>NC_140293.1:8577102-9062102 GCF_964030765.1 Micromesistius poutassou | reverse complement strand
GCCGCCGGCGGGGTTTGGGCTAAAGATGGCGTAGGACGCGTTTTAGGTCGCGGGCAAGGCGGCGTCCGTCACGAGACACGCTGTCATCACGGGATGATGCACACAGTACCTGGTGCGCGAGCCGCGGCACTTCTTGATGATGATGATGGGGGATATTAGTGAGGGGGGGGGGGGGGGGGGCGAGGGGGCGGCGACTTAAGGGGATAGACCCGTCCCGCAGAGAGAGAGGGGGGGGGGGGAGAGACGGGGGGAGAGAGAGATCGAGTTTTTTTGTGTGTGTGTGTGTGTGTGTGTGTTGTGTGTGTGTGTGTGTGTGTGTGTGTGTGTGTGTGTGTGTGTGTGTGTGTGTGTGTGTGTGTGTGTGTGTGCGCGCGTGCGTGCGTGCGTGTGTGCGTGCTTGCGTGTGTGTGTGCGTGCGTGTGAGGGAGAGATACTGCAACGTATCGTAGCAACCTGTGGATAGATTATATGCACGATGCTCTAGATCGGTTCTCCAAGTTTGTCCAAACAGCAGCAGCCTGACGCGAAGCTGACTCACACGTTGAGATAGATTCACTTTATTCACTTTATGACAACCAGAGCGGACCCGTTCAGGATCAATATATCAGAATCTGAATCAATTACTTTCACTTTTACAGTTCACAAGAGTAAAGATGATTAGGCTTGGTTCCTCAACAGCTACAAGTAGCCTAGTAAAAATAAAGTTTAAAAAAAAATAGAAATAAGTAAAAATAAGTAGCAGCATACATCCCAATAATAATAATAATAATAATAATAATACAATAAAATAAAGTAAGTAATAATATGATATATATTAATATAAATGATATATTTTGACTCTGGTTGAGCTCTGATCCTCAGTGGTCCATAGGCCATATTGCTTGAAGGTTTATACTCTTTCGTGTTTAATGACAATATGGAATCGATAGGCATCTTGCCAAGCAAATATGGCCACCAGAATCATCCCCAGTCTGACCAGTTTACTATAAAGTATAAATATACAGCCTCACTAAATAGGACGCTTGTATCTTATGGGAAGGTCTTCCATACATCGGCTGCCTGATCTCTTCCATGCAGGGCCGATGGACAGCGGGTGGGAGGGGGACAGGCCTGGGGGGGCCAAGGCAGAGTGGGGCCCATGGGAAATTAAAAAAAAAATAATAAAATAAAATATATAAATAATAACAAAATATATATGTATAATTTTTGGATTGTTGCTCAAATAGTTTGACAACATAACTAAATGTCATGCGGCAATATGTCACAGCCACAGTTCAATCAATTGAAGTCTGGCTCTCAGAAGAGAACGGTGAAGAGAGACAGGGAGAAGACAACATTGAGGAAGTCAGGTTCTGACTAACTTATTTTCTAAGAAAGGTGAGCTCAAACGTTTAAACACACAAGATGAAACCCCATTCTTAACTCTTAACTAACTCATCAGGACTTCTTGTATATCGACTTCTTGTATAACGCTCCTGCTTCCATGGGAAGTTTTGCGCAGTTGGACAAACTCCCCATTGAATAAATCATCATGTATGGACGATCTTCACATAAATCCTAGCGGCTGGGAAATGGCAATAATGGCAATCTAGGACAAGACGAGTCTTCATCTTTGACAGGTGTAATATCTACTTGGAGCTGGGCATCTGGGCTCCAGTCTCTGCCGCGGTCTGTGGGGACAGCGCCCCCCAGCGGCCACACAGCGCAGGCGCAACAGGGGAGGAGCACTGTGGCTGCCTTCTAAATAGCATACTTCTTTTTTTTGGAATTTATTTTGAACGTTTTATCCTTTTTATTGTAGAGTGAGTAAGACAGGAAAGTATGGGAGAGAGAGGGGAAGACGTGCAGCGAAGGACCACGTATGTAGGCTACTGTTGCACACAATGGGGACATGACATAGTACCGGTGATTTCACTGAACACCTGTAGGGCCACCCGTCCACTTCCTGAGGCCCAGGACGTAAGATACGTCATGTCTTCTGCTGCAAAGCATTGTGGGTTAGAAGAGCATACAGCATGCTGGCTTGCATTACTGCCACGCGTCTTGTGGCGTCATACTGGATGTGAACATACTCGGCCATTAAAGCTGATTCTGAATCTGATTCTGATCTGCTCTGGCATCTGTCCGTCTGTCCACTCAGGCAGATCTCTAGGACGGCTGCTGTCGAGGTGTCCCCCGTTCTGTGCTCTGATTGGTTGATTGGTGCTGGAGGATAAGGGCCCCAGGAACCGGAGGATGAACCGAGAGCTTCAGGGTTGCCGTGGGATACGTCCCCCGGAGGGATCCACTCATAGTTATAGACACATCCTAATACGTTTGATTGTATGGAAATATTTGTGGGTCATTTATGTTTTGGTGAATGGATTAATGGTGGGACGACCTTAACTCCTCAAAGGGTGGTCCGGTGTGACCAAAAGGAGATAAGAAATGAAGCTTTGAAGCAGCTAGGAAGCATGAAGAGGATTCGAACAGCCGTTATCATGGCTGCCACTTCAATACTTCCAGGGCACTTCAGTCAGTTAGGAACCTTCCTAAGCAAAACAAGACTATTGGACCGCAGCCCCAGACGTAGAAGCATTCGCCAATTAGTCTGTTGCCGTCCGGCTACCTACAGACGTAGCCTGGGATTAGCTCTGATTAAATGGATTAAAAATGAAATGCAGTGGATCCCTTATTTCCCTTCTGTGATTAATAAGGTACATATCTTATCTTCAACCTGGAGTATCCGATGTAATCCAAAATTACCCATCGCATTATTTATTATTTAAATTACATGTTTCTTAAAATTGTATTATTTTAAACATAACATCTGAAAGTACACAATAAATCACACAGATTACAACGTTGTCATTTTAACCTTTATTAATTACAACATCACTGCTGCTTAAAAAAATTGCACGGTTTTCAATTCTCTGTAACATTGTTTAAAAATGTACAAACATAGAAGCAATCCCTTTGTCAAGAACCTGAGGAATATATATACTTCATAGTTCACACCAAAACCCCCAGCATGAACACAAACAGCTGTGGAGATACAGTACACCACTAGTTTAGTTTAAATAACCACCAGTAATGGACAACTTTGCAAAAATCGAACGCTTACGATAAGAGTTGGTCTAGAGTCACTGTGGGTAGATCACAACAAACAAATAGAAGGTATTAAAGGAATACGCCACAAGGCAGCATTCACAACTGCCTCCAAAGGAGTGTTCTCTAAGAAACAGGATTACTCAGCCTTCATCATCTGGACCCAACAGGCACAATGACAGTGGATATGGGGGACTTGTGGGGTGTGTGAGCGTGTGTGTGTGTGTGTGACCTTTAACATGCCACCTGACCAACATATTGTTAAAGCACTTGAGTCTTCCAAATACGTTGGTCTCTTGACCAACATATTGTTAAAGCAGTTGACCAATTAACCTGATGACCACCGACCCTAACCAGCTAAGCACGGCGATGGTCTCATAGTGACCAAATTAGCAACAACCGTTGGACTGATGCTCAACATCCACCAGCAGTCACCAATGTTCACATACAGAGAAAACCAACCAACGCTTTGAGTTCTATATTTTGGTTGTAAATGTCGTTGTGTGTAAAGAAACTAACGTGAACTCCAGACGTCTCCAGAGGTTGAAAATAGTTTCTCTTTAGAAATGTCAGCTTTTAAAATGAATGCGCTGAAGACAGGAAACGGTTGTGTTCCATTGTTTTAACACAGAAGAGGCCAATGTATAAAAATGTTTACTAAAACGACATTCAGAACTGATAACGCTCAACTATCCATTAGAAATACATTATAAATATCCTGCAATGTTATCCACAGTGAACCACACTTTTTCCATAATATATCCACAATTTCCAGAATTCTGAAGAAACTTTTTGGGCAAGTTGACATTAATTAGTTTTGACAGTAATTATTTTTGTATAAAAAATCTTTATATTACGTCCTTTTTCTGGTACTTTGATAAAACAGCCATGGAGTTGTAGGAATAGCCTATCTGAATGTGAGCCTAGAAGTCATTTCCTGTAAGCATTTGCTGAGTTTCCTCAGACAGGACCTCATAATAATGAATAATAATCATAATGAAAGGAGAAAGAGTGACACAGAATCTGCCATGGATAGATCTTTATAGCTTTCTGAATAAAAAACAAACATAACCACTGTTCAATATATATATAGCCTATGAACAACAATAATCTGGTCATAAGAAAATAATAGACTAGAAAATTCAACCAATCGCTTGTATATAAAAAGGATATGCTACAGAATACCAAAGCATGAGTCAGGTTTAAGAATCAAATCCAAGAATCAAAACTTATCGTGAACTATGTTTGTAACTTATAGTTAGCACTCAGATTAGTGAATACAATACTAGGGTTGAAGTTGACTTAGTCCACTAGAGGGCTTTTACTCTGTTAGCCATAGTCCAGTCCTGTGGTCATTCTGTGTGAATGGCCTCAAAAAGCAGAAACAAAAATATGCCATAGAAACGGCAGTTTCTAAGACGAATTGGGATTTTGCTAAACATTGCAAACCCTGGATTAGAAATGCTGATTGTTTATTTCAACTATTAACTTCACCTAAACTTAAAAATAATAATTAATGGCACGGGTTTATCTCAAGGGTTCCAGAAAAAGGTTTAATATAAAGTGGAGTGTGGTTGGTCAGTGACCATTGAGCAACAGCATTAGAACCACTCCACAGTGCACCACAGAGCTTCATTTCAAAGTAAAAGTCCCTTAAGAATTTTGCTTGTGTAACTATCACATGGTCACAGTGAACACAATATAAAATCCCATTCCTATATGTAACAAAACATAGAAAACAAAACTACACATCGTGTCAACTTCTACTAAATTGTACCACAAAGTTATTCTGGTAGAAAAGCCACATTTGGAATGAGGCAGGTTTTGTGATCTCAAAGCACGCACGCACACGCACACACACACACACACACACACACACACACACACACACACACACACACACACACACACACACACACACACACACACACACACACACACACACACACACACACACACACACCTTTATCCAGGCTAGAGTCTCGGTTTGTTCCCCAGGAAGAAACCAGAATTGTGAGCGTGTTGTGGATCAGTCAGGATGAACTGAACACAGAACCGAACCCGGTTCTGCTCCAGAACCGAACCCGGTTCTGCTCCAGAACCGAACACTGAACCCTGTTCTGCTCCAGAACTGAACCCAGTTCTGCTCCAGAACTTCACGTTGGTGCAGCAGCTCTCACGCTCTGGCTCAGCGTTCCCCCGACGGCCGCAGGGCGTCCTGCCTCCTCCCGGGTTACGGTGTCCAGATCCTCAGCAGCACGCCACCAGCACCGCTCCACCGCCAAACCCACGGGTGACATGTGACGGGTCTTCACTGCAGCAGAGCCCCTCCACTACACACAGACACAGTGCACGGGTCGACATGCCGTCTCTATGCTGGGAGCCCGCGTTCCCAGTAAGGACCTCTGGGGAATGGAAGGCAGGCTGTGGACTGAAGGCAGCGCGTGGCTGGAGGGGGGGCGGGGGGGGGGGAAAGGCACTGCGGTTGCTATGACGGTTAGCGTGACGAGGTCACAGGCGGGGAGCAGCGGCGTGACGCCGGACCAGGCGGGGAACTAATTGTCTTGAGGAATTCAGACGACAGGCACGTCCGACTTGATGTTCCGATGAATGAAGACACGCCTCCCACGGGCCCCCAGACCCCCTGGACCGACCGGAGCCACACGGGCTGCAGACCCCCCCCCCCCCCCCCCAGCACGGACCACATCCACAGGGTAGCAGTCTGAACCAGGAGTGGATGATGGAGAACGTTCACCTGCTCTCAGCTTGAGTCGGAAAGGAGATGAACTGTTCTCTTTTGTTTGACAACATGTGGTCCAGTAGTACGCAACTGGACCACGCCCTGCAGCGCCGTGATGTCATCACTCTGTCAGGCGGGACGGGCCACGTGTCTGAACACATGGTGTGTACCAGATACTGGTGTGTACCAGATACTGGTGACACTACGGCCGACTTTCCTCGCCTGTGGACCATGACGATTGTCACTAGCTACCAGTAGAGTCCAGGCCCTAGCTACCAGTAGTAGAGTCCAGGCCCTAGCTACCAGTAGAGTCCAGGCCCTAGCTACCAGTAGAGTCCAGGCCCTAGCAGAGCACGCTCTGCTTTATTCATCTCCATGACGATAGAGGGGATGTTTAATAAATAGAGTTGGCCTCCAGGTAACTACAGTATCAGTATCTTACAGTAATGTGTAAGGGCTGTACTACGTACGTTGTAAACCACCAGACACTCAAAACCCCCCAATAACTAAACTAAATAACTAAACTAAATGAACTGAAACACAAACAAAAGGCACCAGACAGCTGTGTGCTGCAGACGCCCTACAGATCCAGAGTACGGGTCTGGATCCACTCCCAGATCATGGATCATCAGTCTGTGGTTACCATGGCAGCTCCTGGTACTGAACTGGAAGCTTCTTAAACCATGTACGAGCAACAGCTTGCTCCCATGGCAACCAGACAGCCCCTCCTCCCTGCGGGGGCGACTCGTCGGGTGTTTGCTCTGAAAGCTTTTCCATCAGGGGTTTCATTTAGGATCCAGTCGGCTCGGGATGAGTGGAAGTGGAATGAGATGATCCAGTTAGGGTTCTGCAGCTGACCAGGTTGAGATAAGGTCGTCATGGGAACGGATTCCACATAGTTCACTGCCCAGGCCCACGAGGCAGTGAGACAGTGAGTGGCCTCACTGCCCAGGCCCCCGAGGCAGTGAGACAGGGTGTGTGTTTGGAGGGAGGGCCGTCAGAGGAGACAGGATAAGGCCAGCGGGACCAGCGCTGCGGACAGGAAGTAGGCCACTCTGTAGAGATGGAGCGGGGAGAAGGTCACCATGGCAACGCACAGGGGCAGGGGGAGGCGGCAAACCACGTGGAGGAGTTTGCTGGAACAAAAGATTTGGACCAATCAGAAAACAGTGGCCAACTTTCTGTTTCCAAAAATACTACCAAAGCAATCCCTAGATAACCAACTACATCAAGAGCAAGCTTAGCCATCTTTACTCTAGTCACGTACTTATTTCACTGCAATCAGACAGCGGTATGGCCGGGACTAGACTTTACCTTTAATCAACTCATTTGACTTGTATGAGAGAGCAAGAGAAATAATGAATAATAATACAACAAATGAAACATAAGGGCTGCAGTGAATTAGACGCCTGCAGCCAGCAGAGGTAGAGTGAGTGAGTGAGTGAGTGAGTGAGTGAGTGAGTGAGTGAGTGAGTGATGGAGTGATGGAGTGAGTGAGTGAGTGAGTGATGGAGTGAGTGAGTGAGGTCTACCTGTGGCTCAGCGCGTGACAGCTGCAGTCGATGAGCAGGACCATGGCGGCCAGCAGAGGTAGAGAGAGAGGCCAGAGTGAGTCTGGGTCCAGCCGAGGAGAGTACCTGGTCATAGACAGAGGACTGGTAACCTAGCAACACGTCTGTTCATAGACAGAGGACTGGTAACCTAGCAACACGTCTGTTCATAGAGCGAGGACTGGTAACCTAGCAACACGTCTGTTCATAGACAGAGGATTGGTAACCTAGCAACACGTCTGTTCATATAGAGAGAGGACTGGTAACCTAGCAACACGTCTGTTCATAGACAGAGGACTGGTAACCTAGCAACACGTCTGTTCACCGAGACAGAGAGGACTGGTAACCTAGCAACACGTCTGTTCATATAGAGAGAGGACTGGTAACCTAGCAACACATCTGTTCATAGACAGAGGACTGGTAACTTAGCAACAAGTCTGTTCATATCCACAAGTTTCCACCGCCCTGTGATGCTTTGTGCGAATTGTGGGCTTCACTAGCGGTTACTACGAGATCGATGTCAACAATCACCGTCTGTCATTCATTCATTCAGATTTCAACCAATTATTTAGTTTTGTCCGGTTCTAAGTCATTCCTGGAACGGCACACGTTGTTCCCAAGCTTTTTAAAGCCCTCATTGTATTCAGCGACAGAGCGACAGAATACAGTGATGGGATTAGCCTGCCAGCTGCTAAAAACACAGTGGAGGTGTGTGGGCGGCCCGTAGTGTGGCCCACATCTCCCCAGTGACCACCCCAGGAAACGTGTGGCTAGAGAGAGAGGACTGGTAACATAGCAACTAGCACGTTTTGGTATACAATTAAAGATGGCTGAGTCGATGAATTCAGTTTGAAACAGGTCAGTATTAGCAGGTAGTAAGATGGCTTTTGATAGCAACTTGGTGTGGTTAAGATCAAGGCAAGGATTTTAGGGACAACAACATCATTAGGTAAAACTTTATTTGAAGGTATCTACATAAGAGTGACATGTCACTGTCAGAACTATGACATGACACTGTCATGAACATTTATGACTTCATTAAGTGTCATTTGGTTTTTGTTATGAGTGGACATTGTTTGAGGGGTTTTGTTTCCCAGCCATTGTGATTTGTAAATCTCGTTCTATCACATGACGACGGCGGTTTGAATTGGATTAATCGTTCAGCCCTTCAAGGTACCTTTTGTGACCCGTTCAAACTGCAATGTTAACGTATATACTATAGCTGTACTGTCGCTTTAACAAACGTCTGTGTTTGTGACGTCTATGCAGCGCGAGGTGAGGGATGTTGTTGGTTTTGTCGTCATATTTGAGCATGTCATTTGTTTTGTAAACAATGAAAATGTGTAATGTGCAACTTAAGGTGTTAGAATGAAGGCTGTGAACATGCAGCAGCGCTGTCATCAACCTACACTGTGTAAAGACACATTTTAAGAGTCTTAGTGTGTTTGTTTCTAGGAGGGAGAGGATGCTGACCGTACGGTGTACTAGATGAGGAGGAGGCTGACCGTACGGTGTACTAGATGAGGAGGAGGCTGACCGTACGGTGTACTAGATGAGGAGGAGGCTGACCGTACGGTGTACTAGATGAGGAGGGGATGCTGACTGTACGGTGTACTAGATGAGGGGAATGCTGACCCGTGTACGGTGTACTAGATGAGGAGGATGCTGACTGTACGGTGTACTAGATGCTCACTGACACTTTTCTTTTGGCTCTGCTCATGCAGATCTAAATAAACAGCCAGCCTCCATTGTGGTCCAGTCCTTCTTCCGCACAGTGCAGACCAATTTATTCGTTACACTGTTACATAATGGTGTCATGTCAAGTTCTTCTCGACACACTGTGAAATATCCTGTTGCACATGGCACTATGCACATGGCATCTACCTGACCAAGAGTTACACTGTCATAATGGTGTCTCGACAGGCAGTCTATCCTTCATGATATCTAAAGATCAAAATGGTACCGCTTCACTTGAGGTCTGAGAATTTATTCATGACACTGTCATAATGGTGTCATGACACTGTCATAATGGCAGCATGACAAGCAGTTTTGTGAAATATCATGTTGCCCATCTATCTGACCAAGTGCTAGAATTGGTCCGTAACCTTGCACATCTAATTATAATAATCATTATGTCAACATATGAAATGAAAACATTTAATGTCAACTTGTCATGACCAAGACAACTTCTCGTAATGTCACTTTGATTAATGTCAACTTATCATAATCAAGACAACCGAAACAACGTCAACTTGTCGTAACAAAAACCGAATGACACTTAATGACGAAGATATAAACGTTTATGACATGATTATACCGTTTACCATTTTTTATATCTACCGTTAAGTTCATGACAGTGTCATGCCATAGTTATGACAGTGACATGTCCCTCTTATGTAATAAGTGCGACCCATTGTTATTATAAAGCATCATTAGAAAGTGTCAGCCTCAACGACGGGGGTGTCTCCTACCTCAGGTTGCGGGCCCAGTGGAGGAGCGAGGGCGCGCTGAGCATGATGGGTAACGTGAAGAGGGCCGAGAGGGAGTAGTGGAGCTGGAGGTCGCTCCTCACCTGGTACAGGAGGCCCTCGGACAACAGTGGCCCCCCGCCGTTCCTCTCCCTGGAGACCCCCGGGGAGCCCCCGTCCGTCCGCGCTGCCTCCCCCTCGTGGTGCTTCTCTGGAGCCTAGGGCCGCGGCGGTGGACACACATTCAGTGGGTTTCTTTTACAAAACAAGCAAATAAATATTTAAATATTTATTTTTGCATTGCTTTAGGACTACTAGCATGATACATGCCAACACATTTCTCGTGACAACTGCGAGTCCTACAGCAGGCTAATGTACCCTCCGCTGCAGACATGCCAGGACTCTATTGAACTGGAGTTCCTACACCACCACCTCTACCACCACCACCTCAACCACCACGTGTGTGTGTGTGTCCTCTATGACCTGTGAACTCATAACAACCCACCACCACCACTCTGTGTGTGTGTGTGTGTGTGTGTGTGTGTGTGTGTGTGTGTGTGTGTGTGTGTGTGTGTGTGTGTGTGTGTGTGTGTGTGTGTGTGTGTGTGTGTGTGTGTGTGTGTGTGTGTGTGTGTGTGTGTGTGTGTGTGTGTATCCTCTGTGACCTGTGAACTCATAACAGCTCTACGTTGATCTCACCAGATTCAGCATGTGACTCAGAGAGCGTTCGGCCATCTGCAGCCTGAGGACCTGGACACACACGGGGGAGACGTCATTACACGTTGATTGTGGAGCTTTGGTGGTTCTCTGACGTTCATCCATTTAGTCATTGTAAAGACACACTTCTTCCAAACCCCAAATATGCACCAAAGCTCAAGAGTTAACATCTCTGTTCCTCTAACACGAGCAGAGAAGTTCCGTCCTGCCACTCACCCTGTAGAGGTGAATCAGGAAGGCGGTGACGATGGCAACGGCCCCACAGGAAGCCCCGCCCACGATGCTGAGGACCAGGATGAGGAGGGCCTGCCTCCGCCGGCCAAGAGCCCCGCAGTCCGGGGCCACCGACGGTCTGGGAGACCCAGGGCACACGTTAGACTGACGGTCTGGGAGACCCAGGGCACACGTTAGACTGACGGTCTGGGAGACCCAGGGCACACGTTAGACTGACGGTCTGGGAGACCCAGGGCACGCGTTAGACTGACGGTCTGGGAGACCCAGGGCACACGTTAGACTGACGGTCTGGGAGACCCAGGGCACACGTTAGACTGACGGTCTGGGAGACCCAGGGCACACGTTAGACTGACGGTCTGGGAGACCCAGGGCACACGTTAGACTGACGGTCTGGGAGACCCAGGGCACACGTTAGACTGACGGTCTGGGAGACCCAGGGCACACGTTAGACTGACGGTCTGGGAGACCCAGGGCACACGTTAGACTGACGGTCTGGGAGACCCAGGGCACACGTTAGACTGACGGTCTGGGAGACCCAGGGCACACGTTAGACTGACGGTCTGGGAGACCCACACACGTTAGAGACTTGGCTTCCAGTAGTTAGGAGTGTATTCCTCAAACAAGAATAGTCATTTATGAATTTAATTTCCTAAATCAGATTTTAATTTGCAAGAATGTACAGAATGTGCGGTACCCCTTTGTTTTAATATCAAGCTATGATACCAGTTCCCTTGACGACCTCTCCAGTATGATTCACGTTACTGTGTTTTTGAGATGTCATGGTAGCTCACTTCCTGTAGTTTGTCGATTGAACCCCCCCCCACTGGAGCCCCCCCCCACAGAGAAGACGCTCCCACAGGAGCAGCGACCCCGTGGTGACTCCTCCTCACCTGGTGAGAGGAGCGGCGGCCAGGGAGAGGAGGGCCAGGGAGAGCCGCAGCAGGGCGCTGCCCCAGAACGCCACCGTGGCCCCCAGGAGGTACAGCAGGGGCGCCAGGAGGAGGGGCCACTCGTCCACGGGCCCCCCCTCCAGGGCGGCGCTGTCGGGGCCGGTGGGCGGCAGGGCGTCCATGGCGGGGAGGCCCAGGGCCAACCAGGCCTCCTGGAACGGGCTGCACCTAAGGAGGGAGGGGGGGGGGGGGGGGGTTACAACCGGCTGGGGCAGAACCCAGAGGGCAGAACCAACAACCACCAGAGGGACCTCACGGTGGAACCAACGACCACCAGAGGGACCTCACGGTGGAACCAACGACCACCAGAGGGACCTCACGGTGGAACCAACGACCACCAGAGGGACCTCACGGTGGTGGAACCAACGACCACCAGAGGGACCTCACGGTGGTGGAACCAACGACCACCAGAGGGACCTCACGGTGGAACCAACGACCACCAGAGGGACCTCACGGTGGAGGAACCAACGACCACCAGAGGGACCTCACGGTGGTGGAACCAACGACCACCAGAGGGACCTCACGGTGGAACCAACGACCACCAGAGGGACCTCAGGGAGGAACCAACGACCACCAGAGGGACCTCACGGTGGAACCAACGACCAACAGAGGGACCTCACGGTGGAGGAACCAACGACCAACAGAGGGACCTCACGGTGGAGGAACCAACGACCACCAGAGGGACCTCACGGTGGAGGAACCAACGAGACTACGATTTGTCTAGTTGAGCAGACGTGAAACATGTAAACATACGTCATATAACCGTCTAAAGCATAAAGTATAAAAAGCATGATATCACCCCTTTAAGCAGGATTCATCATGGCACTGTTTGAAATGTATGACAGTATAGCATGACAAAATGGACACACACACACACACACACACACACACTAATGAGATTGGATTAGCAAACAAGAGAGAAAACGAAATCCATTCCATCATGATGGAAAGGAAATGAAGTGGAGTCTCCTCTGGAGTAGCGGCGTGTGTCCATCGTGATTCCTCTCTACAGCTCATACAGACAGGGGACGCCACACCGCTCTGCCCAGGGCAGTCGGGGTGAGGCGCCTTGCTCAGGGACACCTCAACGCTCAGCTAGGAGGAACCAGCAACCTTCCGGTGACCGGCCAACCCGCTCTACTGCCTGAGCCACATGCCGCCCCCGGTCACGTGATCATAATGAACACGCCCCTTTGTACAGGAGGCGTCGTCGTGGGACATAGGAGTCATAGAACTAATGATGGGTCTGCAGATCTTATGAACCCGGGAACTGGTAGTAGGGCCGCTAGTTTAGTCTGACGCCACATTAAAGTAGTAATTAGTGGTTTGATTGATCCCTGGGTTCGGCCTAAGAAGAGGGCTGTGTTGGTCTATATGTGGCAGCTGAATGAATAGTGAAGAGTGTGAACGTCATCATCCTCATCATCCTCATCTCTCCTCATCCTCATGGCCGGGGGCAGGCTGTGCGGTGGTAGGGCTGTGCGGCCGTAGGGCTGTGCGGTGGTAGGGCTGTGTGGTGGTAGGGCTGTGCGGTGGTAGGGCTGTGCGGTGGTAGGGCTGTGCGGTGGTAGGGCTGTGCGGTGGTAGGGCTGTGCGGTGGTAGGGCTGTGTGGTGGTAGGGCTGTGCGGTGGTAGGGCTGTGTGGTGGTAGGGCTGTGTGGTGGTAGGGCTGTGCAGTGGTAGGGCTGTGCGGTGGTAGGGCTGTGGGCGTGGCGGTGACTCGTACCCCAGCAGCAGGTGCAGCAGGTAGACGGGGAGGCCCACCCAGTGGGGCTGCAGGCCCCAGCCTACGGCCCGGTCGGCCTCCAGAGGCTCCCCGGTCCGGGCGATGGACCACAGCTGCCCCCCGCAGGCCAGCAGCAGCGTTACGGCCATGTACACGGGCACCTGGGGCCCGCAGAACCGCAGGACCTGGGGGCAGAGGACAGGGGGGCTGGAGAACTCAGACCACTGGGTTGGAACGCAGCCGTGACTTAGAGCCCAGACAAGCCCTTCACAATGAAGCCTTTATGAGTCAATAGGAACCCGTATGACACAATCACCGTATGACTATTGGTAAAGTTGTTTCCCTGAAAAAAAGATCTTGATATTTGGAATACAAAATACACCTAATACAAACACAGATAAATCACATCATTAGCATCATTTTAACATTACGTCATAAGAAACCGCCATTTCTCTGAACCCCCGCAACGCCTCAGTGATGGCTCATGGGAAATGCTGTCTTTTTAATTATTTAGATCTTACCTGTCCCATGACCCGCGGGAAAGAGGTCCTCACCAGCACCTAAAGATCAGAACAGTCATCAGTTCAACTGATATTTGATCTTAGATTTTATTTGATGTAAAGGGGTGATACCACACCACCAGGTGTGTTATTAGTCGTTACAAGCTGTTTGAAATCTGCCTTTTCCTGTGTTTTTGTGACAACAAGTGGGCTTGTCCAGACACAGACAGACAGGCAGATCATATATCTAGGTGGACACGCCCACTTGTGATGTCACTAGGGCACAGGGAAAGGACGATTTTCAAATGGCTCATCACAATCACACTTGGTGGTATGATAGCACCCCTTTAGGATAACCTAGTCCTAGTGAATGGTGTTGATGTGAGCTGAGCACTACCTTGTACTGGCAGTTGGGGGCGGTGTGGAGCTGAAGCAGAGCTGATGAGGTGTTGCCCGGGCGACTGGTGTGGAGCATCCCTGAGATCTCAGTCACAGAAGGAACACTGGTGGAGGGAACGTAATCAGACACTCACTTATGAGGACCATCAAAGTGGGCTGGTTTATGAGGGCCATCATAGTGGGCTGGTTTATGAGGACCATCATAGTAGTGGTTTATGAGGGCCATCATAGTAGTGGTTTATGAGGGCCATCATAGTGGGCTGGTTTATGAGGACCATCATAGTGGGCTGGTTTATGAGGACCATCATAGTAGTGGTTTATGAGGGCCATCATAGTGGGCTGGTTTATGAGGGCCATCATAGTGGGCTGGTTTATGAGGACCATCATAGTAGTGGTTTATGAGGGCCATCATAGTGGGCTGGTTTATGAGGACCATCATAGTGGGCTGGCTTATGAGGTCCCGGTTTTGTCTACTAGAACATGTACATAAATGGTACACTCTTTCTTAAGAACACACACACACCTGGCAGTGGTTAAGGAGTCCTCTCTGAACCATGGCACCGTCATCCGGTACACGTTGGCCATTCTATCTGCAGAGCAACATAATGAATGATGAATGATATCCATACTTGTACCCACGTTAACATTCACAAGGTCCAAAGCTCCCAGCAGCTCACCCTTTTGTACTTTGCAGTGGCTTGTGACCGTAATTCTGAAAGACTGGTAGACCTACAGACACAAAGAGAGGTTAAAGCGTGAAGTCCCAGGGTGGGAATCTTGTGCGTGTCCCGAGCGTCACACACCTGGTGGAAGTGCTCCAGCTCCACGGTGTGCAGGAGCCCCGAGGAGTTCACCGTCACCTCGCCGGAGGTCAACCCTGATTCAGATCCACATTTCAATTTGTCACGCACATACAAGGCAGTGAAATGTTAACAGTTCACAGCCCTGGACGGGCATAAACACTTCAGCTCATGGGTTTAACCCGGCAACTTAAGGAGCTCTAGGTACGATTTAAAAGGTCCCATGACGTGCCACCAGGTGTGGTGTGATTGGCCGTTACAAGAGGTATTGGAAATCTGCCCCTTATGACATCACAGGTTGGCGTGTCCACCTAGCTGCGTGCTGGATAGATCAGTCTACCAGCCGACCCAGTGGACTGCAGCAAACGTTGCTCATCTACCCGTCACACATCTAGGTGGCCACGCCCACCTGTGACGTCATAAGGGGCAGATTTCCAAAACGACTTGTAACGGCTCACACTGTAACACACAATCACACCACACCTGGTAGCACGTCAAGAGCTGTTAATGTTCATTCACCGTCTCCGCTCTCTCTCTCTGCACAACGGTCCAAACCGTAGCTCCAGCAGCGTGACCAGAGCAGTGACGACGAGGGACGTACCGAAGGAGAGGACGTGTGGCACGGAGACGGACGCGCTCTGGGCCTCCTGCCGCTGCCACTCGCACTCCACCGTGAACTGGAACACAAACCAGCGCCCAACGTCAACGCTCACCGGGAGCAGAGCTCCATCCAGGCTCAACCGTCTCCACACTAGCCGTACGCAATGTGTACTCGTGTTTCCCACGGCAACGCGCCACACGCGCATGGTCAGAGCTCGCAGCTCGCAGCACGCGGCTGGCGTTAAGCGTTTGTCTTTTGGTTGTTCTCCGCCCCACCTGCGTCATAACCACCGCTCAGTGACTCTGTACAGTTTGTCCTCACCTGCTTGCCGTTGAGGTTGGAGGCGGCGACCACCAGGTGAGAGACGGCAGACAGGTCGCTGAGGCTCAGGACGAGCACCTGTGGGGGCCAATCAGGACACAGCCCGGTCAGGCAGGGAGGTAAGACGACGTGACAGGCGTCAACGGAGAGAGATCTGCGTCAACTCGTATCAGCGGGGAGTAACACACACTTGGCACACAATGCCGTTGAGTCACTGAGTAGCTTCAGTTGTGCTAACTATCAACCGGCATGAGGAGGAAATGACCTTATATGGAGGTAGGAGTTCTGTCCCATGGGACAGGTCCACCGCGCGCACACTGTTCAGAGACAGAGGAAATAACATATTATTAATCAACTTATTTAACTGACGGGATTGACCCACAATGCACCGCAGAACCCCAACAAGAAAATATTGGTCTGTGTGTCCATGACGTTCTAGCTGCAGCTCTAACTGGATGGGTCATCATGACATGATGTCACGATGACAATGTACACACCCAACCTCGACTGATGAGTCAGTAAACAGAGTCCTCTTACCACATAGAGCCAGTCTTCTGGACGCAACCATACACCCAGCTGGACATCTCCTGCACGCACACACACACACACACACACACACACACACACACACACACACACACACGTAGGTAAAACAGCCTTGATTCCCTTATCCTACATACGGAGTGTATCTTTAACCTCACCACAGGCCTCAACCAACCACAGAGCCTCACCAGGTTGTTGCTGCGACAGTAGAAGTGGCTGTAGGCCTTCCTGCGACTGGACAGGGCAAACAGGAAGTACTTGGCCTGACCTTCCTGTTGGCGTCAACATCCACACCGGAGACAAAATCAATCAAACACGTCTTCATTACAAATCCAAACATCTGGTAGAAAACGGCGGTTTAAAACAAACCTTGCATCCACAACGCATAGAACACAGTTACAATTTAGATTCACAAACGTAGATTCATGAAAACAACAGATAATAGTGAAAGGGGTTTAGGTTTAGTGGCACTGCTAAGAGGATCCACGCTACAACCGACCCTCTTCTACAGCTGAACAGATAACAGAAGCGACTCTACCTTGGGGGCGGTGTACGCCAGACGCAGAGCGTTCACTTCATTCCACGCTTCAGGGAAATCTGAAAGATGTAAACTAATTAAATTACACAGATCTACCTTTGATTTCCATTATCACTAAGAATGTGATGGGTTCTCCGTTAGCCTTGAGATAAAAAATAACTGCCTCCCCCCTCCTCCCCCCTCCCCTTCCTCCCCCCTCCTCCCCCCGCCACCCCCTCCTCCTCCCCCTCCCCCACCTCATCCTCCCCCCCTCCCCTTCCTCCCCCCTCCTACCCCCGCCACCCCCTCCTCCTCCTCCCCCCCCATCCTCCCCCCTCCCCCCCCCTTCCTCCCCCTCCTCCCCCCCCCCTCCTCCCCCCGGAGGTACGTGGTCCTGTGTGAGACGTGTTACCTGGCAGGGCCGGGGGGGGCTCCGGGGTCCCGTCCAGCAGCCTGACGGGGTGTCTGATGAAGTGGTGCTGCAGCACCTCCATCCTCCTCACCACGCTGTCTGTGAACTGACCACAGCACACCCCATGGGTCAGCTGCTGCGTGGGAGGAGCTTAGAGACCCAGGTGGGCGTAGTGGAGGAGGGGGGGTTCCACTCCCAGCTGACATCGCTTCCGCAGGCATTTTCCAAAGCTTACGACAAAAAAAGCCAGCGGTGGAACGAGATAACAAACGGCGTCACTGTTTACCAGTGTATGGACTAGGGCTTTGACTCCAAACTTCGTTATTCGAATATTTAAAAAATATATAATATTCGAACGAATATTAGGCAGGACTTAATATTCAAACCTTTTATGGGCATTCTTTTTTGTAAACGGGACGTAGACCGACTCATTTCACGGATTCCTGTAAGACCAGGTTGCCTTAATTACATCTGTCGCATATTTAAGGTGAAAACTAAATGTCAAGGGAAAGAGGCGGTGGTTGCAAAAAGTATTTTGATCGCTTATCGTTCACTCATTGCTTATTATTGGACCAACGCTACTCAATACCCTCCCGCAACTATTTTTCATCCGTTGCATTGCCATCTCCGAAAGTGCGGGCTGTAGTCGAGGCAGAAGTGCAGGAAACGGATTATTTTGCAGCAACGACTGATTTATGGTCCAGCCGAACCATGGAACCGTACATGAGCCTAACTGTCCACTTCATTGCGACTGATTTCTCCATGAATAAACATTACATTTCGTGGGAAAAAAAATCGTGGCAGAGAATCGCGATATCAATTCTAAACTAAAACATCAGGATTCATATTTTTCCCCGAATCGTGCAGGCCTACCCTACATCCACACAGTCTACCTGCAGGATCCTCTGGACCCCACCGGCTCATTAACGACATCAGTCTTTGTTTTCATTTTACTGCATTTTAGATAAAAGGGGTCAAATAGTACATAGTACTAAATAAATCATTTTTTGTAAAAAGTACAAACCCTATATATATGCTATATGGCTATATGGTCTAGGATGGTTTGGTGTATTGTTATTTCAACGACAATAATTCAATCATTGGCCCTTTGACGATAAATTAAGCCAATGCACTGCGATACTGAAAGCATTTTAACAATTCAGTTAAGGCATTCTCATCTCAATAAATAGATTTCTGCATACAAACCTCACAAAGACTTCGCAAAGAAGATGAATGCAGAATCTGTACGCTACGGGGCAGGATTCTAGTATCAGAGGCATCCTGGTTCTGGTGTGTGACCGAGTTCCATCCACCAATCAGACTTGAGCAGACTGTGGTCACATGGTAAGGGCAGCGAAACAAACGTGCGTCGCAGCGATCATGGAACCGATTGGCTACCGTCTCACGATGATTTAGCCTTTTATTAGTTATCAGTTTAAAGAGACTAGCCGAAAATTTCATAGTGGTCGAAAATACGGAAAACAATAAGGAATGAGAGGAAGCCTTCACCGGAACCCCAGGAATATGGCCCGTTGCCCCAGGGGTAGATCATGGGGGGGTTGTGCCCTGAGGTTTGGGGCAGTACGACGTAGCTTAGCGTGACTGCCGGTATCAACGGGGAGAGCGGTAAGGAGGACCTGACCCCTGACCCCTGCTGCTCCTCCTCACCTGATTGGTGTGGGGGTCGATGAGGTCAAAGAGCGCCCTCACCGTGGCCAGGACCAGCTCCTTGCACCTGGACACAGGGAGCACACAGAGCCTCAGACACCAGGAGGAGCGGCGGCGTGGGAGGAGTGAGGAGAGCCTTCTTACCAGACGATGGACAGGTGGTCTGTGGACACCCAGGTCCTGGGGACGGCCGTCGCCTGGGGGCACAGGGGAAAGCTTTTCTCCAACACTGAGCTCTGCTGATTTCATTCATTAATTGTTCCGAGTGGACGATGCTCAGGTGGTCTGTAGACCACCACCAAGCACCCCTACCAGGTGGACCGGTCTGTAGACCCCCACCAAACACCCCTACCAGGTGGACCGGTCTGTAGACCCCCACCAAACACCCCTACCAGGTGGACCGGTCTGTAGACCCCCACCAAACACCCCTACCAGGTGGACCGGTCTGTAGACCCCCACCAAACACCCCTACCAGGTGGACCGGTCTGTAGACCACCAAACACCCCTACCAGGTGGACCGGTCTGTAGACCACCAAACACCCCTACCAGGTGGACCGGTCTGTAGACCACCACCGATTACAGGCTGGCGGAGTTGTTGACGGGGGGGGGGGGGGGGGGGTAATTATCGATAATAGAAAATGTGCGGATCATTTTCTTTCTCATGTGTCTTGTTTTTCGCCCGTGCCTAAAACCGCCGCTGCTTATAATGCTTACGTTATAACCGCGAGTGGAATTGTTCACGGGGGGGGGGGGGGGGGAGTTGGGTTGCGGGCGGACGGACGGGATTGTTGACGGGGGGGAGCGCGATTATGGGCTGGCGGAGTTACATTTAAAAATCGCGTAAAGTAAGTAAAAAAAAATAAGAAAAGCGGAATCAATTTGTGGCACTCGTCGTTCAATCTGTGGCGCAGCGCCACACATTGGCCTATGGGTGGGAAACACTGCACAAGTCCCGACCGTTAACATCAAATACTGAATACAAACTTTTAATTCTGAATTCTGGGAGCTTGAATTTCAACCTGCATTACAAATGCACATCATGGCCTCAGACCCTCAGCCTGAATCTGACACAAACCTTACGGAGCATCTCCTGAAACACACAACTCAACCATCTGTTAGTGAACCAGCGAGCCTGGGGGCCCGGGCGGTCCAGAGTCTTACCACCAGAGACAGCTTGTTGGGGTCTCCCGGGGAGCAGGGCAGGGACGTCAGGCCGGAGCGGACCTGGTAGTCACGGTAACCCCCCCCCACCGACAGCACGGTGACGTTGGCCAGGCTGTCGGCGTGCCTCACCCACCTCTCCCGCACCGCAGAGTAGAAGTCTGAACAGAATAGACACAATAATAGAGTGAAATGTATTCTCTACTATGGGTTGGATTTGAGATTGATTCCACTGTAAGTATCCCTAAGCAGCAGGGCCAGCCCTCCCTCCCTCCCTCCCTCCCTCCCTCCCTCCACCACCACGCCTCTCCGTCCACCCATCTGCCTTCCTGCTCTCTATACCTGCCTGCGCACCCGTCTGTCTGTCTGTCTGCTTACCAACCTAGCAGCCTGTCAATCAGGCAGGCTAATGTGGGCCGTGTGAGCATGTGACAGACAGACAGACACTGAAATCCTCCCTGAGGGGGAATTAGGATACTACAGAAGGATACACAACAAGAAACACAATGGTCATTCCAATAAAAGGTGACGTTATGAGACAATAGAATAAGAGAAACATAAATATAAAATGTAAAAAAAAAAAAAAACGAAAAAAAAAAAATTGCTCTTAAAAATGTACATTTAAGTGCAATTAAAAAAACATTAAATAACATGACATTGCAAAGAAGCTTGCAGTAAGTCTGGTAAAGAGCAGTCCTAGAGTGCAGCAGTAGGGCGGGGTGGGGGGTGGGGGGGAGCAGACCCCCTGCAGTGTGTGCGGTGGCGGCAGTGTCTCCCTACCCAGCAGCTGAGTGTCCAGGGCGAGGACGGGGGCCAGGTGGGGGGAGGCCTGGGTGACGATGAGGCTGACCAGGGCGGGGCTGAAGCGGGGCAGGGTGAAGAGGGCGCGGGCCACCACCCCCCCCATGGAGTGGCCCACCAGGACCACGGCGCGGGGCGGCTGGTCCTGGCCCTGGGAGACGGGGGGGAGCAGGGGGTCAGCGGGCAGAGCACCAGCCAGGGCTTCAATGGCCTCATGCACACATTCAACTGAAACCTGTTCATCCATTCATCCATTCATATGGTCCTGTGTGAGGCCTCAGGCTCCATGCTATGGGTTTGTGTTAGCAAAGGGTATGCCAGTTCCTTTGCATATATGTATGTATGTATGTATGTACAGTATGTATGTATGTACAGTATGTATGTATGTACAGTATGTATGTATGAATGAATGAATGAATGTATATATGTATGTATGTACAGTATGTATGTATGTACAGTATGTACAGTATGTATGAATGAATGAAAACAAAGCAGATCTGAGAAAAGCAGATCTGTGGGACAGAGAATCCAAGATATCTGGTTGTATGTCACTTGTATGTCAGTAGCAGAATAGGACAATATGGATTAAACTTGACATACGAGACTGGATATTTCTAGTACTTGTGTTAAACAATAGATAGTATTATAGCCTAATGTATGTATTTCAGATAGTTTACATCATGGATTTGGAGGGCCCCCCCATAATTCATTGAAATGGACTCAGTGTTCTGACCAGTGTCCTGTCTGTCCTCACAGCTCTGTGGAAAGGCTCCAGTGGACTGTCTGAACTTGGTGTTGAATAACAACAATAGAGTCATGGTTTCATTTGTCCTCAAAAGGCCTCAGGACACTGAAGCTAAAGGGCAACAGAGACCTCATCCACCTGCCCCCAGTGGACCGCTCCACCTGGTAGGGCTGTTTGGGGGTCTACAGACCGGTGGTGGGGGTCTACAGACCATGGTGGGGGTCTACAGGTCGGTGGTGGGGGTCTACAGACCGGTGGTGGGGGTCTACAGACCATGGTGGGGGTCTACAGGTCGGTGGTGGGGGTCTACAGACCGGTGGTGGTGGTCTACAGACAGTGGTGGTGGTCTACAGACGGTGGTGGGGGTCTACAGACCGGTGGTGGGGGTCTACAGACCGGTGGTGGGGGTCTACAGACAGGTGGTGGTGGGGGTCTACAGACCGGTGGTGGTGGGGGTCTACAGACGGTGGTGGGGGGTCTACAGACCAGTGGTGGTGGGGGTCTACAGACCGGTCGTGGGGGTCTACAGACGGTGGTGGTGGTCGACAGATGGTGGTGGGGGTCTACAGACCGGTGGTGGTGGTCTACAGACGGTGGTGGGGGTCTACAGGTCGGTGGTGGGGGTCTACAGACCGATGGTGGTGGTCTACAGACCGGTGGTGGTGGGGGTCTACAGACCGGTGGTGGGGGTCTACAGACCGGTGGTGGGGGTCTACAGACTGGTGGTGGTGGGGGTCTACAGACCGGTGGTGGTGGGGGTCTACAGGTCGGTCGTGGGGGTCTACAGACTGGTGGTGGGGGTCTACAGACCGGTGGTGGGGGTCTACAGACCGGTGGTGGTGGTCTACAGACCGGTGGTGGGGGTCTACAGGTCGGTGGTGGGGGTCTACAGACCGGTGGTGGTGGTATACAGATGGTGGTGGGGGTCTACAGGTCGGTCGTTGGGGTCTACAGACGGTGGTGGTGGTCTACAGACCGGTGATGGTGGTCTACAGACGGTGGTGGGGGTCTACAGACGGTGGTGGGGGTCTACAGACGGTGGTGGGGGTCTACAGACAGTGGTGGGGGTCTACAGACCGGTGGTGGTGGTCTACAGACCGGTGGTGGTGGTCTACAGACCGGTGGTGGTGATCTACAGACCGGTGGTGGTGGTCTACAGGTCAGTGGTGGGGGTCTACAGACGGTGGTGGGGGTCTACAGGTCAGTGGTGGGGGTCTACAGACGGTGGTGGGGGTCTACAGGTCCTCGGGGGCTGACCTTGTACAGGCGCAGCACGGCCTTGATGCACTCGTGCAGGAAGAGGGTCTGGCGGCGCAGGCTGCCGCCGTACAGCGCCACCAGCTCCTCGTTGAAGTCCACGGTGAACACGTTGAGGTGGACCCCGCCCTCCAGGCTCTCCGCCTTCCTCAGCGCCACCGAGCCCAGGGAGCGAGCTGCACCAGGGGGACCAGCGGAGAGGGGGGGGGTTAGTGGAATACTGAACAGCTCTTTATTGGATTGAGGAGAGTTGACAGACGACAGACATCCACTGATTCTATTTTAGCACTGGGATTTAATTTCATTATTTCCCTTACTTATTTTCATTGTAACACTTTTTTTTATCTTAATCAAAAGGCACTGCATTTAATATTATTATGCTAGCATGGGAAAACACTGAGCTGCTTTCAAAGTGTCTTTCCTTTAATCTCCACTGGACCTGATCTCAAACAAACTCCCCAAAACATTGAACGTTAAAACAAGGCCAAAGGTTAGAGCTTTGGTTTTCTTAATGTCTTGTAATGACAGAATAAACAGCTTTAAAGCATGTCACAGTGAAGTCTGCCAGAAAGCAAACAGATGACATCTTAATCATTTGATTCCCACGCCGGCTGCTTCCGCTCTAAAGCTGCGTGACCCCGGCAGGTTGACAGGAGAACAGTTAAGACCCAGGTCCACTCTGGACTAAATACGACTCACTGAAGACAGAGAAGAAAGGAGCTTATCTGAAATAGTCTAAGGCTGTGAACGAGCCAGAAAAATCTCTCTCTCTCCCTCTCTCTCTCTCTCCCTCCCTCTCCTATTTTAAGCATGTCCATTAGTCCATTAGCAGTTATCATCAATAAATAAATACTTAAAGTATACTTTAAAGTTCATATTCATATAGTTTCAGTGCTCCTTGTATAAATTGAACGTTACTATGGTAATAACTCTTGTGTTATGTGTTTGTATAATAACGCTCTAATGTATTTCAGAAAGCCTGACTAATATGTAATAAAAAATTAATAATCTTATTTTGTTTTGCTTTTGTCACTATGCATTACCTGAGCTCGATAGGCCTGTATGCAAAATAAGCACTTTGAACCCTTAACCAACAGTCTGAGTAAAGGCCCAAACAATGGGAAAGATAAGCCTTTGCAAAACCTTTGTATCGGCCACATAAGCACAGGTGTACTGTGCACATACCTACACACACACACGCACACACACACGTAATAGATATGCATCTGGATCACTGTATATGCATATAAATGCATCACTGTACCTGCTTTAATGTTAATTGTTACCTTAATAGTTATTTTCTATATGTGGGCTAATTTTTACTCAGGTAAATGAGTATTCTGGACGTCAAAATGAGCCATTTGAAGTGTCGTCAGACTAAAGGTGACTGCGGACTGGAATGGCAGCATTCCTTCCTGGCTCACCCAAGCCAGTAGTACTGGCCTTCCTACTTAGTAGGCTTGTTTATGACGCTTTAGTTTAGAGTTCTAGTACTTCAGATTAAATATATATATATAAAATTCATACTACTATAAATAATAATGTATTTCAGATCAAAATTCTCTACATTAAAAAAAAAAAAAAAAAAGATATTGTTAAAAGAGTATTGTTACTTAAAATCACAACATAAATAAAATGAAAAATGTAATTAAATTTAGAATAATAGTGCTTTAAAAAACGAAAAGGTCAATGTTGACAGTGGTCTGTAAAGGCCTTAGAACTAGAAGGTTCTCACCTTGCTTGTAACTTCCTGCGTTGCCGGGCAGGAAGAGGACCGGGGCCCCGGTGAGCTTGAGGGCCCGGGTCTCCTGGGCGTAGAGGCCCTCGCCGTACAGGTAGAGGCCGTAGGCCGGGTACAGCCTGGAGACACGCCGCGGCAAGGTGACCCGCTACACACACACACACACACACACACACACACACACACACACACACACACACACACACACACACACACACACACACACACACACACACACACACACACACACACACACACACACACACACGTCTCTATACATGAGTTATTAGTGACCTGTTTCAATGTGCATCGTCCCTAATGTTGCTAAAGAGCTCTATCACACAGCAGCTCTCTCCCTGACCTGGACCTTAAATATCTATAATGCTGGAAACGTGGAGGACTAAAGAGTTTCTAAGGAGCCCTCCTCCTTACAGACACACTTAGAATATTAGAATATACTTTAATTCATGTTGCAGTAGAACCATACGATGACGTGTGCTTATGCAGCCTCGAAATATTAGTAAGCCTCTAGTCCAGTGGGGGAAGAATAACATAAATAAAAAAGGTCCATATGCTGGTCTGCCCTCAAGCTTTGTCCTACTTCTACACAGATCACATCAGTCCACACTCATATATATACTGTATATGTGTGTGTGTGTGTACAGATGCGTAATGCATTCACTTGAGAAAATAAATTCTGCTCTTGATTTTCTGAATTAACAACATAATTATCTCAGAATTGAGAGAACAGTTTTACATTCTGCTCTGTTTTTCTGAATGAATGAGAACCTCCAAAGCCCCGGAGATGTGACTCCATAAGTGGGGGGTCTACTGTCCCATTTCCAATGGTGTCGTTTGTGGAATTGAATGGATGTGTATAGTGTGTAGTGTACATGGCATCAGCTCAGGAGGTAGAGCGGGTTGGCTGGTAGCCGCAAGGTTGCTGGTTCGATCCCCGGCTCCTCCTAGCTGAGTGTGGAGGTGTCCCTGAGCGAGATGCCCTCACCCTGACTGCTCCTGACCCGCTGGCTGTCGCCCTGCGTGGCTGACTCCGCCGTCGGTGTGTGAATGTGTGCATGAATGGGTGAATGTCAGTCAACACTGTAAAGCTACATAAATGAGGACCATTTAGTGGGCTATGTGCCAACGCAAACACCATATTATAAAAAAAACTGCTGTGGGAGCCCAAAATACCCCCAGTGTATTACTGGGGGGGGGGGGGGGGGGGGTAAAAACAAACACCACCAATCAGGTGGTGTTTAGCCTCATCCGCCCAGCCCATTAAGAGGATCAGATGGTCTTCACCCCACAGAGGGCTAGAATACTATCAGGACCCAAACCAGGACCCTGGAGACCAACCAGGACCCCAACCAGGACCCTGGAGACCAACCAGGACCTGGTCTGAGACCAACCAGGACCCCAACCAGGACCTGGTCTGAGACCAACCAGTCTTTAGGACAAACGAGGAAAACGATCATCCCTTAAAAGGCCAATTACTAGGGGCAGCCCCTGCATGGTTGACACGCCGTCGGTGTGTGAAAGTGTGCATGGCTGGTTGAATGTGAGGCAGTATCGTAAAGCGCTTTGAGCCACTGGTTAGAAAAACGCTATATATAAACCCGGATACCACTCACCCTGTATTCTGGATACTCGTACATGTAGGTCATGCTGCACCGGTTCTCCTCGGACCCCATCAGCAGCTCGCGCAGCCCCGCGGCCAGCAGCGCGAGGGCCGCCCCGTAGAAGACCGCGAACCTCATCCTTCAACCGGAACTCAAGATCAGTGATGTCAGACGCTTCGTTTCCATCACACTACTCCCGTTTCCGTGGACACCAGCAGCGACTACCACCGACTGTAGCCCACACACGCAAACACCAGGAGAAAACGCCCACTATGAAAACGTAAGGGGGCGGGTGGACGAGCTGGCCAATGGGCGCTGAGCTCTCCAGAACGGCGGACCAATAGGAGAGCGCTGTGGGGGGGCATCGATAGACGGCGAGTGACGTCATCATGCATTGAAGAGGGTGGGGCAGGTGAATGAGATCCTGTCCCATTTTGTTAATAAAAACAACGCATCTATTCAACACAATGGTTCTGTTTGCGTTTATTTAATCTTAATAGTCGTATTAATTAATCATAGTAATTAATCTTACGATAATCCTAATGTTCGAAGAAGAGTCAACAACTGCTTTTTAACCATTTAAGTTCTGTTTAATTTAATAAAGCATCCTTCTGCTGCCCTGGGAGGAAATGAACAATTCATTATCTTATACCTTAATTAAATGAAGTGAAATGAACAATTCATTATCTTATACCTTAATTAAATGAATTGAAATTAACAATTCATTATCTTATACCTTAATTAAATGAATTGCAGTTGGTTCAAAACTTTCAAGACATTGAACATGAACAAATAAGACGCTACAGACCTTTTGTTAGAATTAGGGATAATACACAAAGTGTATTCACCATCTTCACATACACAGAGCGAAGGGAGATCTGACAAGATATGCAAGCATTAATGTGGGGAGGGGTTCGACACTTACATCATGAAGGGTCCTTAAGTGGGTGATTTATTTTGACAAACATGTGTTATTTAATCTGCATATATCACAGTACAACAAACCCTCAGGTAGAGAGCCACACAGGTCCGTCTCATAGCGATGGCTCTGCAGGACAGACCCTGACGAGGAACCACCACGAGCCCCATCGGGGGAATCGATGTGATAAATCAATGTTTACATCTCTGGTCCCCACCGTACAACAGGGATACAGTCCATACTGTATAAATCAAAGTGTGTCAAAACAAGCAGCTTGACGTCCTGAGGTCCACGGCCAGGCCCTCTGGGTGGAGACCTGAAGACACTCCTCGTAGTCCGCTTCATAAACAGGTACCAGGAGAGAGCTGGTTCTACCGTGACGACCTGAGACCCTGCGGCGGAGTGCTCTCAGTCCAACAGTTTGGAGTGCTCTATCCTGGTGATGGTCCA
Source organism: Micromesistius poutassou (assembly GCF_964030765.1). Taxonomy (NCBI): domain Eukaryota; kingdom Metazoa; phylum Chordata; class Actinopteri; order Gadiformes; family Gadidae; genus Micromesistius; species Micromesistius poutassou. The sequence goes on along the minus strand of NC_140293.1, from coordinate 9,034,173 downwards.
GTCTGGGGCCACGCCCGTCGTGAACTCCCTCTGAAACCTGACCACACAGGTTAGATCATAAGGCAGTGGAAGAGAAAGACACCTGATCAAATCGGTAAGGGATATGTATGTTAATCCATTTGATCATGTCATTCTTAGTCGGGTGCACCCGTCAGGATATGTTAGGCAGATAGATCTAGACACATTCCACTAAAAGGTTCCACAGACCATATAAATCATAGTACTACATTATAGAAGATAATCAAGATCATTTTACAATAATATAATAAATAATTCTAAACAATTATTATAATTGTTTATTATTATAATATTATTATTATTATATTCTAATTATTTATTCTACTTTGTTTAAGAATGCTTGATTCTGATTGGCTGGGAGGAGGGCATTAACCCGGCAGGTTGCCCGCTGACTGAGCACAGCGTCAAAATAGTAGATCAATACGCCGCTTGTATTTTTTTTCTATCACAGAAATTTCAAACATGAGGTCCATTGTAAAAATAAACCTAGTTTCTAAAATGTGTCGGAAATCTATCAGAGGGTCAGTCGATACATAGTTTCGCAAGCGAGATACAATGTGGCAACTACGTTATTAAACTAGTGATCAGATGCAGCCTTGTGTGGTTGCTACAGAAACTAATTAGCTACAGCTGAGCTAACGTTATTCACCGTAGTTCTAAAGGGGACTACTTTTTGAGGGAGATGAACTCAAACAGAGTATACATTTAATAAGCATGCAATACGAATAAGAAAAAGCATAATTATTAATGATGTTTATTAATTATTAATAATAATAAATGTATTATTATTATTATTATTATTATTAGTAGTAGTAGTAGTAGTAGTAGTAGTAGTATTTTAATTATTTTATTATGTTGGCAAGCAAGAAGTAGAATAAACGGGATAATCACCTCAAGGCAGGGCAATAAGCATATCAAACAGTTTATTGCCCTGCCTTGAGGTGATTATCCCTTACTTAGCCTAGGCTTTTCAAATCATTCCAATTTGCTAAGAACCAAAAAAAGAGTTGTTTCAACTATTTCATTCACAAATTAGATCTGGGAATGGACATGTGTAATGCCAAATATTTGAGTTCAGTCTCCTGTTTTGAGTAAGTGCGCTGGCTGCAGTTCTCGTTTGTTGGCAATAGCTTATGGTGACATTTTTAATGGTACAATGATTAGAAAGACTGTTAAAGACTCACTGCTGCGACAGAGGCTATAGACTATGAATTCCATCTTTGTCAAATCCTTATTTCCACAAAAAAAGTTTAATTTTGATAACTCCAGCCAATGCTACTTTAAATCAACGGAAGCATATACTTTAATAACTTTGCTTCTATCATTTCAACTGCTACGGGGATGTGTGAATTCTGACGCGTTTAGGACTACTCTTACTTTGTGCAATGTCCAAGAATGACAGGACAGTCCATTTGCTATGGTGAGGACAAACACTCACTCATAGTTAGCCGTTAGCAGTCGTTTGCTCTCCGACTGGCCCTCCGTCCCCAGGGCCATTTTGAAGATGCGCGACCCGTCCATGGGGTCATCAGGAAGACGAGCACTCGTCAGATACCAAAAGCGCATCAGAATGCTGACAAATTTCCTCCCTGGAACATTATAAATGTTGAAAAAAGTATGTAAGTAAGTATGAATGTATAAATACCAAAAACTACCCATGTTATTAAAAGACACTAATTAGCTGCTCATTATTTTTTAATTGCCAAGTTATTTGTTGTTGATGCCTTTGCCAAGTTATTTGTTGTTGATGCCTACCATTATCGTCATAGTAAATGCCCACGTCGCTAGGTGTTGTGTACATGATGTCGTCGGGGCTGGCCAACAGGGCCTGCTTGTGACTCTCTTGGAGAAGGTTGCATTTTTCCTCCAGCTTTGCAACCAACTGAAACAAATAAACAAGAAACAGCCAGTCAGCAGTGAAAGGGTATGTTTTGGAGAACCCACAACTGTTTTTTGTTGTTGGTGGAAACAGTAAAACAATTAAACCTACAGTGTACTAATTGTGGTTGTCGAAGGAAAACAGTGACAGACAAACAAACGAAAAGAAACATCTTTAGTAAAGCCTTAAATCCACTGTTTGCTGTAGTTAGGAAGGCTACTGCAGTCAACGGAACAAGCTTAAGACCCAAGAGGGACAGCAGATTAAGTCGGGCTCCGTCCAATCTGGCTGCTTTATCTTTATAATGAGAACACCTTTCTACAGCCATCTCCCATCAAAAGCATCGCCATGGACTATACTACAGTAGGATGTGGTTATACAAATACAGCAGAGGGAAAGATCCGTTGAGGTTTAAAGGAGTGTGGTGATTAGGGGTGCCTCTCTACTCACGTCCTGGGCTACCAGGCCTTCCAAGGCCTCAAACTGACACTGGGACAGCAGCCTGGACACGTGGGCAAACGCCTGCAACACGGAGAAGGGAATTCCAGGAATATTATTAAAAGGTCCCATGACGTGCCACCAGGTGAGGTGTGATTAGCCGTTACAAGTCGTTTTGGAAATCTGACCCTTATGACATCACGTCCCCCTAGATGTGTGACGGATAGATGAGCAACGTTTGCTACAGTTCACTGGGTCGGCTGGTAGACTGATCTATCCAGCACACATCTAGGTGGACACACCCACTTTCTACCCCTTATGATGTCATAAGGGGCAGATTTCCAAAACGGCTTGAAACGGCCAATCACACCACACCTGTGGGACCTTTAAGATAAGAAACATAACATTGATCACGCACGGGAAATTCGGGTTTCACAGCCAGTACAGTAGAAGAATAAAAACATTAGTTTTATTGATACAATAAAACTGAAGTATGTCTAGCATTACATTTACATATCTATATTTATATTAATGTTTATTAAACAATAATAGTATATGCATGAAACGGTGAAGAAATGTAGATTATAGGTTATCATTATCCCCTGCTGGTGACAACAAACGTCGCTGTTTTAACTCATCACTACAGCGGGCGGCATGTGGCTGAGGAGGTAGAGCGGGTTGGCTGGTCACCCGAAGGTTGCTGGTTCGATCCCGGGCTCCTTCTAGCGTAGTGTCGCTGAGCAAGACACCTCACCCTGACTGGCAGGTGAATGTTTGTATGATTGGGTGAATGTTAGGCAATAGTGTGCAGCGCTTTGAGTGGCCACTGGTTAGAAATGCAGTGTCTGTATACCTGTTTAGCGCCCTCGGTGAACTCCTCGATCCTGAACTCCTTGTCAAAGTAGGCCCTGATCAGGAGGTAGTAGAACCGGGTCCGGACCCAGATCAGGGGGTTGGGGATCCCCAGGACCATCACCTTCTGGTGGGGTCTGGGAGCATCGGAGCTGTAGCAGCGGGCTGAGGACACCGCTCCGACGGGGGCCTGCTGCGGGTCCCCGGGTCGGGTCAGAAACAGCCGCTCGGGTTTGGGATGGCTGGTTCTGAGTATTGAAGGTAATCTACAGCAGTAGCCTCTTCTTAATAAGGGCAGCGCCATCTTTGTTCCCCGTTTGCATCGTTCGGTCCGTCGGGTATTACTGTCCGACTGGAAACACACCAGAATCAGAATGACTTGTATTACATATATTATTGCACACATACACAATAGTACAATTCTTAGGCTTGGACACATTCGAGGATTCACCGACGACGTGTGGACTCGTCTCCGAACAGCGGAGGAGATTTTGTTATTCCACACATTTCAAAATAAACGGAATGAATCAAGCCCAAAATACGAGCTTCCTAAAGGCCCTTATATATTATTACATTAACAGGAAGGCCTTGGCCGGACATAAGAGGATGGAACACTTTTCTTCAAGATATAAGTGAATGTTATATTCACAGGTACAGGTACACTAAGAAGACCCAACCTACCGTTTGACAACCTTAGCTTGTTGATTCAGTTATTATCCAGGGCCTTTATTGTATATTGAATCTACCATGCATCATAACCTGACCACATGATATTAGAGAGAAGTGTTTAATATATTGTAGAGAAATGAAGTGACAAAGATGTGAAGATTCACATGTCCACTCTCCCACAGATAGACTTCCTGAGGGAGAACTCTGTTTATAAGGCAGTGTGTGTACACACACACACACACACACACACACACACACACACACACACACACACACACACACACACACACACACACACACAGTTCTTAGTAGTACTATGTTTTGTTATATTTACTCTTATTGTTAACAGGAATTAAAATTCCATGAATTTATGAAAAGAACCTCAGAGAGAACAGATGAAATGAAACAAATATAACATGTATGTTATTGTGTAATACAATATCCATCCATCCATACACACTATATGCACTGAATACATGATGTTTTTATTGGTGAAAGAGTTAATACCTAAGATAATAAATGTGAGTGTTTGTGTGTGAACCTCGAGCCATGCTTTTTGGAAAGAAGAATCATTAGTGGCATTCGGCTCACCTCAAACTTCTCTTATCTTGGTGATGGTAATCAAACCAGGACATCACCAGACATACTACTACTACTACTACTACTACTAACAACTAGTTTAACTAACTGAATCATTTTCCTAAGCTCTGTAGATCCATAACACTGCAGTTCGCTGTAGGTATGAATGTTGTTCTGGCGCCACCTAGCGACGAAAGCTCGGAGAAAAGGACCCGCTGACAGAGAGGCTCCAGGTACACCAGAGGATGGGGGCCATTTAAACGTTTACTGCTCAAAGACGTGTTTAACTTAGTCCTAATCCCCCCAACCCCTAGGAAGAAAGAAAGATGAACCACCCACTGATGGTTTAAAACCGACTGGTTTTTTGCCCCCTTTGAAAACGTTATTGATAAAATGTGATTGTTGATGCCTTTTTGTAATGTGCAATATTAGTTCCATTATATCACTGGTTCTTGTTTGTATGATATTTATGTTTTACATGGATGGCAACGTACAACATCAAGTTCTATGTTTATTCTGGTTGTATATATTATGTTGATCTTGTGAAATGTTTGATCTAAAATAAAGTGCAATATTGCAGTTTCTAACAGATTGTGAGCATGGATAATATTCTTATCTAATCATACCGTGTTTTTCCATGTGGGTAAGGTTGCTTTCCTAAGACATTCAAACGGTACAGTAACATTCCAGAGACGGATATTGTATCAAAATATCCAAAAATAAATAAAAAAATATAGATCAAAACCCCGTCAACGACTACTAATGACGTACTGTAACTGGGTCTTGAAGGGTTGTCATCCTATTTCGTAGGGGTAGGGTTGAGGGTTAGGGCTAAGGGGTAGGGGTAGGGTTAAGGGTTTGGGCCAAGGGGTGTAAGGGGATTGGGCCTAAGGCTTTTAATCAAAATCTCTATGATGAAAATGAATGGGATTCGTACTTCAGGAACCACACTGGAGTGCTCTGTTGGTTCCGTCATATTTTGGGGGAGGCATCCCCTGAAATATGCGCATGCAGCAGAGCGTTCTCACATCACAACACGGACCACACATCAAACACTAGAGACTACATTACCCAGAAGCCTGCTCACCCAATATTGAGGACATCATTGATCGGCCAGTGAATGAGATTGGTGTGTGTAAACCGAAGAGAATTTGAAAAGAAAAATGGAGCCGACTTCATCTGTCCTAAGCCTATAAATAATACCACCCCCACACACACAATATCATATTGACATTTTATTGCACAGAGATTGCATTTTTTTTTCTTTTCTTACAAACATCTTAAAGCTTTGTAAACAGTGAAGCAGCGTCGTCCCAGTGTTAGCGGGGGTTGTCCCCCCCCCCCCATCTCCTTAATGAATCCTCACCCCCGCCCCCCCCCCCCCCCCTCTCCTCACAGTCCTCTCATCGCCTTTGTCTCCGGGTGTGGAACCCACAGATTTGTCAAAGACTTGATCGTCCTGTATGGAACTAGTATGTAAAACAGTGGTGATGGAGGCATCATGAGAGAGTAACGCTGGTCGTGATAGGATGATAATAAACAAGAGTGGTGATGGAGGCATCATGAGAGAGTAGCGCTGGTCGTGATATGCTGATGATAATCGTGACTGAACCCTTTTTCATAGAAAAGGGGGAAAAAAAAAAGAACTTACAACTTACCCTGGGACTGACTTTACAGAGTCATACATTTTAAATACTGTAGATATATTGTTTTTGCTCTTTGGCATTACACATTAACAAGGAAAAACAGCCCCCCCACACTGATGTGCTCTTGACCCCAGGGTGACTCCACAGTGTAGACCAACAGTCCTGGACGCAGCAACAGCAGTCCTTGAGTTTGTAGATACCTTCTTTATTTTTTTTGCAAATGTTCTTAACTATATTAAGCATCGATGTCTTATTTTAAAGGGTCAAGCATTCCGGCCCATTTAACTTGATAAGAACAAGGCCAATTCTGGTGTCCATATTTAGCTCATCCTTCCAGAAACCAGTGCCAATAGTTAGAGATCTCCTACACTAGAGGACCCCAAAGGGTTTGAGTCCTAGAGACATAATGAAGAGATCCTCCTGATGATCCAGTAATGATTCATTAACCACTCTGAATAGGACGCACGTCCACTGACCTCAAACACACACACACACACTGACCTCAAACACACACACACACATCCACTCTGACCTCAAACACACACATCCACTCTGACCTCAAACACACACATCCACTGACCTCAAACACACACACACACACACACACACACACACACACTCTGACCTCAAACACACACACATCCACTAAGCAGGAAGAAATGGCACATTGTCCCATGTGTGGTTGTGTGTCGGGTGTATGCTTAAAGGCGTCACTATTTCTCTCCTTTTGTATCTTTTTCAAGTTTCTGGGTTCCTGCTAAGGAAACCAGAAACACAAGCTGGAGGAAGGGAGGGGTGGTTCAGGGGCTGGGGACGGCTAGCGATGCACGGTCGCTATGCACGGTCGCTACGTGCTGTCGCTATGGAGTCTGCGCCGTGCCGCGGATGGACTTCATCTTCTCCAGCCTCTTGGAGAGATGGCTGTTGTTGGATTCAAGTTCATCCACCTTGTCCAGCGCTGAGCGCAGCTGAAAGCGTCCACAGAGAGAAGGATGTATGACCATTAGTTCACATTGTGTCTGATATCATGACCTGTTGAAGTCATCATACATGTTTCCAGGGACTTTTCTGGAAGCCCCTGGCTGTTCCCTGTGGCAACGTCTGATCAAAAGGATATATACTTTCCATTTACCTTTCACCAAAAAAAAACAGTGGAAATTGTGTTAAACAAAAGGGGCTAGGTGATGATGGAACAGTTCCATCCCGCTCCCCGTCCTCAGAGAAGAGAACATGGAGTGGTTAACATTAAGCAGACGTACCTCTCTCTGCAGTCGACGCTTCTCCGCCTTCAGCTCGTCTTCCACCTTCTCTGCGTTCTCTGAGGCAGATTTGTAGCGGGTCACCTGGCCCTCCATCCTGGTGACCTGCAGAACACACACCTGACAGTCAGCCCCGGCTGCTCCTGTGAGGACAACCTGCTCTGAGATGACCTGGAGGTCAGGTCCCGCTTGTGTCTCAGGGGTCAGCCCTCAGAGTGTCTCTGGGACACAGCATCAACAGGCATGTGTACTTTATACTACAAGTGTTTGGCCCCATCGCTGTGGAATGCGCATTTTGGGCACTGTTCGTGTGGAGCTTCAGGGTTTCAGAGATGAAGACGTTATTTTGGTTCAGGCTCCCTGGATGTATTAGGGTGGAGCCTATTTTCATGGCGTCAACAAACAAAGCAGAAATGTATTTATGTGTTAAGTGGTCTAAAAGGGGTCAGAGGAGGGGGTGCACTGATGGCTCTCTGAGGGGAAGCCTCTGAGTGAGGGAGGGCTGGGCGGGGCCTCCTGCTACGTACGTTCTGCTCCAGCGCCGTGACCTCCTGCTCCGCCTTCACCAGTTTGAACTTGAGGTCGTTGACCTGCCGGGTGGCATCTCCTGCAAACGATAAACGATAAACCAATTGAACAACATCCTGCATGGTGTGTAGAATACATTCTACACGATAAACCAGTTGAACATTATCCTGCATGGTGTATAGAATACATTCTATACGATAAACCAATTGAACAACATCCTGCATGGTGTATAGAATACATTCTTCTGCATCCTGTCGGATTATGACGGACGTACGTGATGCTGTGGACCCGATGGGATCCCTACAGGACCTACTCCAAGAACTCTAAGAAGACGATTATACTGCTACTGTTACTATCCAAATCACCACAGCTTAGAGTGTATTCATATACAGGTCATTAAAGACTATCAATCATATTGATTAGAACATCTTAGACCACAGACATTGGGGCATTAACCCAGAACCTATTGGCTAGGGGGGGGGGTCGACACCCAGCCCACTACACTACCCTTTCCTTTTGGATATTTTGTTTGATAACTTGCTTCCTGCCAGAAGCATTTAACCAGGAAAGTCCTATTGACAACTCTTTTTCAAGGGAGTCCTGGCCAAGAGGCGGCAAAAAAGGCAGCAAGTTACAGTTACAACATACAGACAGCAATTAAAATGAAGAAAAACAGTTACAAGTAAAGGAGGTGGATTTAAAAGCATTCAAAGAAATCAGTTCCGTTATTTTCCAGTCTTTTTGCAGCATGTTCCATGTAGAAGGAGCAGAGTACATGAAAGCCCTTTTTCCAAATTCTGTGCGGGCAAATGGAACAGACAGCAACAACTGATCATTTGAACGCAAACCGTAAGAATCAACACTTGTCTGTGTGATTAGATTACAGATGTAGGAGGGCAGTAGTCGTAGTAAATAGAAGTGCACCAGTGTCCCAGGCTGCCTCCTGGTGGACAAAGAAGGCCATCCCACTGGAGGATACAACTGACCTGGGCTGACCGTATAACTTACGCTGCAGTTCCAGCAGGTTTGGATCGGTGCCGTTCTGCACGACGTCTCCGCCGGGGCTCAAACCGCTCTCTGCGCCGTTCTTCTGAGCGGTCTTCTGCTCCAACTGAGCCTTCAGCTTCTTCACCTGTTGGAGGAGCCGCCCACCATGGGCGGAGGAGTGTTGGTGAGTGAGACGCGACTTCACACTCACACTCTGACACAATCCATCAGCTGAACGCAACGACGTCTCCGCCGCTTCCACCGCCCGACACAGCGGTCACAGAATGCCGGCGGAGCCCTGCGCCACACTCTGTTGACATCCCCGTACCAGGGGCCTGTCCCCCTGGTATGCTGTGGGTGACCTGTGTCTGTACCTGGTCGATCATCTTCTCCCGCTCGTCCACTAGTTTCCTCAGACGGATCTCTAAAAGGAAAACCAGAAAAGGCCATGAGAACGCTGTCTTCAACTCCATCGACCCGCTTTAAAATACATTCCTCTGGTTTCTAAGTCATTTAGTCGATAATCACAAGTCATGACGGGCATGCATAACAAAAAAAGTTTAATATATTAGCAGCACTGCCCTAAGTTTACCTTAACATTTGTAAGTCAATTAGATATAAAATAAAGAACGTACCAGGGTGGAGGGGCGGAGCCAAAGGGATGAGGAGGGGGGGGGAGTGGGTCAGGCTGGGAGGTGCTTAAGGTCACATGAGGCATGCAGCACAATGCAGCCGTCCAATGGGTGTGATGGGAGCGGCGTGAGGGGAGCATGCAGGCACTGTGGGGCCGTTGGATGAAGAGCGCTAACGCACCTCCACGCTAACAACAGAGCTACTGCTGGGCAGCTCATCTACATGTGGCGCTATTAAAAGAGACCAATTAGACACGGAGTGATCCTAAGAGGTGTTGATACTGTATGTATACTTAACAAGAGCTTTCTCTATTAGGATACAAAAAACTTTTTTTATTGAAAGGGTGGAATTGGTTTGACAGTTAATTTGCTCAAAAGTAACAATAAGGCAACAGACCAAAAAAATGAAAGCATTATCTTAATGAAATATCTATGAATGACGTTTACTAAGGCATTGGCCTTGAATCTTCATGTGATGCATGAGGCCAGTGACTAAAGAAAAGGTAACTCATTTCAGTGAAGTAATACAACTAATACAGAAAAACAACACAGTTAAAGAAAAGAAACGATTCTAGACTGCTACTCATGGACGTATATCTGAATAAATAGCATGTTCTCGAATACATTCAAAGTCTCAAATTGTAACTACATCTTTGAATAATAGTCCTGTAAATTCCCGTGTTTTTTGGTCCATTTTTGTACTCACTATTGAATGGTAAAAAGGGAAAGTGACAAGATACTTTGTATACAAGTTTTCAAAGTCTTATATTGCAGCTACAGCTAAGACATCTTACAGTCCTCTTTGGCCTTGCCCTTGCCCTTGCCCTTGCCCTTTGCTTTCTGGCTGCTTTTGGCCTCTGTTTTGGGGGGACACGGGGCGGTGTGCCTGCTAACCTGACCCCCTGCACTCCCAACACTCGGCAGCACATCTTTCATGACTCCCTGTCCTCCATCTACGGACGAAACCAAAGCCTCTATTCCCTTCTCAGACCCTCCGTCTCCTGCCCCCCCGGGCTGCTGCCCTCCCTCCTCCATCAGAGTGTGGCCCTGCTCCTGCGCTCCTCCCACCTCGCCTCCCAGCAGCTGGTCAATCTCCACCTCGGCCACTTTGGACTCCTCTTGTTCTCCTGCTGTGGTTTGAGGTTCTTGAGATGAAGTGGAACCTTGGTGACCTAACGGACCCCCTGCCATGCCTTCAGCCGTCTCCGTCTGTTTGGGGGTCTCCAGGGGGTCCCCTTCAGGACCCAGCTCCGACCCCTTCTGGACGCTCATTTGGAAGGCCTCGCATTGGCCAAGCTCAGATTCATCCCTGTTTGCTTCTTGTGACATGAGCCTTGTCACTTTCTCCGCCGTCTTGTTTGTTGCGGTCAAAGTGACAGATAACGAAGCCTCTAAATCCATTTCGTCAAAGTCAAATGAATGTCCTTCATCATTTTCATCCTCATCATTATGATAATCACTGTCCAGGCTAATCACTGGAGGTGATTCTGTTTCCAGTTCTTTATTCTCCTGGTCTTCCACTGGATTTGAAGGCGTCTCAAGCTCCTGACCATGGCTCTGGTCAGGTCCAGGTTCTGGCTCCTGACCATGGCTCTGGTCAGGTCCAGGTTCTGGCTCTGTGATTGCCGATGCTCCATCATCGTGTTTCTCATCGGGAACTGAATGAATCTCAGCAAATTCCTCTGACTTGGTCTTCAGTCCCTCGATTTTACTGACTTCATTCTCCTGGCCTTCCATAGGAAATGAAGGCGTATCTAATTTCAGAACATGGCCCTGGTCAGAATCATGTTCTAGCTCCTCTGAGATGTCCAATCCTAAATCATGTTGTTTCTGATCAGGAGAGGAAATCATCTCTGCAACTCCATCTGTGATCTCAACTAATCTTTCTGCTTCACTAGAAATGACGACAGCAAGATTTGTCCCTTCTACTTTATCCTCAAACACTGGTGAATTCAAAACTATTCCTTCTTTCGGAAGACTAGATATATCATTGGAAATCTCAGTGAAGGTTTTCTCTGCTAACACACTGTCGGATATTCCTTCAGAGTGGTCAGTTTGGACTAAAGTTTCCTCTACTTTAAGCATGTTGTCCAACTCATCAATTTCTGGTTCATCACAATGAGCCACAGCACCGAGAACATGACAAGAAGAGGAGGTTTGTTCCTCTTCCACCCGCGCCTTCTGCTCTCCTGAGTCCTCTATCTGATCACTATCTCCGAGAGGTATCTCACACTTGACCTGAACATCCCCCCATCATTACCTAAAGTGAGCTGATCTGTGGATAGCGTTGTCTCCAATGGCTCCTGAGGGCCGGATGTGCTCTCCGAACACACTGGCATGGAGCCCGTGTTTGACTGTTCCACCTCGTCCTCACTTGGGGATTTATTTGCCTCATGTAATGAATCAATGGCTACATTAACACTGGTTGATTCAGTTTTCTTACCATAGTTGTTCATATCTGGGGCCTCAAAGCTCTCCAAAGGGTTGGGAGTTTTATGATCTGAAATATCCTCATTTATGGGACCAGTTTCATCTGTTGCTGAAGCAGCAATCTCTGGCTCAAGTTGTGAGACACCTGCCTTTGCTGGGGGCACACTCTCCTGACTAGGACTAGCTAAACATGGTGGGTGTACACTAACAAGGTCATCAGTGTTGCTGATATTTTCAGAGTTGAAACCAGGATCGGACACGTCCAGATTGGACTCTGCATTGGAAACAGAGCTGCTCACCTGGGGTACCACGATCCCAGGGTCCAAAACGTTATCTGTATCTTGGTTCTCACATGATGGATCCATCTGAGATCCTTTCAGGATTTGGAGAGGGCTGGAACTGGGAATCTCAGATCCATTATCTTTTGTACTCGACTGTTTTGTGTCCTTTTCTTTCTCATTCTCTGGCGGGGCTCCTTCATTGACATCCTCACTTTGCTTCTTCTCCTCCTCCTGAAGTCCTGCTTTCTTCTTTTTCCCTTTCCTCTTCTTTCTTTTCTTCTTGCCTGCGGCTCCCTTGGTCTGCAGTTTGTTGGACAGTTCCTCATTCTCTAGTTCCTCATTCTCATTGTCCTCAATGCTCCCGGGCTCAGGTTGAGACGTGCTGATTGGTCCGACCGGGCATGACTCATCAGGAGACGTGCTGATTGGTCCGATGGTGGATGACTCATCAGGAGACGTGCTGATTGGTCCGATGGTGGATGACTCATCAGGGGACGTGCTGATTGGTCCGATGGTGGATGACTCATCAGGGGACGTGCTGATTGGTCCGATGGTGGATGACTCATCAGGGGACGTGCTGATTGGTCCGACCGGGCATGACTCATCAGGAGACGTGCTGATTGGTCCGACTGGGCATGACTCATCAGGGGACGTGCTGATTGGTCCGACCGGGCATGACTCATCAGGAGACGTGCTGATTGGTCTGACCGGGCATGACTCATCAGGAGACATGCTGATTGGTCCGACTGACTCTTTGATGTTGTTCACTACATTTCCATCTTTCTGTGGCGATTGGCCCTCATTGCTCCTAGTCGATTGGATATCATCCCAGTTAGTTGCTTGGTCTTCATGCAAATCCTTACTGGGAGTCTCTGCAATGACCCTCATGACCTCGGCCACAATGGTTACAGAAAGATCGCTTATCATTTGGTTGTTTTCCATGGCTTCTTTCCTTGTCTGGAGCAAAGCCTCTTCCACTGTGTCTGCCTCACTAGTCACAGCCAGCTCAGCACCCTGCGCTGATATGACCCCATTCAACTCTGCGGTGCAATCCTCTTTTTTAACGCTGATTAAATCTAAATGAAGGCTCAGTGCACTTTCTTCAACCGTCTCCTCCTGTTCTGTGATGACCCCCTTTATCTCTGTAGTACTAGTTTTTATATTTCTGATTACACTTTCTGAATCTAACTCAGGGCAAGGGGCACTTTCTCCTGCATGGTCCTCCACTTTGGGCCAGCATGTGGAGTTGTGGTCTCTGGAAGTCTCTGTAGTGGAACCACTATCAAGACTACGGGGTTCAGCAGAGGTCAAACAGCTGTCTCCTGCTTCCTCAAGCTTTTGTGGTTCTTGCGGCTCTTCTGAATCCACCTCTTCCTCTTGTTTAGTCCTCAACTCAGACTCCAGTGCGCTGCCTGGGAGATTGTGAAGAGCATATGGTGATGCAACACCAAATCATGTTGAATTAGAATAAATAACAAAGGGCTTTTGTTTATGCCTCGGCCAGCATCAAGTGCAGAATTCAAGGGAGAACAGAGCAGTCGGATTTCAGCAACAGGAAGAAAAAAGATGGAAAAGTAAAGGAGAGTAGCACACCAAAAAATAGTATAGAAAATGAGATCACCCAAATCAAGCCCTTGATTCCCGATGCTGTCACAAGGCGGAGAAGAGTCTCATACGTTTGACATCATGAAGACTGTAAGCTGTTTGTTGTGTTTTATGTCTGATCATCCGTTTGAGGATTTCAAAGAAGGAAATGGAAAGGGGCACAGGTGAAACAAAGGCCAAGTCAAAGCCCAGAAGGTGTAGGAAGATGTAAGGACTAGGCTACTTCACAAAGCTTCAAGTATTAGTTTACAAAACAAATATTGAGCTGATACATAAGCTTTCTTCAAACACAAGAGAATCTTTTTGACATTAAAAGTGAGTGTATATATTTGAAGGGATTTGAACACCATAACGATGCACTACACCCAGTTACCTAAGTGGGTTGAGCAATAGCCTGAATGTGAGTTAATGTGAGTCAAAAGCAGTGAAATGGCGTTAATTGGTTGCCTATACAAGTAGCATAAGCCTCATGCTCAATTTGAGAAATGAAGATTCCAAGCCAAGATGTCAAGCATGAATCAGCACCATATCAAACTCTAAAGAAGCAATTAGAAGCACGCTCTAAGTCACTATGAAGGGCTCCTTCCAAAATGAATATATCCATCACAAATATAAATGTTATTTATCTATTTGGTTAGGCTTATTGATAAAACCGTGGGTTGAAGCCATGGCCGGGGATCAGAAGGAGGAAGCCTCCCCTTTGCTGGGCGCGTAAAGACTACTTTGAGGCAGATTTGGAAGTGGTCCTTCATTGTGTCTGAAGAGCAGGCTCCACACCAGGCGGCCCAGTGGAGGGCTGCGGTGGCTGCTCACCTAGCATGCTGCTGTTGCCCTCTGTGGGGGAGGCCTTGGGGTCTGGACCCAGTGGGGACCCGGGTTCCGATGATCCATCGGTTCCTGGCTCAACGATACCCCCGTTGATGTTCAGATCCGGTCCCAGAACTATGCCATGTTTCTGGACACAGACGCACACATCTTTAGTATTTGTTCATGGCTCTGCAAAAATGGGAGCTCCTTTAATCAAAACCCTTTAAGGTTAGTTTGGAATTTCAAAGTAAGTCCTTGTAAACAACATACAGCATCTTTTGTCACACACACACACACACACACACACACACACACACACACACACACACACACACACACACACACACACACACACACACACACACACACACACACACACACACACACACACACCTTGAGAGTACCTTGAGAATGTCTTTCAGCTTAACCACCTCATCTCTCAACTCATCGCGTTCCACTCGGATCGCGTCCGTATAGGTTTTCTGTCGCTCTAAGGCCTGAATGGATTCCCCACCACCACCACGGTACACACAGATCAGAGGAGCAAGAGAGGGCCAGGAGCCAGGAAGGAAGAGAAGAATAAGCACATGGAAGTAAAGTTATCCAGCAAAGAGCATGTTTTGTGACGAGGCAAAAGGAAGGAGAAAGATGGATGTGGAGAGAGACAGTTTGCTGTTCCTCTGGGCCGTACCCCGATCTTTTTATCCTTCCACTCAACAGTTTCCTGGAGGTCCGATATTTCTCGGATGAAACCATCCTGCTTCAAGCGCAGCTGGCGGATATCCTGGACGGCAGAGGAGGAGACAAGCAGGAGAGGAGAGAAGAAAGAGAAAAGAGAGAGAGAGAGAGAGAGAGAGAGAGAGAGAGAGAGAGAGAGAGAGAGAGAGAGAGAGAGAGAGAGAGAGAGAGAGAGAGAGAGAGAGAGAGAGAGAGAGAGAGAGAGAGAGCAAGAGAAGAGGTGCAGGAAGGAGAGAGGTTCAAACAGTGAAGAAGAGGAGCAGAACGGATCAGAACAGAATGAAGCAGAACTCAGTGACGTGGATTTGAACAAAAGAGACCAGAATGAACTGAGCAGGAGGCAGGAGAACAGGACGACCAGCAGACAGGAGAACCGAACGCACAGACAGAGAGAACAACAGAGGTGAGGAGGAGGACGGCGGCAGAGGGCAGTACTCACGTTGAGCAGCTCCTCGCTCTGCTTCAGCGTCTCCTTCACCTCGTTGAACTGGAACGTCAGGATGCTGTGTGCGTGCTTCTCCCGCTCGTGGTCCTGGGGAGGGGGCCACAGCACAGGGTCACCACGGCGACCAGCAGCACAGCCAATCAGGCCTTTCCATGCGCACTATGTGCAGACTTTAGGTGTAGCTTTAGACGCCTCTTTTAGTACACTACCAACAAAACAAGAACGTCTGCTCCCAAGAGTAAAGTGTTTGAGAGACATATCAGACCTTAAACCCTGCTTCCTTTGATATCTTTACATTGTTGATGACTTTTTACACTGTACTAATTCTACTCTAGAGTTGATACTCTACACTGCTGCTGATGGGCGGTGGGTCCGGTCCGTACCTTGCTCTTCTCCTCGTACTCGCGCCGGGCCTCGGCCAGCAGCTCCTCCAGCTCGCTGAGGGAGTCCTTCAGAGTGTCCACCTGGTACATCAGGTTGCTCTTCTCGTTGTCCAGCTGGGCGTTGGACACCATGGCCTTGCGGTACTTCTCGCCCACCTCCACCAAGGCGTCCTGCCCAAGGGGAAGAGGCCCTTTACCGTTACATCAGACCCCTCACACACACGCAAGCTGGGGGGGGGGATTCAGGACGTCCTGCCCGTGGATATATATCGCCACATGGCTCAGAGGAGCCACGGATCAGAAGCACATAAACATGTCCCACACCGGTTAAATAAAGAGGCCACAATGCTGGAAACTAAAGGAGTGACAAGCGTGTTAGGAAGCAAGTGGGAATACAGCAAAGTAATGCAGTTGAAGTAGAGGATCATAAGAGTATTGTTAGTGTTGTTTAGTCCAGTCTAAGTCTGCTTCTTGACATCGTGATGGACTGGCTCATTGGTCACTATTGTCCACTAATGCCTTTTCTCCACCGACAGTACCAGCTCTACTCGCCACGACTCAGCGTGGCACGACTCGGTTTGGTAGAATAAGCCTCTTCAACGTGGGCGGGTCGTCATGGTACGCATGTACTGCAGTGACCTACTAATCCAGGGGACGCAAAACACAACAATGGAGGCCTCGGAGGGACGGTCTTCCATGTTGATCAATAATCAATCCCTACACTGAACGCTGATGCTAGTATTTATAGATCCCCGGGTGGCGTACGTCGTTGCTCATCATGACTCGTCCAGTGGCGTCACTCTCTGGCCAATCGGTGGCCAGCGGCCTGTTTACATCACACAAACGTATCAGATCAGCTCTCTAGTAACCTCGACGGAGGCGAGACCAAAAAAGTACCAGGTACCAGGTACCACGTACCTCATTTTGGTGATCGAAATGCAAAAAAAGGCGGGCTGAGTCGAGGCGAGTTGAGCTGGTACTGTCGGTGGAGAAAGGCCATAAGGCAGTAACAACCAACACTCTAAAACAGAGCCAGTGCTATGTCTACGGTCTATGGTTAATACTCTAAATGCTCTCCATATTAATGGTGTTAACATTCTCACTATGGGTAACCAACATGCTCCCAGACCTTATACCTTCACTTCCTTGAGGTTCTGCATGTACTTTGATTCCACATCTTGAATCTGATCCTTCAGCTCATGGATCTCCTGATGTGAGGAGCAGCGAGGAGCAGAGAGGAGCAGAGGGGAGCAGAGAGGAGCATGAGCAGAGAGGTGAGAGGAGAGGTGAGGGGGACCAGAGGTACCAGGTCACAGAGTAATGTCGCGTTGAGCCAGAGAAAGAGTCAGAGAAGGAGAACAAGGAGAATGTGGCATGGACCATTTGGCGGAACATTAATCGTGATGATCACACATTCAACACGTCAAATGTTGGACTCAAAACATGTGGCGGCCGTGACACATGTTAGCACGCAGCCCATTTACATTTCCCCGGTAAGTACCGGAACGTGTGCAGAACTTGCGGGTCGGTACCTTGATCTCTCGTATGGACGTCTCGTTGTCCACCGTGACGGCCGTCTCGCCGCTGCCTCTCCGGGAGGAGGAGCCCCCTAAGGAGGTCAGGGTCCCGGCCGTTAAGGCAGAGGCTGCCCGGGACCCCTGGGGACCACACAGCAAGCATCACACACCAGGAACGGCTGGCCATCACATACACTTCTAGTACCAGGAACGGCTGGCCATCACATACAGCGTCTAGTACCAGGAACGGCTGTCCATCACATACAGCCTCTAGTACCAGGAACGGCTGTCCATCACATACAGCCTCTAGTACCAGGAACGGCTGGCCATCACATACAGCGTCTAGTACCAGGAACGGCTGTCCATCACATACAGCCTCTAGTACCAGGAACGGCTGTCTATCACATACAGCCTCTAGTACCAGGAACGGCTGTCCATCACATACAGCCTCTAGTACCAGGAACGGCTGTCTATCACATACAGCCTCTAGTACCAGGAACGGCTGTCCATCACATACAGCCTCTAGTACCAGGAACGGCTGTCCATCACATACAGCCTCTAGTACCAGGAACGGCTGTCCATCACATACAGCCTCTAGTACCAGGAACAGCTGGCCGCCATCGGGTTTCTATACACTTTGTTAGGAAAAACAGATTTACATATATTTCAACTCACCTTCTCAATATAATCTCTGTCCTCCACCTGTTGAGAAAGAACACAGAAACCATTAATAACTATAAATAACTAAATAATGTGTGTGTGTGTGTGTGTGTGTGTGTGTGTGTGTGTGTGTGTGTGTGTGTGTGTGTGTGTGTGTGTGTGTGTGTGTGTGTGTCAACTGGCTCACCACAATTGACCCGTATGCAAATATCAGACTGCAGAACTGTGCACTAGACAGACAGCGTCACCCAGCAATGTGCTCAACTTGTGATGAAATACGTTGCCCCATGCACACGCACACAGCCTCATCATGCCACAACCACTGAAGAGTCTTTCCCCCACGCACAGGGCAGCTCAGAACCCAACACACAACCCTCCAGGTACCAGACAACCAGCTTTAACTCCTGCTGTCGTTATAATATCAGCTAACATGAACACTTCTTCATTCTCATGAAGATCAGACCAGCGTTGTACAAATACATAGAACACACAAAATCAAACTCAACTATAGGCCCGTTTGTTGTTAGGTTTATTAGCCTGTCAGACTTTATGCCAATCAACGTGCAAACATCCATGTTATGTGTGCTGTGATTTAGCATAACTAAGTGCACAGATGGAGCAAGAGAAACAGATAGACAGAGAGAGAGAGAGACAGATAGACAGATAGAGAGAGAGAGAGAGACAGATAGACGGATAGACAGAGAGAGAGAGACAGATAGAGAGAGAGAGACAGATAGACGGATAGACAGAGAGAGAGAGAGAGAGACAGATAGACGGATAGACAGATAGAGAGAGAAACAGATAGACGGATAGACAGAGAGAGAGAGAGAGACAGATAGACAGATAGATGGATAGACAGACAGAGAGAGAGACAGATAGACGGCTAGACAGACAGAGAGAGGGGTCCAGAGAGACCAAATCCACTCTGGGTTAAAATCTAAATTAAAGGCAAGCTTATTGGTTAGAACGCGGCCATGCTATCCTTCTGGCTCACATCGGAGAAATCAGGGATCGTGACGTCATCCAGGTCCTTGGAGAGAACGCTGCTGCTCGCGCTCCTCAAGAAGCCGGCCACAGAGCTGCAGTTGTCCTGAAACAGCCACCGGGGGGCGCCATTGGAACAACAAAAAAACAGGCTACCATCACAACCCAAGTCCAGGTCGGGATACCTCCAGCTAGATTCACACTCCCACGTACGGAAGAATGACCTGCGGTGGTCAACACGAGAGCATTGACGGTATAGGACTGCCTAAATGTATAACCCTGTTCATTAAATAAATCCCTTAGCCTGTGTGTTCTTTTATCTGATTTACCTGTTAATCATCTGCTCACTACCTTAATGGGCCGGTACAAGTGAGCCACTTTCAAAGCCTAACCTACATGTGAAAGCCGGAAGAGGGCCAGACTATTCACTTGGAAACATCCTGTGATTCCTGGCCAATGACAGAGCAGGCCGACCGCTGTGAGCAACGGGCTAACATGAAGCTAAAGCTCCAGTGGTGCAGTGCGGGGCCCCAGTGGGCCCCTGGGGCGGGGGGGCTCACCACTGGGCTGGCGCGGGCCGAGCTGGCCCGGGACGAGGCTCTGGAGCTGGACCCCCGGTAGCTGCTGTAGTCAGACGGCTGGGGGGGGGGGGGGGGGGTGTATACAGAGTGGGTGCACACACAACATCAGCAGGTCTACCTGGTGATCAGGGTCCAGTGGTGACCTCAGAGCCACCCCCATGCATGAGGAGTCAGTGTGTGTGTCCCTTCATACCGGCGCTACGGTCACAGGCTGTACATGTGAACCCCACACACATGCACACTACCACCCCCAGAACGAGTTCAGCACTGACACCAAGGGTTAGCTTTAACACACAAGACAGGACCCACCCCTGATGGTGGGGGGGGGGTCTTAACACACAAGGCTGGACCCCACCCCTGATGGTGGGGGGGGGGGGGGGGTCACACCCCGTCATGCAGAACCAGGGGGGGGGATCTTAACACACAAGACAGGACCCACCCCTGATGGTGAAGTGGGGGGGGGGGGGGTCTTAACACACAAGGCCGGTTCTTCCCGAGGGGAACCTTACTCGAGAGCTGGAGCCAATGACCCGCCGCGAAGCACTGCCCAGGACGTCCTCATACAGCGAGCTCTGACACACACACACACACACACACACACACACACACACACACACACACACACACACACACACACACACACACACACACACACACACACACACACACACACACACACACACACAGCATGATTTTCCAAGGCTGGCATCCTCTAAGCGACCACACGTGCTCCGACGCTGGATGAGATGTCTCCAGTGGTGTTGACCTGCTGACCCCTAAACACATGCTCTGACCTCACTAACAGGTGACCTCACTAACAGGTGACCCCTCCCAGAGTCAAGCCTTTCCTCTGAAGGTGCCCGTGAGAAGAACAGATAGACGGTGCAGCATGCGTGAACACAAGTGAGAGGTGAGGTGAGAGAGGGGGGGGGGGGTCAAAGGTCATGAAGGGGAACCAACCCTACGATGGCGCTTGTAGGAGATCTGGCTGAGGAGCTCAGAGTAGGACTGGAACCAACCAGGAGGACAGAAGGTTATAGGTACAGCCTTCCACTGGAGAGTGTGTGTGTGTGTGTGTGTGTGTGTGTGTGTGTGTGTGTGTGTGTGTGTGTGTGTGTGTGTGTGTGTGTGTGTGTGTGTGTGTGTGTGTGTGTGTGTGTGTACTCTAGTAATGTTCGATTGGCGACACTTCAGCAAGGTGACAAGCTTTCTCCCTGATTGAATGAAACTTGAATAAAATATTAACAGATTAATATTGCAGCGTATAAACTGTCCTCACACAGGCGCCTAAATAAATTTATTGAGGCGTTTATGATTTAGTTGTGCTACAAAGGCTAGGGGGAACTTCCAGCACTGCTCAAAATCTTGGGCGCATCAATCATGGACCATGAACTTGTCCAATGTGGCTTCATGTAAATCCAAGAGAAATACCTCAATGTCAAGTCTATTGTGGTGCTTCTTCACTGTAACAGACTGCCTTCGCACTCTTACATCGGAATTCAGTGTAGAGAGCTAAAGGGCAGCAGCACTGATACCCAGCGTCTCCGTCGGTGTACAGACCTGGTAGCCATTGTACAGAGAGGCTGGCTGTCTGGAGAGAGAGGAGCTGTACAGCTCAGAGGAGGCATAGGGCGCCTATGGAAGAGGAGGAGGAAACCATGGTTACAAAGATGGAGACATGGGAACAGAGGAGACTCATTCCTATAGCTGGCAGAGGGACAGGGGGGGAGAGACAGTGGAGTAGGGAGGGGGGAGGTGGTGGATGAGAGGGGTAGACAGACACTTAATGAATATACGATGACAGAACATGGCAGATTGAGAGACAGACAGAGAGAGAGAGTGACAGATGGGTCATCAGATAAAGAGTGAGAGGGAGTGAGGGAGCGAGAGAGTGAGGGAGCGAGAGAGAGCGCGAGAGGAAACAGGAAATGGAGCAAAACAATCTACAAAAACAATCAACGTCCAAACGCTGGCTAATCCTTTGAGCGAGTGACTGTACCCAGGTGGTCCCAACGGAAACCACTCTGCAAGCCAACACACAAACAGGCTGGCAAACCATTCATCAAACATGTTTACATACAGCATGCTGGAGCACTGTGCCCCACGAGGCCTCCTGGGTAACAACACGCAGCACAGCGTTAGTCACACAGAGCAGCTCCACACACAGGTACAGGTACGCTTTCACAACATAAACAAACACTGCATCCACGACGGCCGTGTCACCATGTCTCTGGTGCTAGGAAACAACAGCTCTAGAACGGCTATTTGTCAATCTGGCCAAGAAGTGACAAGTGGATAACGGCAGAGAAAAAACCAGTGAGAAAGCAGAGGCGTACGGCCATCTGTGTGCTCTGGGGAGGAACGGCCTCCACAACCGACAGAGCTGCTCCTCACATGAACATTTAGAGCTCTGAATTTGGTCTGTATTATTTCCAAAACTAATTGTCCATGTGTCTTTTTTTGTCCCAGTCCGTCGGTTTCTTTGTCCCAGTCCGTCCCCGTTAGTAGGTCGGTGGTTGCGACATGCAGACAGACAGACGGACGGATAGACAGACGTACAGACAGACAGACGGGGGGGGGGGGGGACAACAGGAGTCAACGTCAGCGGCGGGGCAGCACCCACCGTCTGCAGGTCCAGTCGGGACCCGCGTGAGAGACGGCTGTCCTCGCCCAGCCGGGAGCTCTGATGGAACACAAGGTGAGGACACAACACTCACTCATTCATCTGGACGGGAGGGGCTGAAGCCTCAGTGAGAGAATGAAGACATGAAGGACCACCCAGGGGGGGGGGGGCATGCGGCACCCACCGTGAGGTCAAGCCTGGACGAGCGAGAGGTTCTGCTCTCGTCGCTGAGCTTGGAGCTCTGGGAAGAAACAGAGACGCCATGAGACAGAAACAGAGACGCCATGAGACAGAAACAGAGACGCCGTGAGACAGAAACAGAGACGCCATGAGACAGAAACAGAGACGCCATGAGACAGAAACAGAGAAGCCATGAGACAGAAACAGAGACGCCATGAGACAGAAACAGAGACGCCATGAGACAGAAACAGAGACGCCATGAGACGGCTAGCAGACGTCCAGCCTGCCTTCACAAGCCAGCCAGCGACCGCAGCAACATTCCCTCTGTGTGTAGCAGACCTGGGAGGCCTCGCTGAGCACTCCACCAATAATGGGGTCACATGGAAACTCCAGATATGAACAGAGTCCGCTACCCGACACACACATAACTTTAGCTTAGATACCAGCAGCGAGCCTTCAACAGCTCCTTGAAACAGGGGGAGGCTGCTATGAAATCATGCGATTACCTTTAACAGCTAAACACTACATGCATCCATATGATATGTAATGTGGCAACAACTAAAAAGGACCATGTACATTTAGGGGATTAAACAATAAGATAATCCTTTCTTTGAACTTGAATAAAACATCGTCTTCCATTGACGTGCAACTAACAACTCCATATATTATGTCATTATCTTTACTAATCTCTAATCAGTATTTTATATTGTTGGGCATACAGGGTGCAGATGTATACAAAGGTCCACCCACCCGGCTGGATATCACACTATAACCGTCCTCACAGCCGTCATCCTAGAGGTAGAGCACAGGGCACGTGAACAGTCAGAAGGAGGGCATCAATAGAAACACACAGGGTGACTTTAGAAACAGTGTATCTGTGGTCGGGGCACACCCGTCACATGCATTACAGCGACAGTTGCAACATACATCTCTGTCTTTGTGCTTGTGCTTCTTCTTTTTCTTGGACTTCTTGTGCGAGTGCATGGAGGAGCTCTGGAAGACGGAAGGACAGAGGAAGAGAGGAAGAGAGGACGAGAGGAAGAGAGGACGGAGGATGAGGACAGAGGAAGAGAGGAAGAGAGGACAGAGGACGAGAGGAAGAGGGGACAGAGGATGAGGACAGAGGAAGAGGGGAACAGATGAACGATGCATGGTGGAGAGGAGAGGGTGTGGTAGGGGAGGGTGAAGCGTCCAGCCAGTGTGTTAATAATTAATGGCTTTCATGCCAGCACAGCCCTCAATCCTTAATGTGCCGCTTCCTTCACTCAGATAACACCAACTCAAAGCAACACGCGGGCCACCCGCACATCACATGCCCCGTTTGTTTTATCCTTCATTCATGTTTTTAGGGTGCGGTCCTCTGCTCTCGCTCTCTTGAAAAGGTATTCAATCAAATGCAGTTCTTCATTGTTTAATCCTACATCACATCATGCATTAGAACCATGTTTGGTGTGGAGCTGGGAGGTAAACATTAAAGGCCTTGATTGAGTCCAGCATTCACAGACAAGGCCAAGGTAACGAGCCAGGGTCAACAAGGAGCATTTATAATTCTTTAGATAGGACCACATCCTTCTAAAACATAACCGTCTTACATCATGGTAACACACACGCTTTTTTCTGGGTTTATTTTTTCAAAAAGGCTTTGCCACCACAGGACAACGTTATCAGCACTATTAGACTATTGGTTAGATTAGCAGGCACACGCATATGACTTGTTATGTTGAATCCACCACAGAACAACCACAGAGGGGCAGGCTGACGAGAAGACCGCCTGCAGAGACCATGCAGGACGACCTTCAGATGAAGAACGTTGGAGCTCAGAGGATTCGGACGGGCACAACACTGTGAACTCGCAGCACATCACCTCAAACGTTGCCAGCCTTACAGTCACCATTCACCAAGGCTTTTCGTTAATGCGGCATTTGCTGCCTCAGCTGCCGCCCTGCGTGTCACACCTCCAGGGCAGCGAACGTGGTGGGTACGCACGACTGCATGGCCCCCAAGCCACACCCTCACCTGGGTTCACCCCCAGAACTACATACAGCCCACACCACACAGAAGGGCCCTGCTGCAGCATGACATGGACCCTCTGTAACTCTGTGCTTTAACCTTGGTTGTCCACAGAGGCTACTACTTTTCTTCTGTTTTTTGATCGTATCTAAAACAACTGTGAGAGTGTTAACTATCATAGTGTGCTTTAACTCTGCACCATCGATGGAGATGGAGCCATTCAAGGGATTGCTGCAGGAGCAACCAGACCGTGTGAAGAGAGTGAACCAAGCAGGGCCTGCGACGCAAACTCAGCCTGCTAGTCCACTGTTGTCGTACTGAAGTACGGTACAGGGACACCTTGCCTAGTGTGAGTGCGCCCTTTAAAGTCTTCAGGGCTTCAGAGTTTTCAGGCCCCAGACCTCCAGCGTGGTGTGGAAGAGGCCAAAGACAAAATGTGACTTTGCACACAAAGCTTTAAAAGGCCCTAT
Source organism: Micromesistius poutassou (assembly GCF_964030765.1). Classification (NCBI taxonomy): domain Eukaryota; kingdom Metazoa; phylum Chordata; class Actinopteri; order Gadiformes; family Gadidae; genus Micromesistius; species Micromesistius poutassou. The sequence goes on along the minus strand of NC_140293.1, from coordinate 9,008,972 downwards.
CCGGCTGTAGCCAGGGGGCATTTTCCAGACTCCTTTCGTGAGGCTTTTCCAAAAGTGGGAGGGTTGGTTGTGGTGGCTAGGGGAGCGCCCTACATTGATATTTACTTTAGAGATAAAAAAAGATCAGTCCTAGCGGAACATGCTTCCACAAGCCGTTCTTCTTTTCCTAAGAAAAGAAGAACGCGACACAATAAACAAAGAGCAACAACGCAGGCCGTCCGAGAAGGACGGCAAATCTCTTCTTCAATAAATGAAGCTTCTGCTGTTGTCCAGAAGTACCTGGTGGGTCCTGTGTGTGTTTGTTATTATCCCCTCTGTCGAACGGAAGGGATTGTGTCAACAGACGGCGTGTGTAGCTCCGCCTTGTTGGCGCCCTTTCAGACCGCTTGGTACCCCAACGGAGGAGTACTGCGAGACGAGTACGGCTCATCACGGCTAAGTCTGGACCCCGCCCACTTTTGGCGGTGGGAATGTGAACCGTTCCGCGCCTGTTCACACCACAGCCAACCCGCCGGGGAACCGTGCCACAAGGTCCCATGGTCAGACCAAGGGTCCCACGGTCAGACCAAGGGTCCCACGGTCAGACCAAGGGTCCCACGGTCAGACCAAGGGTCCCGGTGCTGAGCTTCCCAACCAACAGAGAGTCAGACTTCAGACGAGTGTGGCCGGCTCCCACGTTCAAACCACATGTCAATCATGGCCTTTAGTGGCACTGGGTGGAGTCCAGACCAGTCACAACACATCGACGGGACCAGTGGTCCGCTCACGTCCCCCGTCACACACGTCTTCGGCGTCATTGTGATAAGTACATGTGGGACATGTGGAGGTGAGGGTGCGTTGGTTTACTCCACTGAGTGGACTGAGGGCAGTGTGGTGTGGAGGTGAGGGCAGTGTGGTGTGGAGGTGAGGGCAGTGTGGTGTGGAGGTGAGGGCAGTGTGGTGTGGAGGTGAGGGCAGTGTGGTGTGGAGGTGAGGGCAGTGTGGTGTGGAGGTGAGGGTGCGTTGGTTTGACTCCACTGACCCTGACGCTGCTCCGGCTCCCCACGGACATCCGCTCATCTTCATCTGAAAGCTGGGAGAGAGAGAGAGAGAGGGAGGGGGAGAGAGAGGGAGAGGAGGAGAGAGAGGGAGAGGAGGAGAGAGAGAGGAGGAGGAGAGAGAGGGGGAGAGAGAAGGATGGTTAGGACTCAAACCTGGAAGCAAGATAACACACAGAGTAAGTAAGTCCCTCGCAGCAGCAAGGCCCCAGTTACATCATAACACATTAGGGATATATTATTTAAGAACCATATGAGCGTTGTTCGAGTTCTTCTGACGTTTTCGGTGTCCAAGCGCAGCCCTTACAATTGTTTAAAATGGAAGAAATTTGCCATAATGAAAACTATTGCTATGAACTATTTTTGCTATTTTTTTACTATTTTCTGCAAAATAACGATGTAAGCTTTGTCAAGGACCAACAGCAAACACAATTCATCCACACCTCATCCCTCTGTGTCCCCATCTCAGTAACCTTTGAAGTACCAATTCAAGTGGACTCATCAAGGCCAACATTAAAGTGCTTAGGCCCCCCCTGCAGCCTCCCCCCCGTAGCCTCCCCCCCTGCAGCCTCCCCCCCGTAGCCTCCCCCCCTGCAGCCTCCCCCCCTGTAGCCTCCCCCCCTGCAGCCTCCCCCCGTAGCCTCCCCCCCTCCACCCCTCTAGCCTCCCCCCCCCCCCCCCTGCAGCCTCCCCCCCTGTAGCCTCACACCGCTGTGTGCTCCGCATGAGATGGAGAGGGGAGGGAGAGAGAGAGAGAGTGGGAGAGAGACAGCGAGAGCAACAGTGCATGAGCGAGAGAGAGAGCGAGAGAGAGAGCGAGAGCTACAAACCGTGGTGGTCCGTGACGGGCGTGAGTAGCGCTCACTGTCCTCCTAGAGGCAGAAGAAGAGCGACAGGATGAAGAAGGGAGGCGGGAGAGATGAGAGATCAAAGGTCAAGCAGGAAGGGGAACCATGGAGACGGGGAGGATGCAGATGGTCCATGTTCCTCAGCACACGGCGTTCAAGAGTCGGTCAGCGGTTCTCTTCAGCAATACCATTATGATATCTTCAAAGAAACACGGTGTGCAGCAGTCCTCACACACACACACACACACACCAACATGCAGCACATCCCGGTGAGTGCACCAGTGGAACCAGAACAGACGCGCAGCAGCAGACTCTATTGAATTTCAGATGTCAGAGAGCTAGTAAGCATGGTAACCCTGACCCTAACCCTCAGGGGAGAAGTGCACACCTGGCGGTGGGTACGGAAACAACCCCTTTGTCTCCACCGCCAGTGGAGTCAAGACTCGTATCTCAGCAGCTATTTCAGTTCTACTGGCGTGGTGTCTGGCATCCATCAACACTTGACACTCAGGTATTTCAGGTCTTAGCATTCAGACAACACTTGATTAGTCAGGTCACAAAAGGTTAAATCAGAAATCCCACACGTCCTAATTCTAGACATTAGTCCCCAGATGACCATAGCCACTCACCATGGGTCAACTCGGCACACGACAGACACAACCGGGGACATGAATCCATGCAGACAAACAAAACAGGCCAGATGGAGGTGGAAATGACAAGGATGTCGCCCAACAGAGACTTCAATAAGTGGCTTATCACTAGCGGCTGAGCTTTTATACGCCGCAAGCCGCTAACGCTTCCAAACATTAAAAACCGCCTCAGAAACCCACGATAAGAGGCAGCGAGACAACGTGATTAGTGTTGCTGATGGGTTACACATTTCCTCTACAAACAAGTCTTTGGTAGCACTTAATATTTACATGGCTATAACGCGGTCGTTGACGTTGTGTTCAGCGAAGCCGCCTGGAGTTAAGCTTGCTCAAGTGCCAGCTCAAAAGGCTCTGGGTTCGACGGCTACTGTACTCAGTCCACCTGGAGGCGCCCTGGAGGCGTGGCCCCGTTCATCCTGTCTACATCATGCCTGTGATCACGGTGCTACTGGAGGTTAGGGGGCATCACGCCGGGGATACTACTGTACCATCCATTGTTCAATGTTCCCCCACTTGGTGTCCCCTGGCTCTTCTGCTTTGGTATCCAGCCCATAATATTTCTGAATCGGGCAAACAGAACAACATCAATACTACGGAGCATAAGGATAAAAAATATAAATGATTCACACCCTGGCTGATGTCCTGAATGCTGTGAGGTGTGTTTCAAGCTGTTTGGATAAAGCATCTGCTGGTGCGGAATAAAGAAGTGCCAAGTGGCTGAGATGGTTCCTCCCAGTCTGCTCCACACTGGAGAGAGATGCCTTCAGCTGTTCCTTAAAGGTCCCATGGCGTGCCACCAGGTCAGGTGTGATTAGCCATTACAAGCCGTTTTGGAAATCTGCCCCTTCTGACATCACAAGCGGGCGTGTCCACCTAGATGTGTGCTGGATAGATCAGTCTACCGGCCGACCCAGTGGACTGTAGCAAACGTTGCTCATCCATCCGTCACACATCTAGGGGGACACGCACACCTGTGACGTCATAAGGGGCAGATTTCCAAAACGGCTTGTAACGGCTAATCACACCTCACCTGGTGGCACGTCATGGCACCTTTAAGTCCTGTGTGTGTGAACTCACTGCCTAAATGACGTGTTAGAACATTTGTCTCAAGTTGGCACGTTTTTAAGCCTGTTATTACATCCTGAAATTGGATATTTGACCATGAATAGACAGGAGATGAAAGGAGAATGGAGGAGGAGGAGGAGGAGGAGGAGGAGACCTACCTTCTGGACCTGAAAGATCTACACACCAACACAGGAGAGGAAGAGGAGAGAGGCCAGGGTGGGATGGATCAACCAAACAGAGACACAGGGAAAGAACAGAAACACAGCCTTCATGTAAACAGTTGGAAACAGTGGAATGTGAAAAGCAGCAAGACAGAATGACAGGAGGAGATCACGTATATATATATATATATATATATATATATATATATATATATTTATAAAACGGGTGGCTTAAATCAAGCGATCTGATTGGTTCCCAACTGTTGTATATTGAGCGTATACACACAGCTATGACGCCCGTTCAGCTTACGGAGTTCAGTATCACTCCGCGCCTAACTTGAACTGTTGTTTATTTATATATAAAAGCAATAGCATAGTAAATAACAGACAAACTGAGAGGAGCAGGAACAGTAAAGGTTTAGGAAAGGGCCCCATAGGAGCCAGTGAAAGCACTGAGGGCCCATAGGAGCCAGTGAAAGCACTGAGGGCCCCATAGGAGCCAGTGAAAGCACTGAGGGCCCATAGGAGCCAGTGAAAGCACTGAGGGCCCCATAGGAGCCAGTGAAAGCACTGAGGACCCCATAGGAGCCAGTGAAAGCACTGAGGGCCCCATAGGAGCCAGTGAAAGCACTGAGGACCCCATAGGAGCCAGTGAAAGCACTGAGGGCCCCATAGGAGCCAGTGAAAGCACTGAGGGCCCCATAGGAGCCAGTGAAAGCACTGAGGACCCCATAGGAGCCAGTGAAAGCACTGAGGGCCCCATAGGAGCCAGTGAAAGCACTGAGGGCCCATAGGAGCCAGTGCCTGGGGCATAGTCACGTCACACTGGATGGGTGCGGTCAATAAAAACGACTACTCTGGAAGACCATTTACAAATAAATATCACCCATTTACAAAATAACAATAGCAAACATTTGACCGCACACGAGACCCAAGCAGAGCAGTGTTCAACTGAAGAAGAGATTTGGGGCTTTTCCTTTAACGGGTTAAACCCCCGGACACCTGAGTTCTACCTGAGGTCCGGACTTGGAGAGCAGCGGTGTTAGTTTCAGCTCACTGGAGCAGAGACCTTAGCAACGCGGGTTGCCAAGGCAAGGTAACAAAGGTTGTTCAATGCCATGTCGTACTCTGAGGTTGGCGATGGTGGCCTGTTGCCAGGGGCAGCAGGTTTGTCACTTGTTCCCGTTTCCATGACGACTAACGACCTGAGCCCCGTGAGAAGCAAACTCAATCTGCAGAGGTAATTTTCCTGCGCATAAACAAATCCAAACCACACCGTGGTTCTTTAGCATTCAGCCAACACCCAACCACCACATAAGGAACATAACAGGATATGCAACATCCAAATCAGAACGGATCAGAACAGTAACAAATAGACAGGGATAAACATAGATTGATCCCCTATGGTATAAATAATGGTGCGGCAGCTGTCTGTCAGTGGAGCCAGCTTGGCCTCCAGATCTTGAGGCCCAAACGTGAGCGGAGGAAACGCAGTGCTAGCACGTGCAGTACGAAGATCCCCTCTGTGTCCGTTCCAATGCCTCTGTATTAATAGAGATCAGCCAACATTTATAGTCACAGTTATGACCTCCGTGTTCTCATCGCCCTCCGCCAAGTCCCCTGACCCATGCACCATTCTCATACAGTTTGGCAGCCTTGGCAAGCCCAGCCTCCATCAATCTGTTTTCAGTCAACCTCTTTGTTCCAAGAGAAGCTGACATATTTTCACTGGTGACCCAGTGGACCAGCGGGTCTATTTCTAGAAGTCCACAGCCCTCTCCCCCGGTAAATTGTTTCACTGCCGGCCACCGCGCTTCTGCCCCGCCATCTAAACATTGATGGACCTCTAGAAGAGTCGGGGTGCTTTGAAACGGTTGACTCCAGCATTCTTTTCCGTTATAAATTAGGTAATAAACAGTTACAGAACAGATACGTTTGAATAAGTGATGCAAATGTTTACTGCAGTCCGCGGTAAATCTAGCAGCACAAACATAAAAAGTCAATACAATTCTATGTAATATATTTGAATGGCATTACGTTATCACCCTCTCTTGCTCATCATGTATTTAATGATGTGTTAATAAGGACCTCTGTATCCCGGAGCCTCACCAGATGACCCCAATGCGATGCTGGCTTCAAACTCCCTATTGTCTACCGGGAGGCAGCCTCAAACATCTGCTCTTCAACATCTGCTCCATCTGTGCTCAAATCAACTCATTGCTACAATTGCCTAACATTCACCCACTCGTCAAACATGGACACACCGACGACGGCGTCGTCAACCATGCAAGGCAACAGCTCTTCAGGAGCAGTCAGGGTGAGGCGTCTCGCTCTGGGACACCTCCACACTCTAGCTAGGAGGAGCCGGGGATCCAACCGGCGACCTTCTGGTTACCAGCCGACCCGCTGTACCTCCGGAGCCACGTCACAGTTGTCATCCCTTCTGCCTGTAGTCCCAGCCTGTCTGCTCTCCCTTGCTGTCTGCGTCTAGTCAGCCAATTAGCGCTAAACAGCCGGCCCAGCTAAAGCCCTGCAGGTCACTAGGACCAGTTACACAACCTGCTGCTCACTGGCGGCCCGGCGCCCACTCACCCTACTGCCCCTCACCGCGGGGGTCCGCCCCCCCAGCGCCGCGCGGACCCCCCTCCCGGCCAGCCGCCGGCCCGCCATGCCGACCGCCCGCAGGGGGTCTGCTCGCGGCTCGCTCCGGAGAGGGGCCTCCCAGGGGCCGTGGGGGGGCAGGGTCAGCAGCCTCTCGTGTAGCCAGGAGGGTCTCCCCGCCGGGGGCCTCCCCGCCGAGGGTCTCCCTGCCGAGGGCCGCATCGGCTCCGCGCTCCGGAGGCTGCTCAGGGGGGGGGGGGGGGGGCGGTGGCTGCCGGATCTGTGTCGCTACAGAGCTAGTGGGCGCGGCCGGTTAGATCCAGTGTTCTGCGCCCTCGTCCAGGAGGGGAACTGGGCGACGACGACGTCTGGGAGAGCACCGAGCCATCGCTACATGTCAACAACAACAACACCGCTAGAATGCCGCGCTGCAGGCTGCTGCCAGGCTAAGCTAAGCTACTTTGGAACTCGGCTAAAGCTTTTAAAGTAGTGCGCGTGTGCGCTCGCAAACACTCTCCCCTTCTCCAGACTGGGCTTAATGCTCACCGCTAATCTGGTAAGTATGGCCTGCGTGTGTGTGTGTGTGTGTGTGTGTGTGTGTGTGTGTGTGTGTGTGTGTGTGTGTGTGTGTGTGTGTGTGTGTGTGTGTGTGTGTGTGTGTGTGTGTGTGTGTGTCCTTCCAGATAAGAGATGTCCCCGGTGCTTATTCAGGCACATTATGAACGGCAGATGGATTATGGTCATGATGCACAATGGAATCATCGTTAAGAGGACCCCTGCAGGTCAGGAGTGGTGAAGAGCAGCCTGCCGTCTTACTGCGCTGTGACCACTGCGGTGAAGACCACTGGAGGGGCTTCACTGGAGGGGCTTCACTGGCTGTTTTACGGCCCGTCCCGTGTTTAAAGGTCCCATGACGTGCCACCAGGTGGGGTGTGATTAGCCGCTACAGGCCGTTTTGGAAATCTGCCCCTTCTGACATCACAGGTGTGCGTGTCCCCCTAGATGTGTGACGGATAGATGAGCAACGTTTGCTGCAGTCCACTGGGCAGGCTGGTGGACTGATCTATCCAGCACACAGCTAGGTGGACACGCCCACCTGTGATGTCATAGGGGGCAGATTTCCAAAACGTCAACCTCAATCAAAGCCAGAAATCGAGGGGTTATCATGGATTCAGATTTACATTTCGACAGTCACATCAAATCAGTTACAAAATCTGCATATTATCACCTTAAAAACGTAGCAAGACTTAGAGGGCTCATGTCTACCGAAGACTTACAAAAACTTGTACATGCCTTTATCACTAGCAAGCTTGATTACTGCAATGGTCTCCTTACAGGTCTCCCAAAAAAAACTCTAAGGCAACTACAGCTTGTTCAGAATGCTGCTGCTAGAGTTCTAACAAAGACCAAAATTTTAACATATTACACCAATTTGTTACATTGGCTCCCTGTATGTCAGAGAATTGATTTTAAAATCATGTTGCTAACCTATAAATCCCTACATGGTTTAGGGCCAAAATATGTAACTGATATGCTTGCACTACATAAGCCTTCTAGGCCACTAAGATCCTCTGAGACCAATCTGTTAATTATCCCCAGAGAACATGAAACATGGAGAAGCAGGAATATGTGGAATAAACTCCCTGAGGATTTAAGACTTGCCCCAACTCTGACAGCTTTAAAACAAGACTGAAGACTTTTAGGTTTGCTTTAGCTTTCTGCTAATTCTTAAATCTACAATGCTTCTATCTATGTTTTATTTTATTACTAACTTTGCCTTCATTTTCTCACTTTCTTTTCTGTTTTTTTTTTTTTTTACTTTGCCTTTATTTTCTATCTATTTTCCTTTTTTACTCATCTATTATTTTCTTTTATTGTATGACAATATTTCTATGTGAAGCACTTTGAGTCTGCCTTGTGTATGAAAAGCGTTATATGAATAAAGTTGCCTTGCCTTGTAACGACTAATCACACCACACCTGGTGGCACGTCATGGCACCTTTAAAACTACTACCATTCATAAACTCTGGAGGCAAACGCTATAGCATCAACTCACCCTCTCACTCATTCATGAGGACAGCAGCATGTTTACATGACTGGTTTTCTCTGGAAGGGTCCAACAGGCTGGCCTGACTCGCCGCTCTGGTAAATCCACTACATTTAATCTTATTCTGATAATATCAACAACTAGTCATGTTTGGATATTGTTGAATATCAACAAGTTACTGTTCAAGATCAAGTGAAGTGTGTGTGTGTGTGTGTGTGTGTGTGTGTGTGTGTGTGTGTGTGTGTGTGTGTGTGTGTGTGTGTGTGTGTGTGTGTGTGTGTGTGTGTGTGTGTGTGTGTGTGTGTGTGTGTGTGTGTGTGTGTGTGTGTGTGTGTGTGTGTGTCTGGTACCTCCTTCTGTTGTCGTTCCAGCTCCTTCATGCGGATCTCCCTGGCCTCCGCCCTGGCTGCTCTCTTGGCTGCCAGCCGAGCCTCCGCCTGCAGGGGGGCGAGAGAGAGACACGTCAGCTCATTTCAGTACTTCAGTACCCTGGAGGTCTCGCCAGAGGACTATTTGAATTTCAGCGAGTCACTCTGGGAACGAGCAATAGACTCACTCCCCGATGCCCCTGGCCCAGAACATTAACCAATCACATCGGTGTATCTGATATAGGCGGGCCAAAAGCGTTGCTGTTTTACAGACCGGATACGGCAAGAGTCTTATCTATTGGTTAGCTCCGCTGGTCTGGATACGTCACCCCTTGTATTCTTCTGATTGGTCGTAGTGTTATCCAATTGCGTGCAGTGATATTTTCAAATGCATGCTTGGTGCCGCCCCTCAAGTTGGGCCGTTTTCATTACTCGTTGCCAGACCCTACAGCTTTCTAGATGTGGCTCTGGATTTCCAGGCTAGTATTTCAGTGGAAATAGATCAAATGTTAACATTGCGTCTTCTTACTTACATTTAGTTTATTTTGCTGACGCTTTTATCCAATGTGACTTTCAACCATTCATTCATTCACACATTGACGGCGGAGTCAGGAGCAGTCAGAGTGAGGCGTCTCGCTCATGGACACGTCGACACTCCGCTAGGAGGAGCCGGGGATTGAACCGGCAACCTTCAGGTTACCAGCCGACCCGCTCTACCTCCTGAGCCACTTCGGCCCTCGCCCTACTCCACTCCATTAGCATGACTGAGCTCAGATGCAGCACTTCATGCAGGTCTGTGCATGCGTCCCAAAGTCTGAGCGTGTGGGACAGCTGACGACCAGACCAGTGATGACCGCTGATGGTTGAGTGTTAGGATGAACCGATGCAGATAGATGTATAGATGTAGATAGATATTAGACATTAGATAGTATACTAGATACTATATTTCTCTTGGTCATTTGCCCAGGCCCCCCTCAGCAGAGGGACCTCTCAGACGGCCTCATGTGTGTCCCATAAGCACTTCCTTCCTGTCTGCGGGGCTCTGATACATCACTGCTATGGGACATGACCGCCCCACGGGTGCGGCCCATGTGTTACACAGGGAACACACACACAATATATATTATTATCTAGTTTGATCTGGCACTCAAATAAAACCGGAAGATCAAAATGAAAAGATGAAAGATTCAAGAACAGACTTTATGTTCACACACTAATTAAACCATCCATGTATTCATGCCACCACCAAGATCTTCAGAGGAGCTTCCATGGGCTGTAAAGCCTGTCATCTCCTAGCTCCTTAAACTCTGTCCTCGTTCCCTCAAACATTGAGCCCAGGGGAGGACTGACTTCTTGAGGACATCTTGATTCTTAGCGTGTTCAAAGCTTCCTAAACCACTTCACATCCCTGTGTTCTCCTGGGCTGCTGGCTGCTCCACAAGTTCATTTGAGTTTCATCTCTTAAAATGGACCAAATTAAATACTAATGCGTTGTCAGGAAACGACGTGAGGACCCAAAAAGCCTTGTCACCCGATGAAGAAGGGATGATGTAATGAAGCCGAAGAGAGCCGGCCTGAAGCGGTCTGGAGTAGATCTGAGTAAACACGGCTAGCTATAAATTAGCATTAGCATTGTTCAACTGTCAGTGAGGAGTCTGAAAACTGAAAAATAAGCCAAACTCTTGAACGCCTATTATTGCTAAATGAGATATATTGTTACATCTTTAAAAAAATATATTAGGATTGCTTGGATTGGTGCCATGGGTCACTTGGCACAAATCTAAGCCAATCAGGAACAAGCAACATGCCCTTGAAGAACAGTAATAAACTCAGCAAGCATACATTATGTACATAATGTACATTAAGACTAAGAAAATCGACAGATCCACAACTTAGATCCACAATATATATAACAAACCATTCATCAACAAAATGTGAAAATAAAGTAAAAGCCCCCAGTATTCAGAGCGAGTCACTGGAGGCCGACGGATTAACTGACAGACTGGGTTCTGAACAGGTTCTGAACCATGGCTCCTGCCATTCCCCATGGTTCTGAACTTGGCACTGTTTCAATCTATTTATACAGAGCTGGATGGCTTGTATTTTTCCCATAAGTCACTTGGGTGCCATCATACTCTGACCTACTGAAGCAAAATGAAGAAAATGAATAATACAGCCCACATCGTGTTGAAATACTCATATGAGTAGGAGAGTTTATGCTGTGTTTGCCGCATATTAGAATTAGTTTAGATTAGTTCTAAAATGAAATAGTTTAGTTTTAACCTTTAAACCCAGAGTCTCTGTTCATGGACATCTTATATTGAGCCAATGGGTCATTCATTGTACAACCCATGTAACTCATTCACCAGATAGTCAATACCTTTCCAAACACTTTATATCACCACCCATGTGTGGTAAACGGTGTGCTTAACATGACTGTTGAATCCCTTAAAAAGGTTCCAAACAAAAACCGGTTATTCATTTATAAAAATAAGGAATATGCCAATCATGCAAATGTCATCTGTCCTTTTGTGGGAGGGAATTCAACTGCAAAGGACTGAAAAAATATGTGACATAAACCTATGTCACATATTTTTTCTGCAAAAAAGTTATTTTTAAACAGTTTACATGAAAAGTAAATGCCAGTAGACTCCATATTACCAGGTCAAAAGAGCATGCATCTATTGGTCACCATTTGATTTATTGTTATTAAAGAGATTATGCAAGTTTGTTTTAAAGAGGTTTGATATAGTCCAATGTAAAACAACATTGTACAATTTAAGTTCAGCTAGACATTTAGATATGTGCCAATGTGTTGGACTGCTATTTAATGTATTCAAGGAAGTGTCTTCCCCAGCTTCCTGCCCCAGCTGCCTTCTGGAAAACCCCTTTCTTCTCAGAGAATTTGCTTATTAACCGTTGAATATGTATTTAGCCCAAAGGCATTCCCTTATGCCTCATCCAAACCTTGTAAACCTTCACTGGAGAGTATTGAAACTTGAACAGATCGATTTTCTCAATGATTTATTTAATCAATGATTTGAAACACACCTTGTTATCGAGTGTTTTGGCCATTGATCTGAAAGCAAGAGCCATTTCATCAAGTCAGAATGCAGACTCATCCCTACAAACCAAAACATACCCCCCTCCTTCCCAGAAAACTATCTGCCGGTGGACTGTTGACATTATACACGAGAGTGCTGAAATATAGGCTACTTGATACACAGAAAACGTACTACATGCACATATTATGTATAGCAGCCAATCATTTTCGCTTTACTCGGCTGGCAAAAGCAGAGTAGGGTGGAGTTTGTCAGTTGGGAGTGATTCTGCACACCATGTGCCAAATACTGGGACAACAACAGGAAAGTACTGAACATTGGAGTTATGGGTATTTACACAACAGCACTTTACTGATTAATGCCTCAGATTCACCGCTTCATCCAGCCGCGGAGAGGTCAACCATGCAAAGCAACAAGCCCTTACAAGCTTGTTTTGTGAATAGGTCGGTACTCTGCAAGAAGCCAGCAGGGATAGAAGCAGCACTGGGCTGCTCTGCCTCCCAGTGCGAGTGTGCCACTGCCCCTGAATAGAGCCCGCAATCAATATTCTTCAGTTTCTACAAGTGACGGTTTGCATCATGCAAATTAAAGCTGTCCATATCTCCTCGATAACACTCATCAATCATACATGCGCGATACGTCAAAACCATAACGGCCATGCGGTGTGAAGCGAGAGCACGCTAAAGCGGTACCTTCTTGCAGTGGTCAAAGTACACCATGATGTCGCTGACGGTCAGCATGTGGAATCCAGTGTCCTCGACCCTGGCGTCCATGGTGCACCTGTACACGCTACCACGCTACCTGACCGCACCACACACGCACCTCACCTAAACTGGGCCAAATGAACACATTGGCCACTCTTTTCTCTCTCCCCTCCCTTCTCTACGGCTATTTATAATGCCCTAGATGGGCTGCGGGGGTTCAATCATAGCTCTGCTAAATCAGAACTGATTCAAAAGCTTGCTGATCCTCATAGGAAACAGGTCAGCGGTCCCACGTTGGGAAGAGACCCTGGGGTCACCTGAGCTGTTGAAGGTTGGAACCCAGAGGAGAACGGCTGCACAGTGCACCTGGAGGTTATGTCTTTTCTATCTGCGTGTGTATGTGTGTGGGCTTGCATGCAATTATTATGGCCTTAATTAACTCATAAAGACTCATAATAACAAAACTATTTGGTAAACCTCTTCATATCGTTAGCAATGGATTATGATACGATTACCATTGTGGTTATCAGTGACAGTCATCAAGCTACAATGCTAAACTGTTCAATCAATGTTGTAGAACATTGTATGCTGTTTCCTTCCTAAATAAAGACTGTACTGTTGACTCATGACTTCATGAACTATGTATAATGCATTGCAGTTTTTCTATATAATGTACTATGTGAACAACGTATAATGTAATACACAGTACTCTTGGACGCCTGGCTGCAGCCCAACCGGCTTCCTGTTGGACACAGGAAATGCACGAGCGGAAGTGAAGCCAGAGCATCAGAAGTAGAGCCAGCACTCGGCGGCCTCCCCTTCCCACGCCCTGAGTGGCAGTTAGTGGTGCTGATACTGCAGACTATTTTAACGACCAGCCAGTGCTGACAGATACCAAAAGAATGACACGGGGACGAAAATAACAATCCCTCTGTGGGGAGGAAGAGAAAGGAAGGCGTGCCCTGAATGAATAGAAAAACGCTCCTGAACAATCAAAAGTTGAGTGAGGACTTAATTCACCACTGTGGCAAAATAAGGCCTCGCCCTTTTTTGAAACACACAGAAAAAAATAGTAATTGTGTAATTTCCGACGCAAGGGTGTGGCTGCAAGAAATCTTTGTGTAAGTGACCCACACCAAGAGGTCATGACACAACAGAGAATTAAAAGGACATTACTTATACTAAGGATACTTGAAAAGAACACATTAAAAAATTTTCAACAAATAAGAAAGAGCAAGATCACTAAAAGAGTAATTATTCACTTTCAGTCACTTTCAAGTCAATTCATATAGTGAAATATTCTGTTCAGAACCCTTTAGGAGCACAAATGTCAGCTGCAGCATGACCTAAAAAATCTAATAGAAATCATATTTAACGGAGCTAAAGCTCTGGATCTGTTTAGCATGTGATGATTGCAGAAACACTAATTTGCGTGTATCCTGACACATCCGCATGCTTTGAGCCTTACAGTGAAACAAAAAATGCACGTCACTTTTTTCATTAATCATTCAAGGCGTGACAACATTGTTGCGTTGTTACTTTGTAGAAGAGAGGATGCAGATAAAGCTGACAGGAAATGCACATGAGGTACGATGGCCCCTCTCTCCAGCCCAGCCCTCCAATGAACCAGAGTACACTGGTATCCATACATCCATAACAGTGTGGCGGTATGAATAGCAAAATCCCAAGCCCATACACTGAAGTCAACCATCACCAGCACCAGGCCTACTGTTATTCATGCCCCTCTCGCCTACTGTATCAGCTCTGGTCGCTCAGAGGAGGAGATTGTCAGGTGCTGTGCACACACGCACTTCTATGACTCAGACGTCCACAAGTCCACTTTTCACAACTGATGCGGACTGAACCTGGGTTATATATACTCCAGACTATCCTATACTCTAGACGCTATGCCATAGTCCAGACCACCTTTCAGTATACCTAGTGTTCACACTCATCAAACTAACTGGACTTTGGGTCAAGTGTAATGGGATCCGCGTACCTGATGGGACAACGCCATGGTGCCAGAAAAAAAGAAGAAAACTACGAAGAAGAGGGCAGATTATATTGTTGTCATTTTGAATTTGAATCAGTAATTATCAGTTCACTACCCCAGTATTCACTGTAGATGACCAGACCTTAATCCGTGAGGGTCATTTTATAACATCTGCTAACTTACTATATGTGAAATTGTTGGTCTTCCACAATGGCTGCTGTGTGAAGAAGTCGGCTAACGTTGAGCCACAAACTGCCACTGCTAGGAGGCCAACTGCCACCTCAGCAGCATTAACCTCCACTCTGCTCCAATACGACCACAAACGCTAGCAGCAGCTCACAACAGAGCAGAGCCTCGGGGGCAAGCAGATGGGAAGGCCATTTGAGGCAAGGAGAAGGAAAATAAATGTTGTCCTTCAGGCTTTTTCTAAAAATAGACATCAAGAGAAGGAACTGGGTTTTAGATTCAAGGTCAACACCATGAAACCTGGAATGCTACACGGCAACTTGGAGTGACACGTTATTCCAGAACGTTACAGTACAGTGTCTGAGCCTCAATGGCTTCTACCAGGTCTCTAGACGCAACATACAAACCACAGCACTTATAAAACCACCTGCTGGAGGAAGTAGGTAAATGCAGTTGTGTGAGAAACATATTCAATGGGCCAGAACCATGACATTCCCCAGTTGTGGTCTTTTTTTTATCTTTTGCTGATTAAGTATCAGGAGTAGATTTGTGGCAGGTTCTTAGAAGCAGCAACAGATGTTGCAAGTTGAAACTCTGTATACGTTAAAATGAAGCATGATGGGGCAATAAGCCAGTGGAAATTACACAACCATGATTCAGTGAAAAGATAAAACAGATCTCAAGGATGTCATCTTAACGTTGGTGTTGATTTTGTTCTTGCCACTTTCACAAAGGATCCAGGTTTAGGTATTCTTTAAAGTAGATGGTTTGCCCTCCTTGGTATTTTGTTTATCACCCGGCTTCTCAAGCAGTGACCTATAAGCAGTATCCTAGTTAATATACAGTAAACCTCAATGCAACCAATGGTGAATGGAGGTGAACAGTTTGGTACATAGAGCCCAAGATTCAAACCCTCTTACTACACATGCCAGGGAGACTGGTCCTGCATGAGGATGAGGCAGGAATGATCCATTATACCTCATTTATTACTAACGCTCATTTATTACTACCACAAATCTTAAATGTAGGTTTAGTAGGGTTAGGGTTATTATTTGACCCATTTATTTTCCTTAATTCTCTGAATGGTATCTAAACTCCCCGTGGTTAGTGCCGTTGCATGATACAAATGAATGCATACCAAGTTCAGAACATTTTACACGTTGATTAAACATTACTTTGAGAATGACCGTATGGAGAGATCATCTTGAAATGTTGCTGATTCTTTTTATTTAAACCAGCACAGCAAAACATTTGAGATGAACAGACTAGTAGAGAGTAGTGCGTATGTGGGCAATAGGCCAACTATGCTTTAAATAAAGAGGCTGACAAGAGAGGAAGAACATTTACATTTTGGCCCCTGCACTTCTGAAATGATTGCAGCAGCCCTGCGGTTCATGCGTGTGCTCGTGTTTAGGGCGGGGCAGTTTCAAAATGACATTTCAAATGGCAATATGAAGATCTCCAAATAATTGAACTGCCGAATGAGGTGACAAAATGGTGTTTCAGCGTTGGCCCACTGATGAAAGCCCTTTGTTATGAATGTTGAATACTGGGTGTCGTGGTGACTCTCGCCCCATACATTCAAATCACAAGATGGAGAAAATGGAGACCTTCAAGATTGCCAATTTAAATGACAAATGGTAGTCCAAACGGTAGAGGACGGCCTTCCTCTGTGCAGAGGGTGAAGAGCACAGTGAGAGGACTGATCCATCGGGGGGTTGTGATTAAACCATCTAAATGAAGAGGTCTCCAACCCCTTTCGCTGATGTCACTGTTCAGCTAATAGGTTATGGTTTATGCTCCTAGGCCGGTCAAACCACGCAAACCCTACAAGGAGGTATATTATGTTTTTTTGTCAAATGGGCTTATCACTACCGCAATAAGCCATGTGGCCCTGGCCTGAACATTGAGATAGCATGACACAAAAGTATATTTTTCACTTTAACCAGCTCCCCCTTCGTTCCAATGCCATCGAGAATATTTTGCAGTAAACTGCAAAATAATAATGCAGTTAGTGCCTACCAAGCCACAATCATAACATAAAACAAGCTTTTAGCTTTGTTGACTTCCTTTATATCCTGTTAGGATACTGGCAGAACCACAGAGGTGTTTTTTTTTAATCTCCCTAGCTATCTTGACTTCGGGACATGCCTTGGCTTGTGGAGGGCAGCTGTACAATTGATGAACAGTCAGCCATATTATCATTGAGTGTCTGCTGCACCTCCTGTAAGTACCCTCTTTAGTAGCAGGTGCAAGGTCTGTATAGGCCTATGACGTGACCATGTACATGTGCTTCTAAGTGCTAGATAGGTATACAGGGACATGCGGTACCAGTAGTATGTTGGAAGGTATACAGGGGGATTTGTAAGCGGTATAGAGTACTTGCGGTGACCAGTTGTATTATTAATGGGTCACAGGTTGTATGAAGTGGTATCAATGTGCATGTTGTACCCAGGGCCTATAAAGATACATGTATCAATCACACAGCAGCACCATTCTCTCCTTGTAGATCGATGGACGTTTGCGTTTGGCATTGCTAGTCTTTTGGCCCTCCCTCCCGGCGACCCGAAGCCCCCCTCAACAGGGGCGGACAAACAGGAAGCGGCTCCGATAGTGATCTGCTCGGCCCTGTGATGATGTCACTAGGAGGAAGCCAGCACAGAGACTCCACTTCCTTTTAAGGCGGCGGGTCGGTTGCAGTGAGGAGAGGGGGGGGGGGAATAAATAAATGAATGAGGAAATGTTTGGCGTGTTAATGTTTAGTAGAGACCAGCAGGGCACCAGCCAGTGTGCGCTGGACAGACTCTGTGTCACCCTCCTCTTATTAAGATTGCCACTTATAAATAAATAATTAAATACAATACAATTGATTTACAAACACTGAGCAAACTCGATTTTAGTGTCAAATCAAGGAGTGTTTTTCACAACAACTTAAACATCAGCTGCTTCATGTCAAGTATGGCACAGCGTCGTGATCATTGACATTATTATCATAGGGCAACAGCAGCTCAGGAGGTACAGGGGGTTGACTGGTAACCTGAAGGTTGCTGGTTCGATCCCGGGCTCCTCATAGCAGAGTGTCGAGGTGTCCCTGAGTGAGACGCCTCGCCCTGACTGCTCCTGACCAGCTGACTGTCACCCAGCATGCTTGAGTCTGCCACCCCTGTGTGAATGAATGGATGGACGTCGCCTTGGATAAAAGTGTCAGCAAAATCCCCTAAGTGTAAATGTAAATATCATCACTCGCATTATTATACGGTCCGTTTTCTTACATGTCATGAAGCAGCAGGTAGAGGTCAAGACTTCAGACAAGGGGAGTTCAACACAACGTTTGGGCTGGGAGACACCAGACCACCCCGCCCCCGTCACATCCCTGGAACGTGTGTGACCTTAGCGATCATGATGAGACTGTACTGCGTGATGTGGTCGTATCAGGATGAAGGCCAGCTGTTGGCCTGCTTTCGTCCTCAGGGTAATCCTCCATAAACTGATTGTCACATCATCCCTGTGTTCCTGATTGCCTACCTGGAAGCCTAATCCCCCATTAGTCATCTCAACCTTATTCAGAACACAAACAGAACTCAGATAGCTACATCTAACCCCTCCAGGACCCTCCATCTGGCGATCACAGCTGTGGACATTTACTTAAAGTGGACCATTACACAACGGTACCCAACTCTTGCTCTTATGCTGCTGTCGGGCTACAAGGAGAACCTCCAGTTCAGAGTGGGTGGGTAAAAGTCTGGGTCATTTACAATCACTACAGTTGAAAAGAAGATTTAAACAAATAAGGGAGCTGTTAAATAGTAGACTTCTACTCTAAAATGTGATATGGTATATTTTATATACCAAAATCAACGTGGAAGTAAATGGAGATAATGACCAAACACTCTGAAGACCACACACACACACACACACACACACACACACACACACACACACACACACACACACACACACACACACACACACACACACACACACACACACACACACACACACACACACACACACACACACAGTTCATCAGCTACCAAGCAGGTCAAAGTGCTGTCCTCAAGGGGCTGTGGGCTCCCTTCTAAATATAAAGAAAAGACTTTGGGACATTTTTTCATCTCAATTGTTGATATTCCTGATGATGGACGTACTACAAATGGTTTTGTACATCTTATGTTTTACAATCCATTAATTGTAGTTATTATTAGTCATTGTCATTTTAGATGTCGGAGCGACTCTAACTCAAGGGTAATAACAAGTAACAGCAGGAATCAAACCCTCAAAACTTTCTCTGCCATTGACAACATGTTGATGAAATGTAAAATGTGTTACACTATGCATCTCAATCTACAGACACGATTGGTGGACTAACTTAAAACATTAAGTAAGGAGTTTGTAAAAAATGCTATCCATCTTCTTATTATATAGCTCACTTCTGATGTATATTCCTAAATGTATGACAAATATTTGTAATATACAAACTAAGCAGCTATGGAGCTGTCCTTTCTGTTTATGGAATAAGATATGTTTATGTGGTTCTTCATGACGGTGAGGCAGTGATCAGGAGTTCCACCTGGTCAGACGTTCTTCCCCAGTGTGTGCGGTCTCAGCGTCGGGTGAGGGACGCACTAGTGACGACTTCTATTACAGTTGTAGAAACGCGTACATTACCACAACCCTGACGGCCTCAGACACCCAACACACCTCCGGAGCTCAGGGTACCGGGCACACATTCTACAACCTTTTCATTTGCGCATGCACACATTTTATCCGCAATTCAAATAAATAAAATCAAACCATGTTTGTGATGTCACAAAAAGGTTAAGTAAAGTTAATAAGCCATGACTGAGGCCATGTTTTTCTCTACCTTTCATCTACAGCTGCCCAGGCCATATGCACATGTCGTCACAAGCTGGAGAAACACTTTGCACCTCGTGCCACCAAGTGGACCCCCAAAGTGGACCCCCAAAGTGGACTCCCTCAAAGGATTGAAGTGCAGTATGCAGTACATACGGGACTAGACTGCGTGCGCACCACACTTTTGAACCCTCTGTGAGACCACCAAGAAAGGACCCATATCCACGCTGTCTAGTAGGAACAATATCTCAAAAGGCAACATCTAAACATCTAACCATCTGTCTCCCCTACCCCGCCCCCACACACAGCGCTGCGCTCTGATCAGGGGGCAGGAACAGCTGATCTTTCAGGACAGACTATTTTTAACGCTCTTGTTGCAGAAAGGGCCAGCTCATCAGGGCAGGAATACCATCCTGTCAGGCCAGTATGACCCCCACCGCTGCCTCTTAAAGGCACAGGCCTCTCCCACTGCCTCCTGTCGCACGGAAGCAACCGCCGCCAGCCTACAGCCGGCCAGACCGAGGGGCATTGCCACAGAAGAACAACATTACAAACTTTAAGGGAAAGATTTGGGCTGCTCAGTGACACCAACGTATAGGTAGCTAGCATTCCATCTAATGTCTGCATCTTTGGCTGCACTTCCCCAGGGCTACAGAGAGCATGCGAACGGCCGCCACTACTAGTTACAGTGTACCTACTGGTTGTGATGGAGACCGTGGTGGAAGAAGCAGACCACCAAGTCATCGACCAATTCATTCCGGAAAACCAGAAACAGACATCGGACTGTTCAGAGAGGATGATGATGATGGGGCTCGCATGCACGTTGCACACTGTCATCAACACCACAGGGACAAAAAGGAAGTTGTCACTTCCCTAATTGTCACTTCCTTCCTGCCATCTTAATAAAGAGCATCATGCACTCTGTGTGTGTGTGTGTGTGTGTGTGTGTGTGTGTGTGTGTGTGTGTGTGTGTGTGTGTGAGAGAGACAGTAGCCTATCACACAACAAAGACAGGTAATTGTGTCAATCGAAATAAACAATAACTTCAAAAAAGGAGTCGTGGCATCAACATATGCAGCTGTATTCTACCGCTCAGGAGACTATAATTATTCTACCCTTCTCTCCCCATAACATCCATACCACTGAATGCCCGTTACAATGTCTGAAACGTTTGGTTGTTGAATTCAACATGCTCCAGAGTTCAGGTTTAGGTGGGGACACCCCAGGCTCACCAGCCATGACTCGACCCTGCTGGCACCTGTTGAACACAAGCGCCTGTGGCTGCATGTCGCTACACACACACACGCACACGCACACACACGCACACGCACACGCACACGCACACACACACACACACCTCAAGCCCCGACGGGGCTTGGAAAAAGTAAACCACATGGCCTAGGGTGAAACGACATGTATTGAAAAGTAACAAACACAAAGAGTAGCTCACCTCTCTGGCTATGAGGTTGAGTGCGTCATCCTCCGCCGTCGACCTCTCCTTGTTCGGGTTTCTCTTCCTTCCTGCGCCCTGGGTCCCCATAGTTCCTCAGAGTTCACAGATTCTCCCGAAGCCGCGACGGTCACAAAACTAAAGCAGACGAAGGTTCGGATCCAGGCGAAGGTTTGGATCCAGACGGACCGAAGAAAACCGCAGCTCCCCAGTTACGCGTCGGCTACCCTGTCAGACTACCGGCAGTAGCGCCGGGAGCCGGAGGAGACGTGCTGAACGCATGCTTCACTGGGGTACATCCGTCTCACGGCTCCTTCCTGTGTTTCTCAACTCGACACTCACACAAGTGTGTGTCAGACCCCAGCGGCCAACAGGGGCAGCATGGGTACAGGAAACACGTTCCGCCGAGGGTAATGTCAGGCCGTCTCTGTGATTTGTCGCCCGGGTTAAACTCCACACATCATGCGACATGAAGTATAAGCGCTATGGTGTTATTGTAGGTGATCACTGAAGTTGTCTCTGGCGGCTCTGGAAGTCGCTCTACCGGTCAGTCTGTGTGGGGTCCGAGGCAGCCTTGAGCCTCGTGGAGGTCTGAGGCAGCCTGGAGCCTCGTGGAGGTCTGAGGCAGCCTTGAGCCTCGTGGAGGTCACTCTACACCCGGTCAGTCGGTGTGAGGTCTGAGGCAGCCTGGAGCCAGACTCGTGGAGGTCTGAGGCAGCTTTGAGGCAGCCTGGAGCTAGACTCGTGGTGGTCGCTCTACACGTTCAGGGGTTCAGTTTCCAAGCTGCCACCACTCCCCGGGTCTATCTCAGGCTCTCACCCCCTCCAGTCTCTCACACCCTCCGGTCTATTTTTACCCCTCATGACCACAGTGACCAGTGCTCTAAAACGGGGGTCTTCCTTCTTAAAGGCACACGGTAGTCTGTGGTGAAAGAAGACGTCAAAATATCGTAGTGGGTTATTACTTTGGAGTAGCCTATATATCTAAGTTATATTGTATCAATTTAGTATTAGGCTGCTTTGTGATACTTCATTGGGAAACTTGTCTTACGTTCAGAAGAAATTGTTATAGGCCCAACTCAAAACACTAAATCCCCCCCCATTACAAAATTCTACAGAATCTTACTCCGGCCAAAACGCAAACGTTGGCAGCTCTGCATATCATCATATTCGGGAACAAAGGCTCAAACATGAATACACATACATTCGTGTAGTTAGGGATAATAAACGCCATACTGATGGATGTGCAACATTGAGGTAGCTGAGTCACTATCATCTAGTTCAGGTGTCTCATGCGGCCCGCTAGATAACTTTACGTGGCCCGCCGCCGCGAGTTTCAAATTAATTTGAAAATCTTAAAAAAAAAAATAATAATAAATAAATGATTGAACAGTTATCTACCAATTGTACCGTTGCCATGTAATCATAATAAAATATGAACATATATTAGATTGACTTAACAAGGGTTGTAGTAGGACACCTGTTCCCAACAAGTAGTGTGGTCTGAAGCCGGCCGTACAGATTATGTTATTATAACACAGAGCAATGTGCTTACATATATTAAAAATGATGTAAATATACCTACAAGTAGGCTATGCAATGTATATTTGTACACTTGAATAATGATAATCAAACGTTATTTTAAGTTATTTAACAATATCTTAAGAAATAGTTAAATGATATAGTCTTACAGTTACAACCGGCCCTTTGAGGTCAACCATAATACTTATGTGGCCCGGGGTGAAAACGAGTTTGAGACCCCTGATCTAGTTAGGGTTAGGGCTAAGTAACAACAGAGCAATGTCGCCCCCATGTGGCTATAAGGTGTCCGCATTGTAAAAACAATCGTTAGTCCAACAAATCAGGCAATCAAGCAGAGGCGTAGCCACGGGCGGGCCTGGGACGGGAGGGCTTTCCTTCGTTTACGTTCACCATTTAAAAAAGGCGCGCAAGTCCGCACTCCGCTGAGAGCTCAAGAATCAGTCACATCGCAACCGGCAGCTCCTCCCCCTCCCCTCCTGAACGTTTCCGTGAGAGCCCTCCCACTATACAAATATAAGAAATAAAGAAATATAGCCATTATACATTAGGCCTGTCTGTCAGTCGAGGATGTCTGTCGGCTACGTTCATGCAGTTTTGCGCATGTTTAAAATGTTTAGCCTAACGACGAATTGTCAGCGGTGACCGAAAGCGTTGAAGCGTTCAATAAATGTGACGCGCCGATGCATGGGTTCATACAGTTTTGCGCAAGTTTAAAATGTTTCAGCGTAATTTGTCAGCTGTGATCATGACTTTAATAAATTCCACCTTCATGTCATAACTATAACATGCCTTTGATTAGTGTTTGTATGGGGCATGATCTAATCTAGGACTATCGTATGTTCAATCAAATTGGCTTTGCCCGCCTGTTTTTTTCTATGCCCACCCACGTGGACATTTCTGGCTACATCACTGCAATCAAGCAATTAATAAAAAAAACAGCCAACCAACCAGTCATCGTCACTCAAATGGGTCTAGGGGCCCTATCTTGCGCCCGGCTCAATTGATTTTCTACACTGACGCATGTGTCGTTGCTAGTTTGCACCCGGCGCAAAGCTGATTTTCCCCCGCAGCAACCAGGCGCCACTACACTTGCGCCTGGAGAGGCGTGTCGGCGAAAAGCAGGGGCGTGTTCCGGCGCAAATGATACGCTATTTTAGTGATCTAAAAAATGCGCCAATGCAATTGCGCACTGACCGAAAAATACCTGGGGCCTCATGTACAAAGCTTGCTTACACACAAAAAATCTGCGTAAGCAACTTCTCACGCAAACGTTCGGATGTACAAAGACTGACTTGATGTGAGAAAGTGCGGTTCTCCCGCAAACTAAATGCCTGGCTTACGCACCTTTCTGCTGCATTTTGTCAGTTGGCGGCACATAGAGGCAATGCAGCGCAACAACATTAGGCCTACGCCATCACGAGTCATGAAGTAATATTGCAATATGAGGTTACTTCAAAGTGGATTTGAACGTCGGGATGTGTGATCTTAAATGCACTTCAATCATGCGTTATTGTTGTCGAGACGCATAATGTGACACTGTTGTTGATATTAGGCTAAACGTAAACAAACCCATAAAAATATAGTTACTATTGGAGTTAAAAGGAAATTAAAAGGAAGCCCCAGCAATATTATTTTCAGTGATGACTTGTTTATTAAACATTACATATTTCAGGACTATGCATGACATCGCTAATGGATCTCTCTTCACGCATTTGTCGTCAGATTCTTGACTGCAATATTATTATTTGATGTTGCGTGGAATAAGAACAAGCCATTGTTACTTAAATTCAATCTATCAATGAAATGAACCAGTCAGTCGATTTCGAATTATGTACATATTATTGACACCTTGGGTGTATGGGAACAACCGTCAGCATGTATCCAAATAAATGAGAATATAAAAGCATTTGCAAAATGTGGCAATAATCGATAGGTTGACAATGGCAGTGTTGGCCTTGTTAGAAGATGGTCGCATTCGAAATGAAGGGGTGTTCCCCGACTATTATGATTTTTTGGCCAAAAGTGAGCCGATCCCAAATCACAGCTGCCACCCTTTGCTCAAATAGGGCGAGCTCCCCGACTCTGCCCCGCTTCCCGTCTGACCCTGCTTCTCCGGTGGGCAGACAACTTTCTTTTTACGTCCACCTTGATGTCCGACCACTTTTTTTTAATGTCAGCCACAGTTCAGCTTTCCGCCCCAACCTCATTGACCGACTTGGCAACGTTTTCCCACACCAGTTTTTTGCTTTTGGTGCTGATTCCGGAGGAAAGAGAGCCAAACAAGATCTTATTTCTGGCCTCTACCTCCGAAATCAGCACCTCCACCTCGCATTCACTAAAGTTATTTTTTCTTCCTTTCTCCATTTTCTCCTTTCTCCTAACGAGCGCACTACTGCAGGTCTATTTATATGAATTAGCATATTAAATGAGGGAGGAGACTGGGTGGAGAGACGGGCTCGTGCATGTGCGCACAATTTCACGTTAATTGGGATGTACAAAGAGAATCTGCGTGAAATCGTGCTTACGCAAGGATTGATACATCCAGATTTTTTTGTGTGCAGCAGCTTTCCAGATTTTGGCGTCTGCAAAGTTTTAGTCAGAAATCCACGCAAGTCTTAGTACATGAGGCCCCTGGTCTATAGCGGCTAGCGCAGTTGTTGCTATTTTGACGTGCCATGGCAGGTCGGAACTACAACATAGCCTACACTTACACACACGTAGGCTATACACAGCACAAACATGCAAACTATTAACCTGATTTAAATATTATGATGTCAAAGATTATTCATACATGTGAAAACGCATAGAAATACCGTGTGGATTGTGGAAACATTTTTTTCAATAGGGCTGCATGAATGAACATGAATATTATTAATTATAGTAGGCTATGGCATGCGTTAAAATAATAATTAAAACTGTGCGCAGTGATGAACGGGACCTCGCACCGGCTTGCGGCCGCGTCACGTGCCGTCGTAACATGTGCGCACATGTCAGCGCACATGTTACGACGGCACGTGACGCGGCCACAAGCCCATTTGAAAAAATGTGGACTTTATCTTGTTCAGAATTTGATTCTGAACAACTTTTGTATCTGGGTCAACATCATAGGAGTCCAACTTGATGTTGTTATGAGCAATTAACTTTTTGGGCATTTTAAACCACACCCATTTTAGAACTCAATGGCTCATGGGAGCTTTAAACTTTATTGTACAGACTAATCATTATGTCAGATTGAAGATAATAGGCCATAGACGATATGTGCCAATGGATTTTTGTGAAAGTCCAAAAACCTGGGATCCTTAGGCAATTTACTGTTTTTAACAAAATTCAAAATGGCGGAAAATCTTGCAACCTGGAAATTTTCAGTTCAAGAGACTTTAGGTCAAACTGGTGGCGAGATATGCTTGTGCAAAGTTTGCACTTTTGAACAGTTGGTATAGCGCCACCTTTGGGCCAATGTGAATTTGACGCATAGAATATCAAATTTTACAGCAGTCCCCACAAATGTGCCAAATAAAAATGAGTTTTCGTATATGTTCAGGGGGGGGGAAATGCAGTCAAAGTGGCTAAAAATAATAGGGAAGAATAATAAGCGACCCAATAACGATAGGGACCTTGCCGGTTTCGGCTCGGTCCCTAATAATAACAATAATACATTCGAGCAAAGTATATTCCAGGCTTCCAAAACAAAATCTAATTTTAGGGTAAATGGTTGGTTAAATGATTTGGGAAAGAACAGCTGATACAGCGCTAATTTGTACTTTTAAATCAATGCATCTGCAAACACCATACAGCAAACACATATTTTCTTGACACAGACATCGTGTACAAGCCCATTACTTTCAGGATTGATGAATATTTGATCGTGAGAGAACATAGTTTTACCGCGAGTGAGTGTTGATTGAATGAAAATGCGGGTGAAATGAAAGAATGAATGAGACCTTAAAATAATGGTTGGCTAAAATGGAGATTGCAAATATCAGCAGTCTCCTGCTACACATTATGCATATTTATGCATCTGAAACAGTCATGGACAGAGATATCCCCAGTCTGCTGAACAACCACCTGTCTGCTGCTAGAGAGGTAGTGAGAACACACAGTGCTGCCATGCTGTTCCTCCTTTTGCCTTTGCTTTGTGGAACAAATACAGCCACTCTCGGTGGCTATTAATGAGGTGAGAAATCAGTTTTACATGCCTAAATTAACCACGCATGTGACCTCACTCATGACTGGTTTGTAACTTTAATGGTGGTTTCCCCAGGCGCATGTGTGTGTGTTGAAGTGTTCATATGTCACATTTACAAGTCATGCCTGGGCTTTGACTGGATCTCCACGTTGTGCTTCTTTGTAAATCATGGCAGGACGTCATGACAACCGTCCCATCATTCAACAGCAGCAGAAGCATTTTGGTCTGGGATCAGTCTGGCATGCCTTAAAGCGGGGACAAGTAATAAGTGTAAAGACCAGAAGGACATTTCCACTGTCTCCATTCCCTCCTTGCGTGGAGTCCTGTCTCCAGCGTGTTGGGTGGAGCGGGGGGCCCTGGTGCAGGCGGGCTGTGAGCCCGGGTCACTGAGGACGTTGAGGGTGAAGATGGTGCTGGTGGGGAGCTCTGGGGTGGGGAAGTCCAGCCTGGCTCTCCGCTTCAGAAAGGACGAGTTCAGGTCCTTCATCTCCCCCACCGTGGGCTGTAGGTACCTCACCCTCCTACAGTACTACTGCTCTCTGTCTGATAGACCGAGAGGGACTGGCTCTGGTGAGCTGCTTAGTAGGCTAGTCTGGCTGTCTGTCATGTATTGATTTTTATCCCCATTAGCTGACAAATCTGTACTCAGCTAGTCTTACTGCAGTCCACACACAGAAGCAGCATGACGGATTTGAAAAAACAAAATCAGTGAATGCAGTAACATTCAATGCAATAGAGATTACATAGTCTGGTTTGTAGCTGTCTGTCGGTCTGCAATGCATGTGTCTGTCAGTCTATGTCTGTCTTTGTTAGCTTTTTGGTCTTGGAGCTAGCAAACTGCTAGCAGGTAAATGCTATCTAGTAGCATTGCAGTTGCGTTGACGGCCACGATAAAAAGGAGTGTGTGACAAAAGGATCTGAGCAGTGTGTGAAGGGCAGCAAGACTCGCTGGAACGCTGTGCACTTTCTCCCACAGCGAGTGGAAAGTACTGTAGTGACTTTAACTGAAGAAGTACAAATAGGATGAACCATTTAGGGGTCTTCACCCCTGTTTTGATCTACATTTCGGTGTATTGTAAGATGATATGCATTTGCGGTTCGTATCAAAAAGCAGGTCCTCTAGCGGTCTGCACTTGAACAGGCTCTGAAGACGTCTCTATGAAACATGTTTTGCGGGCCACACCCCAAAACACTCTTTAAAAGAGTTTGAAATGAATGTATTGTCTTGGTAGGACATGTGCATAAACCAACACACAAAACAATCGGGACACCTGTGTGTGTGTGTGTGTGTTGTGGGCCTGGTCTGTGATGTACAACAGTGGGTTAACCAATTGGAACAGAAACTGGCAGAAACCGGGTTTGCGGTGAAATCAACTTGACATGACTTGACATGCGGGGAAAAAGGAAGCAGGGCAAAAGGCAACTCAGATCTTCACCGGGTCGGCGGTTGACATCAGGGTGCTCTGTCCGGCTCCTCCTGTGATGGGGGGGGGGGGGGGGGGGGGGGTAGAGAGAGAGAGAGACAGGCCAAGCTTGGGGTCTGTGGTCCCTGCCACTGACCTCGTCGCCCCAGCTCAGCTTTGGTTTCCTCTGGGAGTCTTTGGGGTTCCTCTTCAGCTGCAGGCCTCTCTTGTTCCAGCACGAGACACAATTTACACAAAACAGCTCTTGGGTCCACTTGGACGTAATCCCACTATAAGGGTTTGTTAAGAGAGCCTTTTACCACCAGACTGGCCTACCATGTGTCTGGTCTCCACACACTCCTCCAGTCTCTCTTCAGCCTGTCCTGGTGGGTATAAAATGCCTCCTGACTGCAAGGCTAACTCAGCACACCTGTGAGGTAAGCTGAGACACCTGAGTGGGGCGGGGTCTCTATGACACAGCTTAGTACCTCCCATCCAACACCACACCTCATGGCTGCCTTTGCCTGCCTTTGTGGCCAGCATGTGGCCATGTGGGGCACTGCTCGTCGGCTGGGCCATCACAGTGTGTGTCGGTCCCAGGTTGAGGCTCCTCTGCTGGCCTGGACGCTGGGCTTCTGCATCCTGATTGGAGGGTCTGTGAAAGACTGAGTTGCCATTTGATTGACTGCGATTTTGAACTATAAAAAGTCGCCAGAGCTCTCTCCAGTCCTCACTCGGACTCCCATAGCGGGTTTTGCAAGCGAGTCAAAAGACAAACTGCAACCTATTTCTTGATATTTGCTTGGCGAAATTGCTAGACAATTTTCATGGTAAATTTCATACACTTATACACACAATTCCTTGCTTCAGTTTAACATAATTCCCACATTTCCTTGTTCAAGTATAATATCGTTTTGGTAGTTGGCCATCACTTTGATTCAGGGAGCCTGAGGTCTGAACTTCAAGTCTGTATTCAGATCAGGACTTGCAGGGTGACAGGGGAAAGCTGTGTGATTTCTTGGTGTTCCTTAAAGACATGGAGTTGGACAGTGCAATGCCTCAGCTTTACAAACTGTTCTCATTAGTGACAACAATTGTAGCTACATCTGCAGGTGTAGAAAGGAGCTTCTCCTGTTTAAAGCAGCTCAAGTCCTACACCCGTAACACAATGGGCCAAGGCTGTTTAAGCAGCCTAGCTCTGCTGGCTATTTAGAGTGGTCTTGACACTGGTCAAGTCACTGGAAAAGACAGCTAGTTGGTATGACAGAGCATTGCCTTGAAAAAGGAACAGAGAGGATAATTTACATTCAAAAAATACATTCATAAATTGACAATTTATATGATGTAGGCCGAAAATCAGCTTCCCCTCTTTGAAAGACCAGCAGCCGCCACTGGTATGTATGTATGTCTGAATGTATGTTTTTAGCATGTATGTACACTATGTATGTTTGTGTATGTATGTACTTATGTATGTATATGGGCATGTTTGTATGTATGCTCTCTGTACTTATGTATATACATAATATCTAGTCTAGATATTACTTATCAGTACTTATCATTTACACCCTGATGTCTGTATGCATGTAAGCCTGTATGAATGTAATCTCCTCACTTGGTGAGGTCATAACCTTGAAGATACACACCTCACACCTATGAATGGGTTAATCAATTAGTTTTATTAAATTAAAGGTGGGGTTTGGACAAATCAAACTAAACCCCTCAAGAGAAGAGGGTTCACAGCACGGCCAGGGGGTAGAGCAAAATCAGGCCCTGTTCCATTCTTCACCGATCAGACTAATCCTTCATCCGGTCCCCGGGTCACTGACCCACCTGGGCTCTGACCCCTACTGGGCTCTGACCCACCTGGGCTCTGACCCACCTGGGCTCTGACCCCTACTGGGCTCTGACCCACCTGGGCTCTGACCCCTACTGGGCTCTGACCCACCTGGGCTCTGACCCACCTGGGCTCTGACCCCTACTGGGCTCTGACCCACCTGGGCTCTGACCCCTACTGTGCTCTGACCCACCTGGGCTCTGACCCACCTGGTCCACTGACCCACCTGGGCTCTGACCCACCTGGGCTCTGACCCCTACTGGGCTCTGACCCACCTGGGCTCTGACTCCTACTGGGCTCTGACCCACCTGGGCTCTGACCCACCTGGGCTCTGACCCCTACTGGGCTCTGACCCACCTGGGCTCTGACCCCTACTGGGCTCTGACCCCTACTGGGCTCTGACCCACCTGGGCTCTGACCCCTACTGGGCTCTGACCCACCTGGGCTCTGACCCCACCTGGGCTCTGACCCCTACTGGGCTCTGACCCACCTGGGCTCTGACCCCACCTGATATGATATGATATGATATAGAACTTTATTGTCAGCTTGGCTGAAATTTGTCTTGCGACCCAGCAGCCATTGTATGCATAGAGCACATATACACATTACACACGACATAACACAGTGGAAACAAAACACAAATACATATATAGACACACGCAGATGAGAGCAAATGTCCACCGCTGAGCTCACCTATGGCTAAGCTCCTGATTAAGCCTTAAGGTTGACTGATGGAAAGGACTTCTTTAGTCTAACCTTATTGTGTGTTGGAACACTATCTCCTTCCTGAAGGTACCAACCTGTATTCTCTACACAACACATGGCTGGTGTTTGAGGTGATATTCCTTGCCAACCTCAGAATGCTGTTGTCATACGTAGAGGTACACCGACTATGAAGTGGTTGTCCGACAATCTTTGAACAAATGCTTAGTTGTTGTAGCAGTTGTGACTTTAAGGCTAAAGACAGACATCCATACCAGGTGGTACTACAGTACTGAAGAACACTCATGATCACAGAAGTGAAAAACAAAAGGAGAATCCTTCTACTAGCACCAAAAGATGAAAATAGATTCTTTGCTTTGTTTTCTTGCACACTGATTCAATCTGATCTTTCCATGACAGAAGATGGTCATGGGCTCTGACCCCTACTGGGGTCTGACCCACCTGGGCTCTGACCCTGGGGCTGGGGGGGATGAGGCCGGGGAGGAGAGGCTGTCTGAGGCTGAGGGTCGACTAGGGACCGTATAGAGGCTGTCTGAGGGTCCACTAGGGGCCGTATAGAGGCTGTCTGAGGGGCCACTAGGGGCCGTATAGAGGCTGTCTGAGGGGCCACTAGGGGCCGTATAGAGGCTGTCTGAGGGGCCACTAGGGGCCGTATAGAGGCTGTCTGAGGGGCCACTAGGGGCCGTATAGAGGCTGTCTGAGGGTCCACTAGGGGCCGTATAGAGGCTGTCTGAGGGGCCACTAGGGGCCGTATAGAGGCTGTCTGAGGGGCCACTAGGGGCCGTATAGAGGCTGTCTGAGGGTCCACTAGGGGCCGTATAGAGGCTGTCTGAGGGGCCACTAGGGGCCGTATAGAGGCTGTCTGAGGGGCCACTAGGGGCCGTATAGAGGCTGTCTGAGGCTATTTATCTTTACATTGTTTAACTTAATTTGATTATTTGGTGGTTTATTTCTAACTCAGTGACTCAGTATGAGAAGGTCTAGCTGAATCAACCTGAACACAGTGCAGCTCCGTCACTCTTCTCTTTTTGACCTTATAGAATGTATCCCTAAATGAAAGCAGGCACACATTGACTCCTGGTTTCTCTGTGATTCCGTGTCCCCAACAGGAAGGCCTCAGTCTGGCCGAGGACAGAGGCCTCCTCTTCATGGAGACGGCGTCCTTGTCGGGACATCAGGTCAACGAACTGCTGCTGGCGATAGGTAAGTGAGACGTGAAATGTACGTTGGTACCACTAGAGGGCAGCAGATACAAATGGTACAGCTCCGGGATCTGTTCTCCAATAACCTTATAGGCAGAATATTGTATTATAAAAATGTGGAGTTTTATTTGTGGATAATTATATCCACAAATAAAACTTATTTCAAGTGACTAATTCCTAACTAAGCACACATTGTACAAAATAGTTAATTAGAATAACATAACTATGTTGTTCGTTATCATTATGAAAAATGCACTTTAGACTGTTAAAACCAACAACAGTTAAATGTATACGTACTGATTCGGTTTGCTCCTCCTGTGACAACTCAACCAACCTCCCTTTAGTGATATCAATCCACCATGATGCCTACATGTTATTGATTTTGTGTTTGTGCATGTTTTTTGTGTGCCTGTGTGGGCATGCCTGCGTGTCCATGCATGTGTGTGTGAGTGTGTGTGTGCGTGTGTGTGTGTGTGTGTGTGTGTGTGTGTGTGTGTGTGTGTGTGTGTTAATGCCCCGTGTCCCCAGCCAACAGGGTGAACAGCATGCTGGGGGGCCGCGGGGAGCGCTCACAGACTGGGAGGAGAGCCCCCTGGTGGAGCTGCAGTCAACCTCACCTCCTGCTGCCCATGGCCTGGATCTCTCTCTCTCTCTCTCTGACTCACTCACTCACTCACTCACTCTCAGCCCCCGCCCCATTATCTCTCTCTCTCTCTCTCTCTCTCTCACTCACTCTCTCTCAGCCCCCACCCCCTTCTCTCTCTCTCTCTCTCTCTCTCTCTCTCTCTCTCTCTCTCTCTCTCTCTCTCTCTCTCTCTCTCCCTTGCTGTCTCTCTTTCTCCCATTTGGGACAAAAAATCGTTTTCCTGTTCCTGTCCAGATGTTGAGCTGATACCAATTACCTTAAAGCTGACTCCTACAGTTCTTTCCAACCATTACCGTGTGTGTGTGTGTGTGTGTGTGCATGCGTGCGTGCGTGCATGCGTGTGTGCGTGTGTGCGTGCGTGTGCGCGTGTGTGCGTGTGTGTGTAGTGTGTCGTGTGTGTGAGAGGGAATCTGTCCACACATCTTCTCTTTCTAGAATGATTGAATGGACGAGAACTTATTTCATCAATATTCGGGTCAACAGGACCCCTCGTTTTAATAGGTCCATGTATTCAGACATAGTGTAGACATGACCTTCAGAAGGCAGCATGGTCAAAACATCTCATGTTACGTAAACCTGCATCTTGTTTCTGTTTTCGCTGTAGCCATCAGGTATTTGTTCAATGTTTGTTTTGTCACAGAAAGTAATGAATGATAATGAATCCCTGGGTTTATGAGTCGCGGTGTAGATGGGTTTAATAGCTTTAGAAACTCCTCGTTTCTATAAAAACAAAGGCTGCCTTCTAAGGACACATATCTTTGAGCTACACTGAGTTGCAATGTGTGCCTTTGAAGATCAATTATCTGTCCCCGTCAAACCGTCTAGGAAACCTTTCACGACCGTTTGCAGCGTTACTGAAAGGATATATAATTAACAATTTGATGTGGACGTTTTTATTACTCAAGGGAAGGAGGGGATGAGTTCCAGAAGTTGTGGCTCCCCTCCTGTCACCAGACATCTGCTCTCCTCCCCAGGTCAACCAGTTACCAGCGTACTCCTCTGCCTGGTTCACTCGCTTTCCACCACTGTTTCTGTGTTTATTATGGGATGTTTTCTCTCTCTGATGGTTCACTAATTTTTATTGTGCAGTGGTTTAGAAATCATGGTGGAGAAAGACTTTACAGAACAGCTTTAGGACAGGCCTCAGACGGCTGGCTGCGTCTGGTTTAGTTTGTGGAAATGTGAGGTATTGTTCAGATCAGATCAATACGGGGATGAAGGGAAAAATACACTGACAGATGTGGTAAGAAAAGTTATTACTGTTAGATAACTGTATTACTCCAGATGTGGGTTTGGTTGCTTTGCACGAAGAAACACTGCATGGCATTTGCTGTTTTGATCAATGTAATATTGATATATTTTTAGTAAATGAAGAGGAAAATACCATTTCCATGACAAAATAGAAAATATAGAGGCAACATATTTAATGACACAAACAATGGAAACACCAAATGTTATTTTTTAATAGGGCTTGACTTTCAAAGCACTTTTGTAATGAAATCAGGTTCATCAGTGGAAGAAAATAATTTGGAAAATGGAAGAAAAGGCAAAGGTACAAGACTGTGTACATAGTTTTTTTTTGTTTTTTTTTAAACGAGTGAAGGAACTACTCATCCCATAAACCATTGTCAACTTTTGGTTGACAATGTTGGGTTGTAACAATGGTTACAACCCAATAGTTTAGCGCTACTTGATCATTATTATATTGTTTATATTGTTAATTATAAGTTGTGTCATATATTGTGTGTGTGTTGGTGTGTATGTGTGTGTGGATGTATAGTGTTTCATATAGTGTATAGCGTTTTCATCGACATGGTACGTTCCTTCATTCCGGACTGCAGTCACCGCGTAATAACGTTACTGAACTTGGTAACAGCGAGCTCCACCAATCAAAGACGTTGTGTGACACTTCAGGATTATGGGTAGTGTAGTGCTTTCAAATGACATTGCAAAAAAAAAGTATTCTTCCAAAAACTAGAAGTTATCATCTTTAACTTGTGGCTTCTGCAGGAGCATATACCATTGTTTCACAACATAACGGCGCGTGGTAAGTATACTTTGGATGGTTATGACATTATGGCTTTTAATCAAAACCTCTATGGTGAAAATTAATGAGATTTTTACTTCCGGAACCACACTGTTGCGCTCAATGGTGAAGAAATATAGGGAGTGACGGAGGGAGCAGAGTTAGTTTAATTTCAAAATCTTGGATCATAATCTTTTATGTAGTCTCTCTCTTCACAACTCTTAAACC
Organism: Micromesistius poutassou; assembly: GCF_964030765.1. Lineage (NCBI taxonomy): Eukaryota > Metazoa > Chordata > Actinopteri > Gadiformes > Gadidae > Micromesistius > Micromesistius poutassou. The sequence continues at coordinate 8,974,156 of NC_140293.1, read as the reverse complement.
TACAGCAGCAACGTCACGTAAATATGAAGTGAAACTGAAGAAGAGACAAAGATTTACACAAAGGACTCCTCGTCGGCTGGTCACTGGACGAGCCGGTGGTCCGTTCAGACTGCAGATGGTCTGAGAGCGCAGGGGGGGGGGGTGAGACCACGTGGCCAGGTGGAGGTGAGGCCACCTGGCCAGGTGGAGGTGAGGCCACCTGGCCAGGTGGAGGTGAGGCCACCTGGCCAGGTGGAGGTGAGGCCTCCTGGCCAGGTGGAGGTGAGGCCTCCTGGCCAGGTGGAGGTGAGGCCAGGTGGCCAGGTGGGGGTGAGGCCAGGTGGCCAGGTGGGGGTGAGGCCAGGTGGCCAGGTGGGGGTGAGGCCTCCTGGCCAGGTGGAGGTGAGGCCTCCTGGCCAGGTGGAGGTGAGGCCAGGTGGCCAGGTGGGGGTGAGGCCAGGTGGCCAGGTGGGGGTGAGGCCAGGTGGCCAGGTGGGGGTGAGGCCTCCTGGCCAGGTGGAGGTGAGGCCTCCTGGCCAGGTGGAGGTGAGGCCAGGTGGCCAGGTGGAGGTGAGGCCACGTGGCCAGGTGGAGGTGAGGCCTCCTGGCCAGGTGGGGGTGAGGCCTCCTGGCCTTCACTCTGCGGCCAAAGCGTCCCACGGGCCGAACGCCCCGGCCCGTGTACCAGGACGGGTCGATGTCCGGCTCTACACCAGGAAACAATAACCAAACAACAACTTCAGAAAGGGTGGTTTCCATAGCAACAATTTAGTAACTCTGTGACTACTTACAGTAAAATTATGTTCTACTTATTATTGGAGGTTATTGATGCCAATCTTTACAATCCATTATTACAGCTCTAGGTCAAAATAATAGTAGGAACTAGGCCTACTGTTTCATCATATTCATTTGTATACAATTGATCCATTAACATAACTATTAGATGTATGTTTCATTCACATTATAAATACTCAAGGTAAGATTCTAACTGTAAAAAACAACAAAAAACATTGCAGTATGACGATGCCATAATTTATTCCATGTGATTTATAAGGAATAGCATTTGTATCCAAAAATGGGTCTAAAATTACGACTAAAGAATGAGTGGAAAACGAAAAGAGAAATGAATTGAAACAATGAGTTATGCCAGCTCATGAATACCTACTCCTGATGTCGAAGGAGTCCGTACTGGTCTGTCCTTGGTCTTTACACAGGCCATGTCTCACAACTAACACCAGCGCAAACAGCAACACACACCCTCTCATCGCAGCGCACAAAGCGTGTATAAACCACAGAATATTCCAAAAATCTGAAACACAACGGCAAGAGCAAACATCCATGAAGGACTTCTGAGTGTGTCTGCCAAATGAGGAGAAAAGAGGGACAACAACCCTGGGCAAACATTTGTAAATGCAATATAGTACAGTATGGTAGCTGCATTTAAGTCTTAATCCACCAAATATTTAATTTTTCAAAAATTTCACATTTCAATCAAAATACCTTATATATTATAACAATATAATGTGAATATATAACCACGGTGCACATATTTTTTCAAAGTGCTAACCTTGACTATTTACACCTGTCAATCATTACTGGGATAATGGACTAATTAAACTAGAGTCATTGATGAACCGATTCCACGGAGTGAATAATGAATGCGGATCCAAAGGGCCTTACCTTCAGAGGACTGGAGTCCTCACTGTTCTCTCAGTCTGGAGAGGGAGAGGGAGCCTTGAGGAGCATCCACCACAAGGACCAGATGATCTGTGCCGTAGAGAGCCATCGGTCGCTGTCCTCACTCCTTTTATAATGCACGAGGAGGTGTATTGACACACACACACACACACACACACACACACACACAGAACCTGTGTCATCTCCACAGCTTTTGTACCTAATGTCCAGCACAGAATGTTTTGGATCCATTCTGTTGCCGTTGAAACCCAGCGGGCCGTGTTGAGCCCATGTCCCCCTCAGGTCCCAGTCAGAGACAGTGGTCAGCCCAGCTCAGACAGGTGTACGGTGGCCCCTGGGGGACACTGAAGATCTTCAGACACTGCTGGCTCAGGGGAGGAGACATATACAGAGAGCATCCACAGATGCAGAAATCTGAAAGAAAAAGTCACCATCAAATTTCTCCATGAACAGTGTTTATTGTTTCAATTGTGTGAATAATGAGGCAAGGTGCGTCTTGCGTTATGCTGATGCTGAATGGTATTGATGATGTCACTTGGTAGCTTTGCCATTGATTTAGTTGTTTGAAAGCGGTGTGTTATTCAATTGTATTCTACACCAACACACATATTCTTGAATAAATATATAACTGATGATTAAAATAGAATCAGATCTAATATCAAATTATTTATTTTCATACAGAGCACAATATAGTACATAACATGATGCCCCTTCCTGCAGGTGTTAAGCTCTCAGCTGCCAGGTGGAGGACACTAAAGGAAGCCTTAAGACAAACCAAGCACACCTGTATTTAGACAATGACCAGAGACAACGAGTCCTACACTGTAATTTGATTAGCTAATGCATACCTTTGCAATGTATTTATTGTTTGCAAATAATAAGCATTATGGTCAGAGAAAACTGTATTTCATCTCAGCATGCTTTGTTAATCTCTGATGACATTTTAGGATATAGTACAGTACATATCATATAGGTTCTTAAATATCCTGTCAATATTGCCACTGCAAAATCATGTTTAACATGTTTAATGATACAAACCTTCACTTCTCCCTATACAAAATGTATGAAAAATATTCACTTTGGTATATATATGCAGGAAAGCATAGCATGCTACAGCACAGGAGTTGTTATTATACTTGCATTGTGTTCATGAACAGAGTGGTGTTTGGTGTTAGCTCTGTATTTGGTATTTTTTTGGTCAGCAAATGGTAAATGTTCCTCATTTATATAGCGCTTTTATCCAAAGCGCTTTACAGTGTTGACTGACATTGACCCATTCATGCATACATTCACACACCGACGGCGGAGTCAACCACGCAGGGCAACAGCCAGCTGGTCAGGAGCAGTCAGGGTGAGGCGTCTCGCTCAGGGACACCACTACACTCGAAGCTAGGAGGAGCCAGGATCGAACCAGCCAGCGGTTACCAGCCAACCCGCTCTACCTCCTGAGCTAATGCCCCCCACCCCTACTGCTAAATATTGAACAAAAACATAACCAAGAGAGATTTAAATCCTGAAAAGTGATTGGTTTAAGTGATTGATTTCTAAACAAGGAGTCAATGAGATAAGACTTAAGACTGAGTTCTTCCTTAAACAATAGGAATGAACTCAACAAGGTTGATACAAAACATACACATACACATCATAACAGTGGACTTTTGTTTGTTTAGAGAGCAACTGTGAATGGACAAGCGAGCGGCTGGTCACAGGCCACCGTACCGCACACTGGTACCAGAACGCTACGCTGGTCACAGGCCACCGTACCGCACACTGGTACCAGGATGCTACACTGGTCACAGGCCACCGTACTGCACACAGGTACCGGGACGGTACGGGTGTGAACCGGGATGGAGTCACGTCACAGCCAGACGAACCACTTTCATGCCAATTCAATGCTGAGTTTCCTCCTCATGGACCCGGAGACATCACAGGTTTCTAAAGAGAGAGAGAGAAAGATACTGACATATGAACATACAGAGAGGCACAATATCAGCTGCCAAACAATTAAAGATGAATTGATTGGCTTACTGTTTTGATTGATTGAATGATTGATTGATTGATTGATTGAGTTATAGATGATCAGGAATTCAAAAGACACAGATTTGAAGGACTCTGGATTGCGACATGTGAATAAAACAACAACATTCTCATCAACATTCAACAACTTTCTAACAGGAATCTGTGAAGGCCGACTAGGAAAGAGAAGAGTTGAGCAAGCAGAGAGGATCTATGGTAAGAGGACAAGTAGAGATCCACAGAGCAGTGTTCATGCAGTTCACCTACTTACTATACGACTCATAAGCCCCCAATAACCAGAGATACATCATTAAGTCATGAGAGAAACAAGTTAAAGTCCACCAACTAAGTTTTACAACCGACTGAAGAGTCCATTTCCCAACATCCACTTTCTTACTTTTTATTACTGCTATAGCATCTAAAATCACCATGGCCATGATAAGTCCTCTTTGACAACTTTGAGCATTTTCACCATCAAATCTTCTCAAAGATTTTAGTCAATTACTGATTTCAATATTTTTGAGGTTATAGGCTGTAGGTTTCTTTGAAAAAGGTGGATGTTTGTTGGCGAAGTGAACCCTTCATGTTGCTCCAGGACCCAGGTGTTAGGGGAGGTCATACCGCACAGGGTGCCCCTCTCTGGGGCTTAGCCACTGGGTTGCGCTGGGTCAGGGACCCTGTGTAGATTGAGTTTCTCACAAACTTGCCCACCTGGCCTGTAAATACACAACGACTACAGTGTTTTTCCATTTCTCCATACAGACACAGAGTTAGGATTCAGCTCTGCTCATGGGCCTAAACATTAACTATATGGATCCATATAGATCTATAGAGCCAGCCTATTAAGGCTAGCGGCCACCAGGAAAAATTCTTAAGAGCCAGGCTGACAAGACAGCGTCCTCACTTTAGTAAAAACCCATTTCAAAATGCAGGTATTTCTTGGATACTCAGCATGTTAGCCTTAATTGTATTAATGAAGAATAGGGGACAGTCTAGTGGTTAGGTAGACTGGGGACCCCCAGCCCGTTCTGCCGGCGATTTGAATTCGCCCTGCAGCAGGGTCTGGAGAGGAGCAATACATTTCTTCCTGTTTCTGATCCGCTTTTACTGGAGCCAATCACCAAGCTGGCTTTTCCCCATGGCGCTCTATCGGCTGGTTTAACACAATGACGACAGGGAAGCGATTGCAAATTCGTTCAGATTTGCCCGACTCTTGCACGACCGTCAACCCTATGCCTGCAAACCTGTCGGCGATGCTCATAGGCTTCTTAGCTTTAACAAAAATATCCCTTGAGTGACTGTATATACCCTCCACTTTCATACACATTTTTTGCACAACCTGCAAAAAAAGGTTTGCTGTTTGTTGACACCTGCCTGGAGTTTTCCTGTCACTCTGCATAGTCATCCGGATCGTTGGTCTGATTGGTTGAAGGACTATCCAATTGCGTACAGTCATTTGAACTATGCCCTGTTGATCACGCCTCTTGTGCTGAAGATAAGAACAGCAGCCTCCCCAGACCAACGTGAGCTTGGTCTGGCAATAGCCAGGCTAGTGGTAAGGGTGTTTGATTAGCAACCATAAGGTTTTTGGTTTTGAGGGGCTCTGAGTTAGCGTTTACTTTCTGTTAGCTGCTTCCATTGACTTGCAGTGTTATAGTAGCCTTACTTCTGTGCATGTGAAGAGAATACACTTCTGATTACTTTCCAATGATTTCCAATAAGTTCCGAACTGTGATTATGAGGCTAGTTGTGGAGTACCTCTGTGCAGAGAGAGAGGATACCCTCTGTGCAGAGAGAGAGGATACCCTCTGTGCAGACTGTGAGTACCACTGAGAGGATACCCTCTGTGCAGACCAGTGGTGATTTCTCTAAGACTGCAAGGGAAGCTCAGCTTCCCCTAAAATTTCCAAAATGAAATGTTCAAATATATACTGTTGTGTTGACATTTCATTGACTAAAAATGCGTTAGAACACGTCCATCTCCAAGACGAGTTTGTTCAGAATCAGCTGCTTATCGCAGGTCGACTGACTTGATTTCCTTCTCATACACTCCCGTAGCATCACAGTGCATTTGCCTGTTGAAGCTCAGCGTCCATCCACTTCAATGGGGCTGCATAGAACAGCTTTTTTTAGTGCGTCGAAAGTCGACAGTCATTGGATAATGCTGCGATTATGTCCCTCCCACGGACGCTCAGCGTCTCTGGGGGTGAATGGAGGAGTGGGCTGGCCTGGATGCTGGGCTTCTGCGTGATGAATGGAGGGTCTGCGAAAGACTGAGTTGCCGTTTGATTGGCAGCGACTTTGAACTATAAAAAGTCGCCGGAGCTCTCTTGACTCCCATCGCGGATTTTGCAAGCGAGTCAAAAGACAAACTGCAACCTATTTCTTGATATTTGCTTGGCGAAATTGCTAGACAATTTTCATTGTACATTTCATAGACTTATTTACACAATTCCTTGCTTCAGTTTAACATAATTCCCACATTTCCTTGTTCAAGTTTAATATCGTTTTGGTAGTTGGCCATCACTTTGATTCATGGAGCCTGAGGTCTGAACTTCAAGTCCTGTATTCAGATCAGGACTTTCAGGGTGACAGGGGAAAGCTGTGTGATTTCTTGGTGTTCCTTAAAGACATGGAGTTGGACAGTGCAATGCCTCAGCTTTACAAACTGTTAGTGGCAACAATTGGAGCTACATCTGTAGGTGTATAAAGGAGCTTCACCTCAAGTCCTACACCCGTAACACAATGGGCCAAGGCCGTTTAAGCAGCCTAGCTCTGCTGGCCATTGAGAGGACACTGGAAAAGACAGCTAGTTGGTATGACAGAGCATATCCTTGAAAAGGAACAGAGAGGATAATTTACATATACATAAATTGACAATTTATATGATGTAGGCCAAAAATGAGCGTCCCCTCTTTGAAAGACCAGCAGCCGCCACTGGTGCAGACTGTGAGTACCACAGGTAGCCTGATGATCACATCGCCATAAATACTGCCCAATTATCGGTTTGTTTGTAGAGAAACTACAATCATGTTGTGTTGCTACTGGCACATGTTTTGAACAAGTGACTATTCAGAATACTTTGGACATCTTTGGAAAGTAAATGAAAGTGTATTCCCCTCACATGAACAGGAGCTAGGCTACTGTAACTCTGCAAGTCAATGGAAGCAGCTAACAGAAAACAAATGCTAAACCAGCGAAGACCCCTTCACACACAAGGAGGAATCTGGGACTGAACAAGTCATCCTTTAAGTCATTCCTGCGACACAGAACATTTTAAGAGATGGTTACGGTGTGTATTTCTCCTGGGACCTGCTACAGCAGCACCATTTGGTTTGACCTCTCCAGTATTTACCATGAGGAATATATAACATAAAGATTTAGGATCCAGTGACATAATGACAGCCTTCCACAACAAACCAAGACTTTCCCTTGAGCAAGGCACTAAACTGTACAGTGTTTAATTGTAGCTTTGCAGTATCCATGGGATTGGCAGATGTAAGCTCAGTGGGCTGTAATCACTAGCAGCTTGCCTAGTGTAAATATATAAAAGACACTTAACTTGATGGCACCTTCATTTGAAGCCCAATAAAGTGCATCGGCACATGTGTGTGTGTGTGTGTGTGTGTGTGTGTGTGTGAGTGAGTGAGTGAGTGAGTGAGTGAGTGAGTGAGTGAGTGAGTGAGTGAGTGAGTGAGTGAGTGAGTGAGTGAGTGAGAGAGAGAGAGAGAGAGAGAGAGAGAGAGAGAGAGAGAGAGAGAGAGAGAGAGAGAGAGAGAGAGAGAGTAGTGAGAGCAAAAGTCACAGCAATTTAAACTGCAGTGTTTTTGTGAACTTGTAAGAGGAAAATCATTTTTGTGGAGCTGGATGGTGAAATGATCATTCTTCAGTCTAACAGAAGAAGATGTGTCGAGTCCTTGAGGGTGTGTGGAAGCAGAGAGTCTGTTCTTACTTGTCGGGAAACCTTGCGAGTGTCGTCTCGTCGCTGGAACTGGGATTGCAGACTAACCAGAGGAGAGAGGAGAGGGAGAGAGAGAGAGAGAGAGAGAGAGAGAGAGAGATTCATTTAAATGTAACAAGCAGATCTTACATAGAGCCAAGGCAGCTTGTACAGCTTTTGTATTCATTAATACATCATGATACTATGATCCATCTTCCAGTCATAATAATACATTGTTTACATCATTGTGTGCCTCTCGCAGCTTCCAACTCCCTTACCAGCACTCAAATGAGAGCCAAATGACAAAGGTGGCTGCCAGCGCTCAACATCTTGGAGTGTATGCATAAATAAATATCCCTCATCTTATTTAAATCTGAATCAACCATCCGCAGTGCAGGTAATGGTCCGACGCTTCCTGCTGGTCTAACGGTGCATAATGGACGGTGTGCAGCCCTCACCCTCCTCCTGCCCGTGTCCACAGACATGCCAGCTGCTCCGAGCGCCGCGATGCGGTTCTCGATGTACGAAACCTTGAGGGCCGGAGAGAAAAGATGTTCTTTAACTTCCGGAGAGAAAAAAAAACATGCAAGCACACTGGGTCCCCGCCGGTACAGAACACGACGTTGTAGTCAGGGCCTCGCGCTATTTCTATGTGTCATTGTCTCTGTGCCTCGGTAGACTATTATGAATACTGTGGTGTAATCATTTGATAACAACAAGCATGGATGTTAGACCTAGGAGAGGTATCCTGTTTTACTGGGTACTGGTCGTATCGGGGAGGCTCCCCCGGCCCCCCTCGAGGATGGGTGTCTCTCACCTGTGTCCGGGTGGTCTGGACACTGGCGGCGGCCTGGGCCACCCTGTCCTCCAGCTCGAAGAGCAGGGCGCTAGAGCCCCTGAAGCCCGCCTCGGAGGCCTCCTCCGGGGGCCGCGAGCCCCTCTCTGCTCCCTCTGTCGGAGGGTTGAACTGTGGAGGCAGTGTGGAACTCAAAAGATGACCTTGGTCAAAAAAGAGCTGGCCAAGACCAAGGAGGAATAATGAATAATCAAAGTGAATTGCCTGAAGATATTGCACTAAAATGATCGCCTCGTGAAGCAATCCGAAGTCTCACAAGCTCACTTACAGTTCTACCGTTATCAGTCTGGAGCCAAGCCCATACGGGTAGCTAGGCTTCAAACAACACTGCTGGTGCTAATGGTCTTCACATTGGGGACGACGGCACTTCAATGTTCGCATAGGTGAGAGTTTGCGGGCGGCTAGGTATCTGGGGGTTGTATCGTATGTGATTTGCTGTCTGTGTTGTTGTATTTGTGTATATTGTGGCTGGCTGTCCGTATAAGTGAGAGTTTGCGGGCGGCTGGGTGTCTGGGGGTTGTGTTACGTGACTTGCTGTTTGTGATGTTCCTATGTATGTTGTGGTTGTTCTGTGTATGGTTAGGGTATGAACACTAAGATTACCCTTGATGTTTTGTTGGTCTCTATGAGTATAGAGAGGTGTATGCACACGTATACTACACTTTTTAGAATATTTTTGGACTACAACATGTTTTTAGAAAAGTCTGACCAGGGACTGTGGTTGCAAATTAGCCAACGGCTACAAACCTTTTATGTAACACATCTACAGAAATTGTTATGGCATTGACTGTGATAGCTATGTATGTAATAATGTGTGCTGCATTGTCCCAGACAAATAAACTAATAAATAAATAAATAAAAATGGATCATCAGCATTTCAGGATCTGAATGGCTGAAGCAAAACCAATCAGCTGCCAGGTAAAGCTAACTGATCTCGCCCTCAACAAACACGACCGACTGCAGGCTTCTCCAGACCTAGGAGCGTGTAGGTTTGGCTGTGAGATGCTTCTAAAATGGGGCGTGGCATGTGACTTTAAAGCTGTCGATAACTACAATTTGGACTACCTATGACTAATATTCATAGTCTGTGCATTGCAATACTGAATATCCTCGTCATGTTTTTGACGGAAAACGAAATGGTCATTTGAAGAATAGTGATGCACTGACCAAAAGTAGTCACAAGACTCGTAGGTAGTCATGTGGGTGGCCCTGAACCACTACAGGATGTGTTGTTTCATGTCCGCCACTACACAATGTTCGCCCTATTGAATGTGATCAGAATAGCCTTCAGCGTGACAGATGTCCTATACGGTGTATTGTACCATTGTCCAAACACACTTCTCCTCTTGCAGGAAGAGCAAGGCATCGGGAACCGAAAGACTTGAAGATGCCTCGACCTTGGACCCGCTGTATGGGTGGAATCAGGTCTTTGTGCGGACCGATGAAGGACATGGCACAGGGTTAGGTTCAATTGGTTCCCAAGAAGATCTTCTTGCGTTTCAGATAAATGAAAATACCTTTTGTGTGCGATGGTTATCAGGATTATATTTTTTAGAAGGTTATATTTCTATAGTAAGCTTTCATCTAGGCTGAAAGGTAGTGGGTTGAAGGGCAGGAGAGCGAAGAACTGATCGATTCTGTGTCCATGTTATAGTCCAAGCTGTTTTGGGCCAGCAGTGGCTCAGAAGAAAGAGCTCTGATTGTTAAGCACTTTGAGCGGCCTCAGGTCTGAAAAACACTGTAGAAATGACGTCCATTTTAAGTGATATTTTTATATTGATATTATATAATTTATGAAGAGATTAATGCAGGCTTTCATTGAAGACCAGATAAGTGGTGAACACATGTCAGCCATTATCCCAGAACATTCCTACACCTACAATGTACAATATGTGCACGTGAAGTCAATGGGAATTAGGGATATTAGTATTTGGAAAATGCTGATGATACTTTGGGATGATCCCAGTTTTTCCTTTTTGTTGTCAATTCATGTCTTTATGACTTTATATTCCCCAGGAGGAGATAACAACGTTAATGTTACTGATTAAATAAAGTGAGAATAATAACCGCTCTTAAACGGGCACCTTGTGAGCGCTGGTCGGCTGGAGCAGCTGCACCTCCACCGAGGAGGTGGAGTTGGAGGTGGAGGTGGAGGAGGGGAGTGGCTGACTGGCCTCCTCAGCCTTCGGCCCCACATGGCTCCTCCAGCGGGGGATGGAGATCTCCTCGTCCTCCTCCTCGTCCTCGTCCTCGTCCTCCTCCTCCTCGTCCTCCTCCTCGGAGGTCAGGCCGTTGTCGCTGATGGCTCGCGTCAGCTGGTCCAGCTTCTGTCTCAGCTGCTGCTCCTCCAGGTCCTCCGGGAGGGGGGGGGCCGCGGGGGGGAGCGGGGCCCGGGACTCAGGGGCCCGCCGGGCCAGGCTGAGCTGGGGGCCGTCAGGAGAAGTACGTAATCAATATAATAATCAATGATGTCAATCACAACAAGAGTATATTGATGGTGATTCATTGATTTGTTGTGGTGAATGACAGTGTTGAATAAGTGATCTGAATAAGTGATCTGTGTTGAGTGAAGGGGCTGTGGTGGGCTGTGGTGAAAAATAACTTGTGAACTGACTATTGTGAATGAGTGAAATGTGAATGAGTGATATGCATTAACAGTCTTGAATGAGTGAACTGTGGTGAATGCATTAACAGAGGTGAATGAGTTAACGCTGGTGATTGCATTGACGCAGGTGAATGAGTGAACCGCAGTGAATGAGTGAACGGTGGTGAAGGTCAAACCCGGTACCTGCTCGCTGGGGGAGACCACCTTACGCTCCAACTGGTTCAAAATGCCCTCGACCAATGACATCCGTCGGTTCAACTCCTTGATCTGAAACCAAAATGGAAATGAACAGAAAATTAAACGAGCGGGAGACGAACCCAGACAACGGTGAGCGAGCGTCCCTGTCTCCCCTAGAGGTGAACACGGTGTTCTTCTGCGCCAGATGGGCCCCAGTAACCATTGAGGAAGACAATGATAGCTCTCAATATGTAGAGAGCTATGCTATAACATTATTTCAAAATGTTCTCAAATGAATCCGACCTGCTTGGCAATCGCTGAGCGTATTTTTGATACACATTCATATCCAACATGGATACACAGTACTCTGTGTAGGAGTCTACCGGATGCCCGGACCACAAGTACTGTTTATCCCTCCATAGAAAATACTCTTCTGATGTCTTCATCTCCAGTGAATACTATCCTCAAACATAATGCAGTAATAATTAGCATTTTTTTAATCATCATCAACATTACATCAATTTGAAAAGCCGAAAAAGCATGTGCACTTCCAGAAAATAAATGAATGTTTGTGACCTTAAAGAAATAAGACTTAAGGTACATTCTACATTTTTTGTTATATTATTCTTTATATTATATATTCTTTATATATTATTCTTTCTGTCACAGTCCGGGCCGGACCTTCACGGTCCTGAACCAGGTTTTCCCTCCTGCTATGCTGTGCCACCAGTGCACCTGTGGCTGGTTACCAATCAGCCACAGGGTAGCCTATTTAAGCCGCAGGTGGCCAGTTGGCCACTGCGGATTAATCTTCAAATAAAGCTACAGCCACGCCAGCTACAGCCATGGCAGCTCCAGCCACCTACAGTGACGCCAGCTCCAGCTACAGCCGCAGCCACGCCAGCTACACCTGCAGCCACGCCAGCTACAGCCACGGAAGCTACAGCTTCAGCTACAGCCACGCCACGCCACAGCCAAGCCAGCTACAGCCACGGAAGCTACAGCTTCAGCTACAGCCACGCCACGCCACAGCCAAGCCAGCTACAGCCACGGAAGCTACAGCTTCAGCTACAGCCATGCCACAGCCACGCTACGCCTGCTACAGCGAAGCTACGCTACGCTGCAGTCACGCTGCTCCACGCCCTGCCCTTGCCCTTGCCCCTGCCCCTGCCTTGTCCGTGAGTTACCTTTTCTCCCCCCCTCTGTTATTGGACTTTCAGTTTGACATTCATTAAGAGTTTTTTGTTCCCTTGGACTGTTGTGCCCCAGTGCCTCGCCAAGTTCCTTAGTTTTCCCCGCTGCTGTTTGCCCGTGCTCCTGGAGCCTGCTGCTCATGACCATTGTGTTGGTAATAAAACTATCATTTTTTAAGCATCCTTTGTCTGCATTGCAGTCCATTTAGTTCCTCGGCCAGCGGCCGTGACAGATTAATCCGCCAAGACATGGAACCCGCAGACATAGATAACCTCAGGCAGGCCATCGAGAAGCAAGGCTCTCTCTTAGGTCAACATGAATTTGCCAACGTCAGTCATAGCTTCTCAGTCATCAAACAAAGCCTCACGACGCTGTCTGAACAGATCCAGGCCCTCCAACCAAGCCCCCCCCCCCCACCCCCGCACCCACCCCTGCTCCGGTACTGCCTCTACGTGAGCCTCGACTTCCCCCTCCCCCGCCCTACGCTGAGGAACCGGGTACCTGCCGGTCCTTTTTGTCCCAATGTACCATTGCTATGGAACTGCAGGCCTCAGTGCTTCCGACAGATCGGTCACGCATAGCTTATGTCATCGCTGTGTTAACCCGGAGGGCACGTGAATGGGCTACGGCAGTCTGGGATGCAAACGCTGCTTGCTGTTCCTCCTTTAAACTGTTTTCGGAAGAGATGCAGAGGGTTTTTGATAGATCTTTGAGGGGAAAGGAGGCGGCAAGAGAATTACTGTACATTAAGCAGGGGGCGCGTTCGGTTTACGATTTTGCCATTGAGTTCCGCACGCTTGCGGCTGCGGTGGATTGGAATCCTAGTGCTTTGTATGACGCCTTTTACAATGGGCTTAATGATGCTGTTGTGGATCAGATCGCCTCTCTTGAGCTACCAGAGTCTCTGGCGGCAGGCATTATATGTCCATCTTCTCCAGCAGGGGCAGGATTTTTTTTGTGGAGAAGAAGGATAAGAGTCTCAGGCCGTGCATTGATTATAGGGGGCTTAATAACATTACGGTTAAGAACCGTTACCCACTGCCGTTGATGTCCACCGCGTTTGAATTACTCCAAGGCGCTTGCATTTTTTCTAAGCTTGATCTACGTAACGCGTACCATCTGTTGCGCGTCAGACAAGGTGACGAATGGAAGGCCGCGTTTAACACACCAACAGGCCACTACGAATACTTAATACTCCCTTTCGGACTTTCTAACGCCCCCAGTCAGTTTCAGGCCCTTATTAATGACGTTTTACGTGACTTTCTGAATAAGTTTGTTTTTGTTTTTCTTGATGACATTTTGATTTTTTTTCACCCACGCCAGAGGTTCATCGCTGTCATGTTAGACAGGTTCTGCAAAGGCTGCTGGAGAATCAGCTGTATGTCAAGGCTGAGAAATGTGAGTTTCACAAGGAATCAGTCTCTTTCCTTGGATATGTCATCTCCCCCGGAAACGTCAAGATGGATCCCGGCAAGGTAAGGGCCGTAACAGAATGGCCCACCCCTTCCTCACGTCGGGGGCTACAACAGTTTCTTGGCTTCGCCAACTTCTATCGGAGGTTTATAAGAAACTATAGCTCTGTGGCTGCCCCGCTTACTGCCCTCACCTCGTCTAAGCGCTCCTTCGAGTGGGGCCGGGAAGCGGAGAAAGCCTTCTCTACATTAAAGTCTAGGTTCACTACGGCTCCCATTCTCACCACCCCTGACCCCGCTGCGCAGTTTGTTCTGGAGGTGGACGCTTCGGACACGGGCGTGGGAGCGATTCTGTCCCAGCGCTCGCCCACAGACAACAAGATGCGGCCGTGTGCTTTTTTTTTCACGTCGGCTATCGCCTGCGGAGAGAAATTATGGCATCGGAGACCAGGAGTTACTCGCAATCAAGCTGGCTCTGGAGGAGTGGAGGCATTGGCTTGAGGGCGTGGATACGCCTTTTATCGTGTGGACTGACCACAAGAACTTGGAATACATCATGTCGGCCAAGCGTCTCAACTCTCGCCAGGCCAGATGGTCAATTTTTTTTTTCTCGTTTTAACTTTTTACTTTCTTACAGGCCTGGCTCCAAGAATGCTAAGCCTGATGCGCTCTCGAGACAGTTTGCGTCTTACGCTCTACAAGCCAAGGAAGAGAGTGTTCTTCCCCCCCACTGCCTGGTGGCGGCTGCCCAACTCGACATTGAGACCTCTGTCTTGGAGGCACTCGCCGGAGTTCCTGGGCCAGGTAACGGTCCCCCTAACTGTCTGTTTGTGCCTCAGTCTGTCCGCACTCAGGTGTTGGAGTGGAGTCATGGGTCCAGGCTGTCATATCACCCCGGAGTGTCTCGCACACTTTCTGTGCTGAAGCAACGTTTCTGGTGGCCTTCCATGCGAAAGGACCTAGCCGCCTTTGTTGCTGCATGCGCCACCTGCGCTAGGAGCAAGTCCAGCAATCAACCGCCAGCAGGCCTTCTGAGGCCCTTGCCGGTGCCGCATCGACCTTGGTCTCACATTTCTATGGACTTCGTCAACAGGTTACCGGAGTCCGATGGTAACACGTGTGTTATGACTGTGGTTGATCGCTTTTCTAAGTCTGCCCACTTTGTCCCACTCGCCAAGCTCCCCTCTGCTAAACAGACGGCTGAGCTCATGATTGATCATGTGTTTAAGATCCACGGGCTACCCACTGACATTGTTTCTGACAGGGGACCACAATTCTCGGCCCAGTTTTGGAAGAGCTTCTGCAAATTAATCGGTGCCACTTCTAGTCTATCTTCAGGATATCACCCTCAGACTAATGGACAATCGGAGCGTGCTAATCAGGATCTGGAGGTGGCTCTGCGCTGCATGGTTGCTGGGGACGCTTCGTGGAGCCAGATGCTACCCTGGGTCGAATACGCACACAACAGCCTGCCCTCGACTTCCACGGGCCTCTCGCCTTTCCAGTGCTGCCTGGGGTACCAACCCCCGCTATTCCCTGCTCAAGAGGAGGAGTCGGCATCACCATCGGCTCAAGCCTTCGTTCGCCGCTGCAAAAGAGTGTGGCGTCTGGCCAGACATCGTAAGCCTGCGCCAGTCTACAAGCCGGGCCAAAGAGTGATGCTATCCTATCGCATCACGGAAACTGTCTCCCAGGTTTGTGGGCCCTTTTTCCATTTCCAAGATCATTAAACATTCCGCTGTTAAACTGAAATTACCCAGGTCCATGCAACGGGTTCACCCAGCCTTCCATGTCTCGCAGTTGAGACCTGTGTCCTCTAGCCCCCTTTATCCCCCCCCCCAAACCCCCTCCTCCCCCTAGGATCGTGGATGGGGGAGAGGCTTTCACGGTCAGGAGGCTACTCAAGGTCCGCAAGAGGGGCAGAGGGCTGCAGTATCTAGTCGACTGGGAGGGGTACGGGCCAGAGGAGAGGTGTTGGGTGCCATCCCGCTTCATTCTGGACCCAACCCTGATCAGGGACTTCCAGCGACAGAATCCAGAGGCCATCGGAACACCTGGAGGTGTTCGTAGCGGGAGGGGTACTGTCACAGTCCGGGCCGGACCTTCACGGTCCTGAACCAGGTTTTCCCTCCTGCTATGCTGTGCCACCAGTGCACCTGTGGCTGGTTACCAATCAGCCACAGGGTAGCCTATTTAAGCCGCAGGTGGCCAGTTGGCCACTGCGGATTATTCTTCGAATGAAGCTACAGCTACAGCCACGCCAGCTACAGGCACGCCAGCTACAGCCACCTACAGTGACGGCAGCTCCAGCTACAGCCGCAGCCACGCCAGCTACACCTGCAGCCACGCCAGCTACAGCCACGGAAGCTACAGCTTCAGCTACAGCCACGCCACGCCACAGCCAAGCCAGCTACAGCCACGGAAGCTACAGCCAAGCCAGCTACAGCCACGGAAGCTACAGCTTCAGCTACAGCCACGCCACAGCCGCGCTACGCCTGCTACAGCGAAGCTACGCTACGCTGCAGTCACGCTGCTCCACGCCCTGCCCTTGCCCTTGTCCCTGCCCTTGCCCTTGCCCCTGCCCCTGCCTCGTCCGTTACCTTTTCTCCCCCCCTCTGTTATTGGACTTTCAGTTTGACATTCATTAAGAGTTTTTTGTTCCCTTGGACTGTTGTGCCCCAGTGCCTCGCCAAGTTCCTTAGTTTTCCCCGCTGCTGTTTGCCCGTGCTCCTGGAGCCTGCTGCTCATGACCATTGTGTTGGTAATAAAACTATCATTTTTTAAGCATCCTTTGTCTGCATTGCGGTCCATTTAGTTCCTCGGCCAGCGGCCGTGACACTTTCTCCTATTGAAGGCTGAGAACATTACAAAAAAGTTGAATGTCTGCCAAAACCTTGGGACTTTTTATTTTTTTATACACATCATATATTCATATTAAATCTCATAATTCGATTGTGGCAGTCGGACAATACTGCTGTGAGCCTTGACCAACCTCAACACCTAACAGGCTGCACTAGAGATGTTGAACAAGGCTTCCTAGAGACCCTGGAGACCCCGAGAGCCAATCAGAAGCCAATCCATGTCAGTGCCTTGGCTCTGGGCTGAGTCACATGTCCTGTTCTTTCAGATGAGGCATTGGCAGAGGAGCTGAACAGCTTCTTTGCCCGCTTTGAGTCTCAAACACAGCACTCAGCCACATCACTCCAACCACCACTACAACCCCCTCCAGCACCCCCCCCACAGGCCGTCATCCCATCCTGCTTGAACTCTGCCATAATCATCCCGATCCCTAAAAAGTCACCCACAACCAGCCTCAATGACTTCTGCCCCGTAGCGCTCACCCCAGTCATCACCAAGTGCTTTGAGAAACTGGTTTTGAGACACATCAAAGCCTGTCTCCCCCCCCACTCTGGACCCTCACCAGTTTGCATACCGGACTAACAGATCCACCGAAGACGCAATAGCCATCGCTCTCCACTCAGCGCTGAGTCACCTGGAGCAACAGGGGAGCTACGTCAGGATGCTCTTCATTGACTTCAGCTCAGCTTTTAACGCAATAATACCGGACATTCTGATCCCCAAGTTAGTCAACCTGGGGCTCCCCTCACCCACCTGCTCCTGGATAAAAGACCTTCTGGTCAACCGACCCCAGCAGGTGAAACTGGGTCCTCACCTCTCCTCCTCCCGCACTCTCAGCACTGGCTCTCCCCAGGGCTGTGTGCTGAGCCCACTACTCTACTCCCTCTACACATCCGACTGCAGTCCCGCCCACCCAGAGAACATCATTGTCAAATTTGCTGATGACACAACGGTGGTGGGGCTGATAACAGGGGGAAACGAGGCGGCCTACAGAGATGAGGTCCGGAAACTTGATGAGTGGTGTGCATCAAACAACTTGGCACTGAACATCACCAAGACCAAGGAACTCTTCCTGGACTTCCGGTGGAACCGAGCCGCCCCTGCCCCCCCCCCCTGTACATCAACGGTGGATGTGTAGAGCGAGTTGAGTCCTTCAGATTCCTCAGGGTCCACATTCCTGCAGACCTCTCCTGGTCGGTTAACACCTCAGCGCTGGTCAGGAAGGCCCAGCAGCGACTACACTTCCTGAGGGTGCTCAGGAAGGAGCAACTAAACACACAGCTGCTGGTGACCTTCTACCGTTCCACCATGGAGAGCCTGCTGAAGCTACGCTGTGTCAGAGTGGCACTCCAGCTGCACGGAGGCCGACAGGAAGGGACTGCAGAGGGTGGCAAACATGGCACAAAAAATCATTGGCTGCCCTCTGCCTTCCTTAAGCACCATCTACAACTCCCGCTGTCTCAGAAGGGCCAGAAACATCCTGGAAGACACCAGCCACCCCGGCTTCCATCTCTTCAACCTGCTGCCCTCTGGCAGGCGCTTCAGGGCCACACGGGCCAGAACAAATAGACTCAGTGACAGCTTCTTTCCCAAAGCTGTCATCATACTGAACTCAAATTTGCACTATTATAAACTGCACTGACATATTTGCACTGACCACTGCACCACCAGACATAACCTACCTCTAGCGTTCAATACACTGCTAGCCGCTCTTGGACTCAAGTCGGTGCTCAATTTTCTGTTTGTGGTTTATTGATTTACTTGTTATTGTGTATTCATATTTATACTGTATAGTCTTTTATTTTATATTGTGCTAACTATGTGTGCACTTTTAAGGAGCTGCTTTCTGAATCTCATTGTACTGTGTATAATGACAATAAAGGCTTTCTTTTCTATTCTATTCTCTTTAAAACATAGTTTCTTTGTCTATATGTCGTGCTGCTCGGAGGTTCCTCCTCCCCTGCCTCCCATGCTGTAATCAGGTCCAGCTGTGAGGTCCTCACGCAGGAGACCGATGGTGGGAGAGTTGCTCAGCGCTCCAGCTGGGAGCGATAAGGTCAGCCTTTGATTTGATGATGGACTACCATCAGCCTGACTGAGACCAGAGGGACCGCTTCAGGAATGCCTTTGCCCCATGGGCCTACACACGCTCTTTTGGTGCAAATTCACCCACCATGCATTTTCTATTAAGGTCAAACAGTGTGTGTTGGCACACACTAAAACATCAAATACAAACAAATAAAGGGTTGTGTGCGTGCGTGCTTGTGTATGTGTGTGCATGTGTTCATCTAGTGATAAGTAATGTCATGAGACAGCCTTCAAACCTGCGGGGGTTGGGCCAAGTTCAGGCTGTCCTGGGAGAGGGGGCTGTCGCCACGGTAATGAGAGAGATGCTGATGAGAATGAGGATGGTCCAGGAGGTAGCGGGGGTCATCCTCCTCCTCCTCCGAGTCGTAGGGCCCCAGGGGGCAGCTGTTGACTGAGTACGGCCCCCCCCCACTCCCGCAGGACGAGTGGCTGAGGCGGGAGACCGGGCGCGGGCCGGCGGAGCGCGTGTCCGGGTACACCATGTCGTCTGTGGGGGAGGGGTCAGAGGTCATAGAGGTCAGAGGTCATACGGTTCAGAGGTCATAGAGGTCATGGTGTCCGGGTACACCATGTCGTCTGTGGGGGAGGGGTCAGAGGTCATAGAGGTCAAAGGTCAAATAGTGATGGTAGTCGATATTGATATTGATATTGATTGGTGATGAAGTCCATGGCAAAGGGATCCTTTGAGTTATGATTCAACACTGAAGACCTTCATGAAGGTCTGCATGAAGGTCTTCATGAAGGTCATGAAGGTCTACATGAAGGTCATGAAGATCTACGTGAAGGTCTACATAAAGGTCTACATGAAGGTCATGAAGGTCTCCACGGAGGTCTACATGAAGGTCATGAAGGTCTACATGAAGGTCATGAAGGTCTACATGAAGGTCTACATGAAGGTCATGAAGGTCTACATGAAGGTCTACATGAAGGTCAACATGAAGATCAACATGAAGGTCATGAAGGTCTACATGAAGGTCTGCATGAAGGTCTTCATGAAGGTCTACATGAAGGTCATGAAGGTCTCCATGAAGGTCTACATGAAGGTCATGAAGGTCTACATGAAGGTCTACATGAAGGTCATGAAGTTATACATGAAGGTCTACATGAAGGTCATGAAGGTCTCCATGAAGGTCTACATGAAGGTCATGAAGGTCTACATCAGTGTTTCTCAACCTTTTTTGAGCAAACGCCCCCCTTACCTTACCCTGATCCTCTGGAGCCCCCCCCCCCCCCATTATTATTATTGTTAATTTTGTTTAAAAAAATTTGCGACACCCGTGGGTAGGCTATATCCATTATCAACTCCACTCCAACTCGTGCTACATTGCTTGAATAAAAAACATCTGTGCCGTTTTGGTTTCTTCTGGACAAGAAAATGTGTATTCAGAGTTTTATTAAAAGGTTTTATTATTGAGCTATTGAAGTTTAATACGTAACAGTGCTTGTGTACATTTTTATTGGTTATTGAACTGTTAACCCGCGAACTTGGGTTCGATATGTGTACGAAAGACTCCCTTTGTTTACGTGACGTTGCCTAGCAACGCATGTGCAGCCTTTATCCGCTTCGTTCTGAGTTGGAGAATAGCACGTTTAAGTTTGCGGCCAAATAGTAATTAAAGTAGTTTGTTACTATGCAAGTTAAGCGCCTGTAACATCAGTGTTAAATGCGTATGTGCCGGTTGGTGTGCGTACTTTATGAAAGTAAGTGTTTATCGGTTCGCAGACGTAATGAGCAACGTTGCAGTGGTCTACATGTAATGCGCACCTTCTATTGTTTACAATTAGCATGCTAAGCGGAGTTAGCTTTATTCACGTCTTATGTTGCCTTACTATGTAATATGGATGAGATTCATATTGCTTAGTGTAATGCCCCATCCACCGCTTGCTTTGCATGTCCCGCAAACCAACCAGTGGAAGTCAGGGGAGGGCGAAATAGTTTCGGAAAGCACCACGCTACTGCGATGAGGTGGATTTGTTTATTGGCGTTACTATAGCGATCATGACGGTAGGCCTAATGAGCATAAAGTAAAAAGTAGATGAGACAATAAAGGGGTTAGAAACCCATATGAAGATAAGCTTTTTATTTCAGTTATCCTATTTTTGCACCGAAAATATTTGAAAACCATGAAAGTTTAAAAAGTTCAAAATAATGACCACTACACAAGCAAAGTTGTGCCGCCCCCGTGTTCGTTCCCAGCGCCCCCCTAGGTTCTACGAACGCCCCCCAGGGGGCGCTGCCGCCCCCGTTGAGAAACTCTGGTCTACATGAAGGTCAACATGAAGGTCGTGAAGGTCTACATGAAGGTCATGAAGGTCTACATGAAGGTCTACATGAAGGTCATGAAGGTCTACATGAAGGTCATGAAGGTCTACATGAAGGTCTACATGAAGGTCAACATGAAGGTCTACATGAAGGTCATGAAGGTCTACATGAAGGTCATGAAGGTCTACATGGATGTGTGGGTCAAATGCTCCCCACATTGTGGCTGCTTGTGATCAGTTCAAAATGGCGGTGACTTAACGGCCGTATATGCCCCCCTCCCTGCCAAGTAACAGATACTGTGCATATGGAACCATCCATCATTCATCCGGCCAATGGAAATGATTGGAAAGGCTCATTATGACAGGCCTGCGACAGATACTACATCTCTTTCTGCTGGCTTGAACCATGAACTTATGCTAAATGCCATAAATGTAAATGTAATGTAGACTAAATCAATACCACAAAATGACTTTGGAAACGTCCTCCACTCTGGTATAGTACAGTGCAGGACCAGGGAAGGTAGATATGTAGACCTTAGGTATGTAAGTTCAAAGGTCTTTGTGAGCAGCTCGCTCGCAATTGGTTCCCTTTGCTGACCCAAGGCATTAGCCCCACCTCCCCCCTGTAGCCCTGCTCCAGGACCTGGGTGCGTGCCCCCCCCCTCACCTGGGTGTGGCGCCCGGCCCAAGCTGATCCGGCGGCTGAAGTCGGCGGAGCGCGTGTCTGGGTACACCATGTCGTCTGTGGAGGAGGGGTCAGAGGTCATAGAGGTCAGAGGTCATACGCTTCAGAGGTCATGGTGTCCGGGTACACCATGTAGTCTGTGGGGGAGGGGTCAGAGGTCATAGAGGTCAAAGGTCAAATAGTGATAGTAGTCAATATTGACGGGTGATAAGTCCATGGCAAAGGGATCCTTTGAGTTATGATTCAACACTGAAGGTCTTCATGAAGGTCATGAAGGTCTACACGAAGGTCATGAAGGTCATGAAGGTCTACATGAAGGTCTCCATGAAGGTCTACATGAAGGTCTACATGAAGGTCATGAAGGTCTCCATGAAGGTCTACATGAAGGTCATGAAGGTCTACATGAAGGTCTACATGAAGGTCTACATGAAGGTCATGAAGGTCTACATGAAGGTCAACATGAAGGTCAACATGAAGGTCATGAAGGTCTACATGAAGGTCATGAAGGTCTACATGAAGGTCATGCTCAGAGCTTAGACTCTTTTAAAACAGGCCTGAAAACCTTTTTATTTAGAAAGGCCTTTAAATGTTAACCACATAGTGATTTTAACCCTGCTTTGTTGTTTTTATTGTAGCACTTTGAGATCGTGCCGATGAAAAGTGCATTACAAATTAAATAAATTATTATTATTATGAAGGTCATGAAGGTCTACATGAAGGTCATGAAGGTCTATGGATGTGTTGGTCAAATGCTCCCCACATTGTGGCTGCTTGTGATCAGTTCAAAATGGGGGTAACTTAACGGCCGTATATGCCCCCCTCCCTGCCAAGTAACAGATACTGTGCATATGGAACCATCCATCATTCATCCGGCCAATGGAAATGATTGGAAAGGCTCATTATGACAGGCCTGCGACAGATACTACATCTCTTTCTGCTGGCTTGAACCATGAACTTATGCTAAATGCCCTAAATGTAAATGTAATGTAGACTAAATCAATACCACAAAATGACTTTGGAAACGTCCTCCACTCTGGTATACTACAGTGCAGGACCAGGGAAGGTAGCTATGTAGACCTTAGGTATGTAAGTTCAAAGGGCTTTGTGAGCAGCTCGCTCGCAATTGGTTCCCTTTGCTGACCCAAGCCCCACCTCCCCCCTGTAGCCCTGCTCCAGGACCTGGGTGCGTGCCCCCCCCCCCTCACCTGGGTGTGGCGCCCGGCCCAAGCTGATCCGGCGGCTGAAGTCCAGCTGGACCTCGCTGCTGAAGCGGTTCTGCGGGCCGTCCCGTCGGCCCTCCAGGATCTGCTGGACCGCCGAGCTCATGTCTGCCTCGTCCAGCACCCCGCCCCCCGCCGTCACCTCATGGCCCCCCAGCACCTGGGACAGCAGGGGGGGGATTGGATGGAGCGAAAAAAAGTGGGATATTACTTATATTACAGACTCTCCTCACCACTCTATCACTCGTTCTGCTTCAGTATGGAGGTTGGAAGTACGGGACTTTTTATTGGTATTTTGTTAGCTTTCTCAAATTTCCGGCTGGAAGGAGTGAAAGCCTCTTCTCTCTTTGAGGTTGGTTTGGATTCTCCTTCAGCAGGGGAACTCTGATAAAGAGCCTCTTCATAAGGTTGACCATTTGTCGAACCCTAATCAGGCAAACAGCACGCGCACACACACACACACACACACACACACACACACACACACACACACACACACACACACACACACACACACACACCAGAGGATCAAAGGTGTGATCCTCTCAAGCACGTTTCCATTGCTTTGTTGGAGTCTGACTGCAAATATCTTTAGAGGGCATGTTCTGGAACGTCAGCGCATATGCTGCACAGCAGAGACAGGGCATGTATCAAAAAGGTATACATCTCTAAGGACACCAGCATAATCCTATGATCCATCAAACTAAAATGATATTCCTATATGTTGGGAAGAAAAGAGCAGGACAACCCATAACCAAAGAAAAGGTAGGTGAAGATGCTTCCGCTGTGATTGTGATTAAAGACAGGCCATCTCTGGTTGATTGGGATGCAGGAATTTAACACATTCAGTCTGATCTCATATCAGAAGTCCCCCGACTAATACACAACCCCTTCAAAAATACCCTTGTAAAGAAAGCCTTGTAAAGAAAGTCTGGAAAGTTAAAAAGCCAAATGTACACAAATCAGAAATTCCTGACAGTTTAGTTTGAAGTCTTGTTTAAATGACTTACAAATGTGAATGTTTTCTCTGTCTGCACGCGTGTGTATGTGTGTGTGTGTGTGTGTGTATGTGTGTGTGTGTGTGTCTGTGTGCACGCACACACATGTGTGTGTGTGGGGGACTTCTTTGATGTGTAGATCCCTTAAGCTGTCGCCTCCTTCTTCCCTCCAGGGTGGATTTCAAATGACCCCCGTCTCTCATGCCGATCGCCATGGCGATCATGTACAACCGTTGCCATGGATGATGTTTGGTAAATCCCTTCCTGTGCGTTCTGAGGGCCATGCTCTCTATGAGACCAAATGCTTTGCTGTCAAGAAGTGTCCTCAAACCGAGAGACACATCCAGTGTGGTTGGAGGAGCGGGCACAGTGGACATGGACCTGCAGGGCTGAGCCCCACATGAGGGGCATTGGGGTCTGTCTCAAGGTGGTCCGCCTTAAAGACCTCCAGGTGGTACCACGCAGAGAGGGGGTCCACCTTAAAGACCTCCAGGTGATACCACGCAGAGAGGGGGTCCACCTTAAAGACCTCCAGGTGATACCACGCAGAGAGGGGGTCAGCTAGGTTAAGGATCTCCAGGGAGTCAGGCCAAACATCTAGTCTGAAATAGCAGGGGTACCTGACAGGAGGTGGGGTTAAAGCCGTGGTCAGTACCTGACAGGAGGGGGGGTTAAAGCCGTGGTCAGTACCTGACAGGGGGGGGTCATGGCCGTGGTCAGTACCTGACAGGAGGGGCTCATAGCCGTGGTCAGTCTGAGTATCTCCAGGCGGTACCTTAAAGGAGTTCCTCCTGGAGGTGACGGAGTAGTCGGGGTCCAGGTCCAGGTCATAGTGCTGGACTGAGAGGATCCTCTTGGTCTTCCTCATCTATGCAGGGGATGGGGTGTGTGTGGGGGGATGGGGTGTGTGTGGGGGGGGGGGTGGGGGGGGGGGTCACCAGGAGAGGTAGGAGGACCACCAGACGACGGGAGGAGGGGGGCGGGTTGAGAAGAGAGGAAAGGAGAGGGAGGAGAGAAATAAGAAGACACCGCCACCAGTAGTACTAGAAGCTCAGATTAACCATATGAGGTCACATGGCCCGCAGAGGTACTACAACTCTCACACCACTAGAGGGCACTGTCTCTTTAGAAAGAAAAAGGGGGGACCGTCTAGCCATCGCATGGCCTCTGGCCTGCATCCGTTTACAGAGAGACCACAGGAAAGAAGAGACTGCAGGGAAACAATTAAAAACACCCCCGTGGAAGCGACCGCACCTTAATCAATAGTTGCACGCACCGCAGCCCTTAGAGCAGAGACCTGGTGGAACCGCCACTTGACTGAATTGAGCTGCGACTGCAATCCACAGAACAATAGCGCACCCGGGCCGGGCTTTATGAGGGACATTCCAGTGGATTCCGCAGAGGTCTTTTAACTGTAACCAGAGGGTTCCGTCTGTGCTCCTACGTCTATGATGTACGACCGCCTGGTATTTTACCCAGGATGCACCGTGGAGAACGCCGCCGTGGTTTTTGCGAACAGGTAACCTTAGTTGGGAAGTCTTTTATTTGATTGTTTTAAGGGGAAGGGCTGGGCAGATCACCGCCTCTGATGTCCCCCTCGACGTGACTGAACTCAGAGTGGGGGTCTAAGACTAAGTTGCCTTGCAGTGCAGCATGTGTTTGACAGCACGTGGTGATGGGAGCTATGGCCATATAGGGGGATAGTTATATAATCTGTTCTGTACGAACTGGTCACACTTGTTCACTGCTTTCCTCGGTTCTGTTAGGCATCAGGCCCAATTAACACACAACCCTGGAATTATGAAGAAGACATGAGAAGAGATACCTGTGTCTCGATCAATTATACTTTTAACTGATTTAACGATGAATAATTCGTTCAAATCCATAAACACAGACTGTATGAAGGTACTCAACCCAGTGGATAAGCGGCACCTCTTTGCATCGCCGGGCGTCTGAGCCGTCCAGGTTGTGGTCCTCGTAGTCCTCTGAAGCAGAACAGAACACACAGGCAGAGTTCATCAGTACAAGCGCTACACATCCACACAGCATCACATGAACCCCGAATCAACACGAGTACTTTTAAACTCGAACACACTAGGTCATCCAGTGTGGGTCACCTAGGTCTCTGTTACAGATGAGGAAAACCACTGGAGAAGCATCACTAGAGATTTAGGACCTGCGCTTTTGTTTACCGTATGTTGTGCATCAACATGGGATTTATAAGCGACTATCTGAGCCTGGGAGGTGAAGCCTGAGAACGGCAGGGTTTAACGGCCCTCAGTGCTGCTCCGGGGGATGTGTTTACGAGCTGGTTCCCTCCCTACATCACTCGCCAAAAGATCCCTCTTTAGTTTAGCCAAGGAGAGGGAGATGGGGAGGGGAGGGAGGAGAGGGAGATGGGGAGGGAGGAGAGGGAGATGGGGAGGGGAGAGAGGAGATGGGGAGGGGAGAGAGGAGAGGGAGGGAGGAGAGGGAGGAGAGGAGGGGAGAGAGGAGAGGGAGATGGGGAGGGGAGAGAGGAGAGGGAGGAGAGGGAGATGGGGAGGGGAGGGAGGAGAGGGAGATGGGGAGGGAGGAGAGGGAGGGAGGAGAGGGAGGAAATGGGGAGGGGAGAGAGGAGAGGGAGATGGGGAGGGGAGGGAGGAGAGGGAGATGGGGAGAGGGAGGGAGGAGAGGGAGATGGGGAGGGGAGAGAGGAGAGGGAGGGAGGAGAGGGAGATGGGGAGAGAGGAGAGGGAGGGAGGAGAGGGAGATGGGGAGGGAGGAGAGGGAGGGAGGAGAGGGAGATGGGGAGGGGAGAGAGGAGAAGGAGGGAGGAGAGGGAGATGGGGAGGGAGGAGAGGAGAGGGAGATGGGGAGGGAGGAGAGGGAGATGGGGAGGGGAGGGAGGAGAGGGAGATGGGGAGGGGAGAGAGGAGAGGGAGATGGGGAGGGGAGAGAGGAGAGGGAGGGAGGAGAGGGAGATGGGGAGGGAGGAGAGGGAGAGGGAAATAATAACAGAGACAGAGGAAGGCGGAGAGACAAACAGTGAGCAAGAGGGAAAGAGAGAGAGAGAGAGAGAGAGAGAGGGAGAGAGAGAGAGCGAGAGAGAGAGAGCGAGAGCGAGAGAGAGAGAGGGGAAAGGGGTCGGTCTGAGATGTGGAGACATTGGGAGCAGTCAGGGAGGTGGGATGAGTACAAATAAATCACAGTTGAAATGTCAAAATAAAGTTATTAATCATTACATGAATTGTGTTTTATATATTGATTTGTGGTTTCAGGATATTTACACAGGGGGAATCCAAAAACACACACATCGAAGACACACACACACACACACACACACACACACACACACACACTCACACTCACACCCACACATTACATTACACACTCAACAGCTGTGGGCATCAGTTCTCTTGTCTGGTAGAATCTTATCATCACACAGAATGCTGACATAGCGAAACTTTTCAGCGCACAACATCTTTCCTTCCTCCATTCTTTTTTCACACCAAAAATCAGCCGCCTGAAGTCTTCTCACTATGACTAATACTTCCTTGGCTCCTCTCTGCTCACTGCGGGCCAGTGAGTGGGCGTTGGGGTGGGGGGGGGGCTGGGGTCGGGCTCTGCCAGACTGACTCTTGCGGTGCCCATGCGTCCAATGCCTCCTGGTAGCTCCCCAAACCCACTGAAACAGCTTCCAGAGGTGGTCCACATGCAACCCATGGCGTTGGGTTCCTAATGCTGCAGCTCGGGTTATAATGATGTCAGCCTAATCCCAACCCATCTTGATTCCTCCTCATGTACGGAGAGAGGATTACTGTGGGCGTTTGAGATCAACCGAGGGCATGAGTCCAGTTCCTTTATTCAAACACATGTCAGAAGGACATTAGGAGTCTTTGAAGGGGAATCTGTCGCAGTTTAAGTCATTTATTTTGCACGGGAGCATACAAAGACCGTAGTGTTTGTCGTGTCCATTTAGGTTAAAGGAACATCTATACAGTATGGGCGGCATGGGAATAGGGAGGTAGAGCAGGTTGGCTGGAAACAGGAAGGTTGCTAGTTCGATCCCCAGCTCCTCCTAGTTGAGTGTCGAGGTGTCAAGACGCCTCACCCAAACTGCTCCTGATGAGCGGTCGTCGCCTTGCATGGCTGACTCCGCCATCGGTGTATGAATGTGTGCATGAATGTGAGCATGAATGGGTGAATGTTAGGCAATATTGTAAAGTGCTTTGAGTGGCCACTGGTTAGAAAAGCACGGTATAAATGCAGTCCATTGACCATTAACCATATAGCTATATGATAGTGTGTGAAGTTACAGTTGAAAGGACCAGTTCAAGTTAAGTTTGTCAAAAGTGGTTTGTTTAATTATTTTTCATATTGAATAGACATGCAATGCAACAACTACAGATAAATTTTGTTCAATTAAAAAGGTAGTTGTGTGACAAATTCAACTTTTGCCACACTTTTGTCACACTGTTTTTCATCTCACGCGAGAACATCTGACGGCTAGACGGAAATCTGTATCCCAATTTAGACACAAATAGGATTTGGCAGAGAACAGCTGCTGTTACTTACCGTTAACTTCCAGCATGCTGTGTGTATCGTAATCACTGGACTCTGCAAGAGAGATAGGAGTAAAGGAGATATGGATCAGAGCGATGCATCCTGGTTGCATACTGGTTTGTTTGAGGAACATACAAGATTAGATCAGACCTAATTGAGCGTTGAAGGCAAATTCATTTTGAAAGGCACGATAAACAATTTGAATTATAGAATAATAATAAAAAACAGATGTAGTAGTACGATGCCATTTAATATATTTAAAGTGTATTGGAATGCACTGTATAAACAGTACCTAATAGCATGCACAAACAGTATGATGTAAATAAAAATAAATATTGCAACAAGAAGCATTGAGATTGTGTTCAAAATACTGTATGTTGTACAGATAACGCAAAACAGAAAAATATACAATCAAATGGCTATTGGTCAAAATGAGTGGAAGTGGATGTGGTTGGTCCAGTGATATGGTGGAGATAAAGCTGCTCTTTGTGACTGGTGTGTCTAAGGAGGCTTTAAATGCGTCTTGTGCGCCAAAGAGGCAGCTGTGACAGCCAATAGGAAGCTTTTAGAGTCTGTTTGAGCCAGAGACCTACATCTGTTCTGAGTGGAGAGGATCACTCCTGCATCGCTCTGGGGGCCCAACGGACCACAACATGCAGCTTCAGGGAAATGTGTGTGTGTGTGTGTGTGTGTGTGTGTGTGTGGGTGTGTGTGTGTGTGTGTGTGTGTGTGTGTGTGTGTAAAGCGTTATGTGGGACTGCTGTGTCTGTGTGTGTGTGTGTGTGTGTGTGTGTGTGTGTGTGTGTGTGTGTGTGTGTGTGTGTGTGTGTGTGTGTGTGTAAAGGGTTATTTGGGACTGCTGTGTGAGTGTGATTCTATGTATGTGTGACTGTGTGTGCCCATTTTTGTAATCGCTATCTACGTGTGTGTTCTATGTGTATGCAGTCTGTGTGTGTGTGTGTGTGTGTGTGTCTGTGTGTGTGCCAACCAATGTTTGTGATCCTAATACATCTTGTCTGTTAGATCTCAGTATGTGTGTGTCAGTATGTGTGTGTCAGTATGTGTGTGTATGTGGAAATGAATGATCATTAGTCATGTGCTTACATGAGGATCTTTAATCAATTACTTGTTGACAGTATCCAACATGGCCGTGCATGAACATCAATCAGCCGCCACCCCCGAGCTCCATGCATCACCCAACCAGACCGAGACATTACTGCACATATAAAAGAAGCAATAACTCCATGCTTATGCATTACCTAATGTATAAAAGCCCTCCCCTCTCATAACCTCACCCTCCCATGTGGCTTCATCTCTCCAATATTGCCCTCTCTTTATGTCTTCCACATGCTCACCCCCGTTCCCCTCCCCCCCCCCCTCTTGCCCTTAGTCTCCTGCTGACTATATCCCAGATGTATCTCTCTCCCTCTGCCTCCTCTCTCTCTCTCCTCTCTCTCCCTCTGCCTCCTCTCTCTCTCTCCCTCTGCCTCCTCTCTCTCTCCTCTCTCTCCCTCTGCCTCCTCTCTCTCTCCCTCTGCCTCCTCTCTCTCTCTCCTCTCTCTCCCTCTGCCTCCTCTCTCTCTCTCTCCTCTGCCTCCTCTCTCTCTCTCCCTCTGCCTCCTCTCTCTCTCTCTCTCTCTCCCTCCTCTCTCTCTCTCCCTCTGCCCTCTCTCTCTCTCTCTCCCTCCTCTCTCTCCTCTGCCTCCCCTCTCTCTCTCTCCTCTGCCTCCTCTCTCTCTCTCCCTCTGCCTCCTCTCTCTCTCTCTCCCTCTGCCTCCTCTCTCTCTCTCTCTCTCCCTCTGGCCTCTCTCTCTCTCTCTCTCTCCCTCTCCCTCCTCTCTCTCTCTCTCCTCTGCCTCCTCTCTCTCTCTCTCCCTCTGCCTCCTCTCTCTCTCTCTCCCTCTGCCCTCTCTCTCTCTCTCTCTCTCTCCCTCTGCCTCCTCTCTCTCTCTCCCTCTGCCTACTCTCTCTCTCTCTCCCTCTGTCTCCTCTCTCTCTCAGGGCGGCATCAGCTCAGGAGGTAGAGCGGGTTGGTAACCTGAAGGTTGCTGGTTGGATCCCCGGCTCCTCCTCCTAGCTGAGTGTGGAGGTGTCCCTGAGTGAGACGCCTCACCCTGACTGCTCCTGACCCGCTGGCTGTCGCCCTGAGGGGTTGACTCCACCGTCGGTGTGTGAATGTGTGCATGAATGGGTGAATGTCAGTCAACACTGTAAAGCGCTTTCTCTCCCTCTGTCCCCTCTCCCTCTCTCTCCCTCTGACTCCTCCCCCTGTCTCCTCTGTCTCTCCTCTCTCCCTCTGTCTCATCTCTCTCTCTCTCTCTCTCCCTGTCTCCTCCCTCTGTCTCATCTCTCTCCTCTCTCCCTCTGTCTCCTCTGTCTCTCCTCTCTCCCTCTGTCTCCTCTCTCTCTCTCTCTCCCTCTGTCTCCTCCCTCTGTCTCATCTCTCTCTCTCTCTCTCTCTCTCCCTGTCTCCTCCCTCTGTCTCTTCTCTCTCTCTCTCTCTCCTTCTGTCTCCTCTCTCTCTCTCTCTCTCTCTCCCTCTGTCTCCTCTCTCTCTCCCTCTGTCTCCTCTCTCTCTCTCTCCCTCTGACTCTCTCAGTCTCTCCCCTTATCTCTCTCTCTTTCTGTTCCCTTCCCACGCCGTGCTCTCCCTTGCTCCCTCCACCTCTCGATCTCTCTCTCCCTCAGCGTACTGATGTTCTGGGAGGCCGGTGGGAGACATGTGACTGGAGGATCACGCGGCGGGCCGCAGCCAGTGTCATTACCCACAATTCTCCAGGGTGACTCAGCGCTAAACGGTACCAAGAGACCCCCTGCCCGTCTCTTTACATTTAACTAATCCCTCCATGATGTCATGGTGACCTCCAGGGTCCCTCATAAGGTCAAGGGCACACCGTTGTCTCTCAACGGCACGGTCCATAGCCCCGCTGCTGAAGAGCACGTTTTACACATGTCCTCGACATGTCCTTCCACGCTGTCACTGGGCTTCACTAAACAACCACAACAATCATTGACAACAGCCTCCTGCTCGTTCAGCCATTGTCTAATGGCACGTAAACATGTGTTGCTACCTCCCCCTCTCTCTACACGCCGTGGTCAAATCAGGACAGGATGAGACGCTGGAGCCTGACTCACTGCCAGGTCTCATGTCCCAGCCCTGGTGTCTCCTCCTCCTCCACATGCTGCTGAGAGCCGTCAGAGAGCAGAATGAATCCCCTCTTGTCGGATTTGGCTAGCCTGGTCCTGGGGAGGGCTGTCAGCAGCGGAGGAGGTGGGAGAGGGGAATGCTCTCTGCTAAGGAATGTGGAACAACGGAAAACTGCTGATAATCTTCCCTATGTAAAGACCATGTGTGTTTGGTCCCTCCCTGTGTGACGCCTGTGCTTGGTGTGTGAGGCCCGTGTTTTGAGATGTGTCCCTTCCTTATGCTTTGAAGCACATTCTCTGTTTGGATGCATTGATAACAGTTTCCGTGCCCGGGGTGCACATGCTATGCAGGTGTTTTTGGGATTGTTCAGTTTTGCCAAAAATGAGTCTGGAAGTTATATTTTCCAAGGCAGACCTGCTAGATCGTCTCTATCAAGACTGTAGTTAGTGGGGTGGCTCAGAGCGTAATCTCCAGCATACCCCCCACCCCCCCCCCCCCCCCCCCCCCCTTCCTCGTGAAAGACTCAGTGCAGCTGACTGTGATGAAGGCTGTCTGGAGACAATGGTCCTGATCTAATCCATAACATCTGACCCCCCCCCCCTCCCCCGTGTTTCAACCCTGAGACGTTGAGGATTACTCTGAGAACACTTCCTGTTTTACATTCATCAGAGTATGCTCACATGCACACAGTTAGGTGTAGGTGTAGGTCTAGGTGGATGTGGCTGAGGGGCCCGGACAGGACACGGCTCTGGTCCAATCAGATGACAAGGAGGAGCTGCCTGTACTGATCTGTGGCATCTGGCTGGATGTTCTCATTGTGTGATGTCACTAAAGGGCCCTTAAAGGATGTTGCTCAAGGACGTGTCATGACAGTTTGACAATGTCTTTGGTCATCTTTTGGCCTTATTTACTATTTATATGGTACTATTAGTATTTTCTTTGCAAACGCGAAGACAAAGAAACTTACAGTGAATATTACGAAACACATTTTGTCGTAATACTTGAGACGTGAGAGTCAAACTTTCTTCATTTACTTGGCTCTATTGCACTCCAATTCGTTCTCCAAATGGCTCCATCCAAGTGGTTCAGAACAAAACACATTAAAAAACCGAAGAAAACAACTTGGTCTTCCAGACGAGCAGATGTAGCCGCTCAGCCTCACGGTATAACCGCCATGGAGAACGCCGCGGCCAGGAAACAACGGTACCAACAGCAGCCGGGGGCCTCACCTCTGGGCTCGCTCGGTGAACAGGGCTCCCCGCTCAGCCTCTTGAAGAGCGAGCGCATCACCTTGGCACTGCCGAAGCGCTTGAAGCGCGCCCGCACGTTCCCGTGGTACCACTCCAACGTGCCAATCTTGAGCACCCTGCGGAGACAGACACATCAACCACAATTAGTCACCGCATCGGATCCGAAAGAACGGATATAACCACACCAATGGAACGACATAATGGCTCACAGCACGGACATCTGGCGTGTGGATACAGCCAATACGTGTCCGACGTCGGAGTGAATGGATGAGGGAATTTATAGTTTTCATCGGGGGATGTTGCATCGTTTTAGGGAAGCCCGCCTGGAGGGCAGAACAAGGCTTTGTTCCGCTCCCCACAGCCAGCTCTCATTACCAGATTAGTTTAGCCCAAAAATAATCAGACTCAAAAGATTCTGAGGCTTTCTCATGACTGTAACAGAATAGAATGCTTGCCTCCAATATAAGTCAATAATATAAGAACAAGTGAATTATAACAAATTATCAAAATAACTTAAATACAATATATATGAGGTATGTATATGACTTGATAGGCTGCCATGTCTACCCTGGCTGTAACCTATCTTGCGTCTTACCTACTCTGGGTCTCACCTGGCCTGGGTATTACCTAGTCTGGGTCTTACCTGACCTCAGTCTTACCCAGTCTGGGTCTTACCTGACCTCAGTCTTACCCAGTCTGGGTCTTAACTGACCTAAGTCTTACCCAGACTGGGTCTTACCTGACCTCAGTCTTACCCAGTCTGGGTCTTAGCTGGTCTGGGTCTTCCCTGCCCATGTCTTACCTGTCTTGAGTCTATCTATGCTGGCTCTTACCTGGCCTGTGTCTTACCTGTCTTGAGTCTATCTATGCTGGCTCTTACCTGGCCTGTGTCTTACCTGTCTTGAGTCTATCTATGCTGGCTCTTACCTGGCCATGCGGCAGGGGTCACACACCCAGCCCAGCTCCTTCTTGTTGTAGCGGCTGCATGCCTTGCAGGTGAAGAGCTGGCAGTCAAGACACTGCCGCTTGCTGTTGACCAGGAACTTGAATGGTTGGAGGCAGCGGATGCAGTGAGACTCCGACAGACTGCTCTGCTTGCCCAGGAGCTCGATCTTACTGTCTTCCTTCTCAATCTTAGTCTTCAGGTCACTGGTGTGGAAAACAAAAAAACAATGATGCCGGTCTTTTCTATTGATGTGGCCCATTTCAATTCAAATGTGTTGCTTTAGTGTTAACCAAGGTGCTGCACAATTGAAAAAGCAAAATGATACCAATACATCCACACAGAGCCGTACAAGAGCGGGCCTAGAGAGTGTTGTTTATGGGCAGGTTAAAGCGCTTCTTCCAGATGGGAGAGACAGGAGGCCAACATTGCTTGCCATGATACAAAGCAGCGAAACCCTGCTGATGCGCTTCCAGTTCTCCATGATGTTTACCTTTATCATCACCTCTCTGCCAATGACCTCAATGGAATTGAGTCGATATGACCTGTTGCTCAGCACCATAGTAGTGGCTAGCAAATTGTAGCAAATACTGCAATTAACAATAGCAGAGATAGGTGGAATGTCTCAGTAAATCTGTTCTCTGGTCCAGGTTTTCATAGAGAAGAATGCTCACTTGATGGCCAGATGTTGTGATACATGTTTCAGGCACTCGGCTTGTCCTTTGCATGTCAAAGTCATTCTTTGACATACATAGGACCCAAGGTACCTGAAGTCACTGACCTCTTTGTGTGCTATTATTGGAACATATTGGCAGGGAATCGGAGTTTGATTTCCAATGCCTCAAGGCTCTCATCCAGACCAGCTTTGCTTTAAACCAGGAGATATCAGTTTGAGTCCTCCTGTCCCATGGTAAAATGTGAGGCTTCATGGTCATCCATGATGTGTTAAAGAGACACAGAGGCCTCGCTCAAGGCTTCCTACAAGCGATCACATACATTAAACTAAAACAACACACAGCCCCTTCCAGCAAACCTCTCTTCAATTTCCCCTCTAGCCTCTGGGCTAGAGAGGACACAACATAAACCAGCGCAGGTGAACAAGTCCATTATTTTGCAGCAGTCTGTAATCAAAAAACAGCAATGACAACAGCCCTGAAGGGAAAAGGGAAAGGATCCATACGAATATCTTTCACTTGGAGTTACTGCTTTCCGGAAGACTGACCATATGTTAGCTATCAGTTGAATGGAAAAACAACATGATTTCATGGCAAAACATGAAAGAGCAGGAAAAAGGGACTGGAGGGGAGGGAGGTACTCTGAGGTCGTTGGAGGTGAAAATAAGTGTTATTATCTGACTGTGGTTTCACAAGCTGCAGACCTTTAGCCTGTGAGATTACACTGCAGCTTTTTACACTGCATTACACACAATCAGAGCAGGCTTTGCTAGTTATCATGATTACTTTAAATGGTTAGACTGTATCAGACACAGCACGACTTAACAACTAAGATTTATTACAGGGAGAGACATGATGTCAGAGCGCTGATGCTAATTGATTAACAAGCATGGACAACACTGTAAACATCCATGGCTAATTGCAGGCCATTACTGACATACATAATCTAGGTAGAAAATGACACAGCAATGAAAGATATCTAAAGAAAAAAAGTGGTGTGAGGCACAATGGGCAGACATGATTCAGCAGTGAAAATAAATCCTTTTACTATTGTCTTGCAAATAGCACTTTACTTGTAGCTTTATGTGCTTTGATCTCATAATCTACTCCACGTTTCCTCACGTCAGCTACCTTTCTGTTCAGTTCTCGGCCTGCTTTTTTTCTCCTGTGTGTTATGTGTTTCAAACAAACAGATTCCCTATTATATCTCTATCTATATTATGTAATAACAGGATGTAACAGGAGGACCCCTGGAGCATTTCAAACTGACATTATTCATGATTGCTTTAGAAATCAATAATTTCATAATTTCCTGACCCAGACTTGAACCTGTGGTGTCTCCTGGTGAGCTAGTGGGTTACAACCATAGACATAGTGATTTATCTAGAGCCAAGTCAGGGTCTCCATGTATGGTGGTCTGTTTCTGGTCTCCATTCACAGAATTAGATATATCTCTCATTTCCCTGCTTTTCAATTTCATCATGCATCATCACTTTAAACGATGTGTGTCTCTACTGTTTCCACCTTGTTAGTGATGGTCTTATATAATGACATATTGCTCACATTGTCACCACCACTATATTTATTCTCCAATGTGTTGAATGATGTGATTTGTCTTTCATAATGATTGGTACAAACCATTAGAAACTATCAACCACAATGATTTGATAAGGAAAAGGGGAAAGACAGAGGAACAAGATATCTTTAAACTGGCTGACACAGCTGTTCAACTGTTAGAACAGCAGTTACAGTTGACAAAGATTCAATGACAGACATACTAGGGAACCAGACAGGCTGCAGACTGGAGACAGTAGGCTAGCATTATGAAAGCTGCCCAATGATCCCTGGCTCTAAGACAGTTTGACCACAGATATTCTGCAGCCACTTGGTTGAATATGTGTAGGGAATTTTGTGTATAGGGAAATGAGAGTCAATGGGGATTTTTCATAAAATCAACGTTAGACAAGGTAATCATTCATTGATTGTTGCCATCATGGTCATATCCTGACGATGGATAAGAACACATAACTTTTATGCCATTGTATTCATTGAATCTTGAAATCATTTGCCATTCGTGAGACTACTGCTGCCAATGCATGAGCACTGCCAGACTTCCTCCAAATGGGGAGAGAGTGTCCGTTCCCAGAGTCCATGTTCCCAGGGCCCTTCGCTCAATATCTGGTTCACAACTTAACCCTTCCATTATGGTCAGGTACTACAACTACAAAATAAATTAACTTGGCGGCAAAGACAAACTTAAGTCATGATCTCATGTTTGGGTTAATTTGGTTAGATTTTTATTTTTATTTATTTTTTCATCAGTTACGTGACAGATGTGAATTGTGAGGGTTAGATTCAAAACCATAAGGAAGCATTGAGCTATGTTCTTTGTTATTCCATTTGATTCGTTCCCTCAAGTGTAGCCTACTGCATTGAGAGCTGCAAGACAGTGCTGGGGAACAAGCAACCCTTTTCCCCACCACAGCCCAGCTCATATCCAGCCAACACAGAGCACCTCTCCAGGTTCACTGTGTGCTTATAGAACTAGGGGAGATAACCCTGGGAACATACCACTCTTAATCATCTCCCCAATACGGGAGAGACTGGGAACACAGGAGACTGGGAATACAGGAGACTGGGAATACAGGAGACTGGGAATACTGGAGACTGGGAATACAGGAGACTGGGAATACAGGAGACAGGGAATACTGGAGACTGGAGACATAGGGGACAACTGGGAACATAGGAGACTGGGGACATAGGAGACTGGGAACATACTGGGAACATAGGAGAGGTGCTGTCCAATTTGTCTGATCACTTTTAAAATAAGAAATATGTACATTTGATGCAAAATATATGTCTGCTTTATCTAAATGAAAACTGTGAAATGATTTCGGAGGACTACCACTGCTTCCAGCTGCTTGTCAGGTCTGAAGCCTCATTTCTAGAGCTATACTGCTCGAATTAGGTAATATCACACTCATCATCTGTGTATTGGCAAGCAATTGTGTATTCAGAGTAACCAGTAGATTGCGTTATTTGCGACTGTGAATAGCCCGTACACAGCTGAAATAGAGTATTATGATAGTATTGAGGTCGATTCACCCCCATGCGTTTCTACACTGTCTAACAATACTGCGCCCGGTGCCCAAGTGTGGTATTGCATTGTATTGTTCTCGTTTCATTCCAGTCAGAGGGAGTGCTATAGGTCTCCCTTTATGAAAGCTCTGGTTGAACCTTTCTCTTGTGACGGTAAACTTAAGTCCTCTGTTTTTTTTATATCCATTTAAGCAAAGGAACTTGATTTTGCATTTAAGAGGTCCTATTGAATGAAAACCTAATGTGTTTAGGTTGGCCATGATTAACTCTTTCTTATATCCATAGTTTGGTTGAATTAATGAGATATGCAAATATATAGGAGCTATTCAAACCTAGCTAAACAAAGCATAGTATACAGCATGGTTCATTTAAGGTTCAAACAGAGCACTATTGTTTTGCTACTTTTTTTTGCTAAATTTACAAGTTGCAAATATTGCAGTAATTTAGAATAAAAATATTAAAAAAACTAATGTCAAGCAAGAATTGTTAAATACATTCAATAAATGTGTCTTAAATGAGGCTATATTTACTATATCTATTCTCCTCTCTGCACTAGTATGTATGGTCACAGACAGTTTGTGCACAAATATGAACCTTCAGTGGAACATTTTGAATTATAACAAATAATACGATGATGCTAAAAAGACAGACATGTGCTAACCATATGCTCAAGCAACCAAGCCAGCAAGAAGCAAGCTGGCTCAAAACCTTTGGAAGCTCAAAGTTTTGATTTGTTTTGTTTGTGTCGCTGTTCTGTGCACAGCACTTATCTACCCCATAAAACAAGAATTTAATTTCATTTCCATGAGGAAAACGTTAGCACAGTTCAGTGTTATGTCATCTCAAAGAAACAGTAGGCTTTTAAAGATAATGATCCAAACACTTGGAGGAGTTGACCTGGAGTGAACCGTCTTCTTCTTCTATATAACTTCTATATAAGGAAGGAGAAAACAAGGGCCCAGAATATGTGTTTTTTTTATGAGCTTGCATATCTGTGATTCCACAGATGTGTTTAGGCACGGCATTTGCAAACGGTAACCACAGGAGCGCTGGAGTTCACCTATTTTTAGATCCTGGAAGCCGCCCAAGACAGACACTGGTCTGAGGAGGAGAGAATGGACAACCACCCGACGAAGAGCAAGAAGCCATAGTGGTCTCAAGTATAAAAGAAGAAACTCCCTTGTTTCACAGGAAACATTGCTTTTTTGATTGCTTGAGCAATGATGTGTATAAATATATTTTTCCAATGGAAATTTGATTGTTACTTGTCATTCTGGATGAAAGATTCTGCTTAAATGAATAATTGTTATTTGAAAGAAATGGTGGCAGAGAGGAAGAGGGAAAATGGACAAACTGCCAATCCGTCCACTTCTGCCACCTAGCGGGGGACAGTGTCTCTCTTCCTATGTCCTCCATTAATCTCCCGCGCTGTACACACACCGGCAATATTCATCAGCACACAGTATTTCATTCTCCAGGCAATCATCACTAGATGGTTGTTTTAAATGTCAATCACTGTCAGTACATCGTCCTTGGCCCTTCCTGGTGTCTACATTGTTTAGTCATTGTGTTCCGTCACTCGCCCTAACAAACTCCTCCCTGTGTTGAGTCTGCCGACCCTCCTGTTGCCCAACCCTTGCCTGACGACTACCCGCCTGAAGCTCCTCTCCCTGTTCCCTGCCTTTGCTTATTTGTTGCCCTCACTAAAGACCCTTATCATTTACTCTGTTTCAGTGTCTCTCTGTTTCGAGCATTTAGGTCCACTCACTCTACTTCCCCATAACACACAATGGCTCTTTCCATTTTAGGTCTCATTTGACTCGATTCTCTGCTAAAAATCGAACCATTTTGATACTAACCAATGATACTACAAAAACACTTACACAGTTAAAGTCCAAGTGACTCATCAAAATGCTTCACAGCCACATAATTACCCAGGCTCTGGATGCTTTCCGTCTTGCGCCCTTTCACATGCATGGCATAACAATGCCTGAAAAGATGGGCCAAGACGGTCAAAAATATTTGGCATACAAAATGCCCAGACATTGTACCATTTTATAGATGTAGAGCACAAAATGAAAGCAGACACCATGTATAGCAGAGAGTCTTATTGTTTACCACAGTGTAAATCCCTCTACCTGATCGTTTAGTGGTCTCAGCGTTCTTCTAATATCTAATCAGATTCAGTCCTCCATGAAGCAGGAAGACTGAGAATATACTTGGGATGGGACTGTGGCAAAATAAACAAACAATCAACCATTGAATTGACATTGGCATTCAAGTTTACAACATGGCTGAAAAGCCTACACAGAATTTCTTAGCAGGAATCATTCTTGTGGATAAACACCGGAGCGCAAATATTTATCACCATGTCTGTGTTTGCACTTCAATTCAACCATCGATAGTCATCTGCAACCAAACCCTTTCTCAAGGAAAAAATGTGGCAAACATGACTCTTGATGGAGGTGCTGTTAGCCACTGAAATAATCTACCAGCAACTAGCAACCAGGACTAAATATGTGCCTTTACTCCTGCCATCTGTCTATTGGACCAAATCTCATAGCGCAACCATTCATCAAGGTGCACATTAGCTGGCACAAGTCAAGATAAAACTATTTGCTGCTGTCATTGAGTTTAGCCCTGCCTCTACTCAGAGGTGTGGAACCAGAGACACTTTTCTCTTTGCCCATGGTGCATACTAAATAAATATTACCACCCAGCTTAGGTAAGTATTTGTTGTGATTAATGTCTGTGGGGAGGCAATGTATAGGCAATGTATAGTGGAAAACAAGACCCTCTCGTTATCGAATGAAAAAATAACCTGTTGAATTGAATATGAACAGGGAGAAAGCACTTATAGATTGGCAATATAAAGCAATACATGCTGATACAATAGGTGAGTTGTCAGCAGTGCCTTGTATAAAGTCATCTTTATTTGTGTTCAACGGAGTGAAATGGTGTTTCTGTTCGATCAATGTCTAGATTAAAGAAGGTCAAATGATGCTGTATCTTTTCTGATCTTTTCAACGTGATATCCAACCTAAACGACAGAATAGGTTGTTTGTCAATATGACTGAAAACCACAGTTGAAAATTAGCGTTTGCTGGAAGGAACAGCACTACTTCACGTATTTCAAAGTTATGTCTGTCAAAATAAAATGTAACACATTCATTGTATTCTCAGTGGAAACAACATTTTAAGTTTGTTTTTGGAAATAAACGTTTTTATTGAAAGATCATCAGCTACGAACAACTACTTATAACATAATAGCTCAGATGACTACACAACGCAGACATGGATTCAAACTGCCAACATGCAAGCTGAACAAAGATTAGGAAAATTAAAAGGCACATTTCTTGCTAGAAATGTCCAAATGCATTTTAATGCAGAAACTATCTTGTATCATTTTCCACAGAGAAAAAAATGAATTTCCTCCATTATGTTTTGGAAGGAATAACAATGACATACGTGACGTATTGTTGTTCCTTCGACCAGTTGGTAGGGAGTGCTGTACAAGCAAACCCTGGTATGGGTCATGTTGGGTCTTATAGGCAGACAACCCATTTTGTTGTTTATGTTCCAGAACAGGCGGGATGGTTTTTATTGTGGGGGAGGACAACATATTTTACAAAACAAATTGTACTATCAGCAGATCAACATGAATTGGTCAATCACCCGCCTTCACGGTCCCAGAGTTCAGGGGAGATCTTGTGATGGTGGGCTGAGCATGCCATGTGAGTCATCTGGTTGGAGCTGCGTCTGACACAGGATCTTACAGACCATGTGTAATGAATCAGTGACCTCACACAGGCCCACATGAAATAATTAAAGTCCCTCCAGGTGAGAAGCTCCAACAAAAGCTTTGTCTACCTTTTAATTGAAGGAGATGATTAGATTGAGTGTGATACCTATGTATATTTTCAGTTACTGTTCTGTTCTACTGGAGGTCTAGGTTCTGGTGATCCAGTTTTCTATTCACTTCCTATTTCAGGGTAAATTGAGTTTAAGAAAAAAAAATGTAACTCCTTTCTTACAAGCTTGTCACACCCTGTAGTTCTTCAATGACACAAAAAGTCCTTAGCATATTAGAACTGTTGAGAAACAGGATTATTTAACCTGCATAACCTAGCTCAGAGAAATCATTAATCAATTAACTGTAACTACTATACTCTGATATGCCTTCTTTCAGACTGAGATATCAGTCTTCAGTCAGACTGAGACATCCGAATAGAAGCGTCTTTGAGAGACTGGAGCTTCAGCTGTCTCAGCAGCAGCAGCAGGGCGTTGCTCTGGGGTATTTGGGAGAAGCTTCATCTCTAATTCCCCTCCCAAAAAAAGGGAAGAGGTCTGAACTCACCCAAGCCGGTCCTCCTCCTTCTTCCTCAGGTCGAAGTCCCGCTGGACCACGTCCCAAACGTGCTTGGCCTCCTCGTCCGTGAGCTTGGAGAGGTCCAGCTTCTTGCCTGGGGCGCTGCCAGGCATCATGGTGGAGGGGCGGGCGGCGCTGGGCTGCCGGTCGGGTCTGGAGCCGGGGGAGAATCAGAGTGTTCAGCCAGACTACATAACCCTGATGACCCGAAGGAAGGAAGGCTTCCACACTCATTCAGGGTAAAGAGGACCCATATAGAATATAAATATGATATATAAATATAAAGACAGTGGATTAAAAGAAGTTCAAACTTGTTTCCAAAAAGGTCCAAGAGGAAACTAAAACAAGAAGTTTGTTGATGGATTTAATAAAGTTAGAATTGTACTTAAATACTGCTTATTGAAGATAAAGGGTAGAAAAGAAAGAAGAAAGAAAAGCTGATTTTATAGCAGAATATCATGCTGCTTTGATTTGAAAAGGCAACATACTACTGTTTGCAACCAATGACTTATTGATCCTCATTGACCAGAGCTCTTAGAACAATATTTGCTTCACATTATTTGTAATGATTGTACAACGCCCTGTTAACGAGCCTGTCGTCCCATACTCCCGACCGACTCCAGTGTTTTATCGCTCCCATTAAGGCAGTGATGAATCCACAACATTGACCATTAAAACGTTCTACAGCAACACGTCTCTTGAATTAGCCTTCACACGACCCTGAGGCGTGAATTATTACTACTATAAACCAAATATATAAATATATTCACAACGGATTAGGACCACAGGGACAGACTATTCAACAGACTCAGCTCTATAATATTAACCAGCGTTTGGAATACATAGCGTTTGCTTCCCATGAGTGATATTACAATGTAGTCAATGTAGCAGACTCTTTTATCCCGAGCAACCGACACCATTTCCTTGAGGAGTAAGGGGTTAGGCTGCTTGCTCAAGGATTCATTCAGGTAGACATGTGTACATTGGGGTTCAAACCCACACCCTTTTCGGCTGGGATTGAACCCCCTACCTGCGTCAGCACACGAGGCAGCAGCATTGACGTCAGTGGGTCAGACATGAGTTGCTCTGACTCAGGCTATCAAGCATGCAGCACTGTTGACTTCATATTAAAGCAGCTCCCTCTTGTTGCTCCCTGACTGATTCCTCCTCTTTTATTGCGTTCCCAGTGTTTATGGAGGCCCGTGGAATGACGGGCGCATGGTTCCATTCAGTCTGGAGCTGGCAGCTAATTGGCACAACTCAGGAGACTGTGTAGGCAGCATCTGGAAACTAAGGTAGAGCAGACCGGAACTATATGGATAGTACTCTAATCTAAACTGTTATTATCTTTATCTACCTTTACCATTGAGTTTTATTTCCCCTGTTATATCTGTGGTTTTTGGCGTTTCTCCCCCTGGTAAGTTGCACTAAAGTGATCTCAGTGACGTGCTACTTGTTCAATGTTAATAAACAATGGGTAAATGCATTGGCTGACCTTGACCTCTGACCCTCACCCTCTCATCTGCACCTGACCCGCTGTCTGTCTCTGTTCAACCATCACACCGAGCGCATGATTCTGCTCTTTATGAATGTCTGTTGAACACATGCACACAAACACACTCAAATACACCCATACACACACAAATACACAACATGCTCACACATACACTCCCCCCCCCCCCCCCCCCACACACACACACACACAATTCATACATAAACACAGAACCTCACAAGGCCTAAAATGGAAAATAAGACAGAAGTAAAGTAGGAAGTCAGATAATTGTTTTGTTTTTCAGCGTCTGAACAAGTCAAATGATGCAGTAATCTAATTCCTCTATCTTCGCGTGGTAGTGACTAAAGGTAGCAGAGCAGTAGGACCATCGCTGGGCCACAGACCGACATGCTGGAATCATCAAACAATACACAATAACACTAAACAACTGGTTTCCCACACAGTTGTGGAGTTTCCAAGCCATCAGCTAAGTGGTGCACAAGGCCCTGGTGTGTGTTTACTCAGAGGGCGTCCACAGTTTGACGTCTCCTTCCAGTACAAGGTACAGGGAAACCAAACACAATCATTGGCAGTTAAACTTATGTTGTTACCTTTAAGAGTTGAAATAGGTGTGAATTAATTGTCATCGTGGAGACGATGAAATACAAATAGGTGAAACTACTGCTAGATAATTGAAAGCTGAAAGTGTAATCTTAGCTG
Source organism: Micromesistius poutassou (assembly GCF_964030765.1). Classification (NCBI taxonomy): domain Eukaryota; kingdom Metazoa; phylum Chordata; class Actinopteri; order Gadiformes; family Gadidae; genus Micromesistius; species Micromesistius poutassou. Next base: position 8,929,927 of record NC_140293.1, on the reverse strand, counting down.
ACGACTCAGTAACATGTTGTACGTGCCAAACTATATCACAATATAATGTGATACCCATGAGCAGCATTTCCTAACACTCAAACATTGCTTCCACAACACAAGGCCAAGCTTCTTCTGTGCTGGAGGAAAAATCCTCCTAATCATTTGTTATTATAAGTAAGTTGGAGATTCCCTAGAACCGCAACAACAAAAAACATTTAGTAACGCTTGGCTGCTGAACACAAGGCCAGGAATATACACAAAAACAGTATCAAAGGCATCTGAAGTCCTCTGGGTGGATCCCAGCCCACACACAGAGTACCCAATTAAACCACAAACACATCAGAGACACACACCCATCAGAGTTCAACACAACCAGCCATCGCACACATCCACTGGCTGCTACTTCAGATCCATCCGTTGTGCTCATCAAAATACCTTGGTGCTGGAGTTGTGAAGGGGGTAGCCTGCAGGGGCCAACTATTCCATCAGAAGAGCTGGCAGACTGACTGCAGGGCAGGCCAGGGAGCCAGGCTAGAGCCGGAGGCAATGCTAATCACATGTCTAGCTAATCAGGAGGAAGACTGCATGAGAAGGCAGAGAAGTCTCCTCCCTGCTCTCTCTCTCTGCCAAAGGTCAGCTGTGGGGCTGGCAGCCTGCGGGTGACACACTCCAGTACTTCATCCGTTCAGAGTTGAATGGATACATAGGTTAAAAAAAAATCGAATAAACCAACAAATGAACAAAAACAAAACTTTTCAATTCAGGGTACAATATTAGGCTACTTGAGTATTAGCCTATAGAAAACAAAAATAGAAAACAGTAAATGTGAAGTGTGTCCACATGGCCATGGCTTGGGAGGTTTCTGTTATGCTGGTCATAGATCATGTCTTATGATTCAGAAGGAGGGGGATGCAGGATATTGTGTCGCCCAACAATTCACCCAAAGCCACCGTGGACTTTAATATTTGGCTGTGACAATTCATACCCATCTTAATGCAAATCCATAGGGGTTACTAAATACTAACTGTAGAAATGTGAGTCAGTCAAAATCAACCACATTGATCTAGATCTGACTCTGTCAAACGCAAAATCAGTTCTTTATTAAAAAACGCGTTCCCCAACAGGATAGTGCCTCTGTGTACTCTCAGTACACATGAAAGAGGTAATCCTTTTGGCAGTCTGAGAGTTTGGGGCTTTTTTCTAATGTGGGGCTCTCAGGCCTTCTGACTCTAATAAAGGGCTGGTCTCAAAACACTGAGCAACTCAAGCTAGCCCTTCAAGGCAGCTTACTGTAAGAGAGCAGTGGGATCAGTGGGACTACTTTTTCTAACGAGATCAAGTTATTTGCAAAGTCAGCAAATCAAATCTTCTTGTCATCACCCGACCCTGCTTTCCTCCTTTCTCCTTTTATTAGACCTGTGACAGGTTATGCAGTGGTGAGAGTTAAAGCACGGAAAATCAAACCACATGTACAACACTAGACACAGGTTACGCAGTCGCCGTTGTCTGATTGGCTCGCGGTAGTGTAAGATGATGACCTCATAAGTTGAGGTCTGGCACCGGTATGAACAATCACAAAGAGTAATTGGTTAACGAGACAGGACGCGGCCCCTGATTGGTAACTTAACTTAACTGATTGGTAAAAAATTAAAGAAACATTCAGACTGGGAACAACTAATAAGCAATGCTATGTGCCAGATTTAGACGCACACCAAAGGCACGCACATGGCGATACTGGATGTCAACAAGGGGCTGGATGTCAAACAGGGGCTTCTTCTCCCCAAACCTTTAGCAAATCTAGACACTTTAAAGAGGTAACACAAGTATTTAAGTCATAGAAATTGCTGAATGTGCTGGCTCTCTTTCTGCTGGTTGTATATGCCTGCTCCAAAGCGTGAGGCGCTTTCTGCCACATGAAAGCAGACATGCAATGCTGAAGTGTTTGGTTATGACGACAACAACTGCTGCTAACCTCTGATCCACCCTGCTGAACAGAGACGCCATTCATCCAGGCCACTGAGAGCAATGTGAGGCTATTAGTCTGACCTGAAACGACGTGAGAAAGTCAGAATATGCTTGGTTAAAGGTCCCATGACATGCCACCAGGTGTGGTGTGATTAGCCGTTACATGCCGTTTTGGAAATCTGCCCCTTATGACATCACAGGTGGGCGTGTCCACCTAGATGTGTGACGGATAGATGAGCAACGTTTGCTACAGTCCACTAGGTAGGCTGGTAGACTGACCCTCCAAACATCCTGGAGTACAGCCTATTGCAGTCGTCCTCGCTGCATTCAGGGTTAGTTATTGCTTAAATTTGTTTTTCATTCATTGATACTAATGTACTAATTATTGCTTTGGAGCATTTATTTGTACCAATGTCCAATTCTGATTGGTTGGAAGTCAGTGTTTCAGTGTTCTATGACTTTATTGAGGCCAACACTTTAGATAAATGTTTGTTTCTGGCAAAAGGCTGGATACAAACACTAAGTTGTGTGTTTGCGTGTTTGCACCCACAATCTGATCCAATCTGATAACACACCTTATGTACTCTATCATGAGCTCAGTAACCGGATATCCGGCCCGCTGACTTTGTGCAAACACATATAAAATACACACACACACACACACACACACACACACACACACACACACACACACACACACACACAGTGGGCTATTGGCCTATTAATAGATCATTATCTGAAGTAATTGAAGTCTCCCCTTTAAGTAAAGCGGTTGTCTTATATCTGTATCAGTAATCTAAATTGTCAGCATTAGATGTTTCATCTTTATAGAGTAGGTTTCTCAATTAAGACCATAGAAGCTATACCCTTACCTTGCAGGGGCAGTTGGATACAAATCTACGTTATTCTGTGTAACAATTCTGTCTCGTCAGGTTAGCAATCCCCACTGTGATGTTTTCATACTTTCATACTCCCTCTGTTGGTGCAGCACTGAACTGTAAAAACTGAACGTGAAGCAGCAGTCCTGCTTGTGGGGCACCCTGTGAGCCGGGCAAAACAGGAGATAAGGGAGTGACTATACACACAAGGAAGCAGGGAAGGATATGTGTACAAGTCTAGACCTCTGCTGCCAGAACCAACAGAGTCCACGCAGAGGAAATGAGTTCACTAGTATAAAAAATAAAACATTTCAGTTTTTATGTTTTATGTTCTCTTCCAATTTTCTGATTTCATACAGGACATGAAAGCCAGTCCAGCTTCCCTCTCTGTCCCTGGCGTATCAAGAGATAATGTTGCGGTTTGGCTTCATCACTCATTCCCTCCTCCGAGGTCCAGACTTTTTTTTTCACTCTGATTATGATCGTGCTCCGATCCTCCCCTTAAAGGTCCCATGACATGCCACCAGGTGTGGTGTGATTAGCCGTTACAAGCCGTTTTGGAAATCTGTCTGTTATGACATCACAGGTGGGCGTGTCCACCTAGATGAGCAACGTTTGCTACAGTCCACTCGGTAGGCTGGTAGACTGATCTATCCAGCACACAGCTAGGTGGACATGCCTACCTGTGATGTCATGACAGACAGATTTGCAAAACGGCTTGTAACGGCTAAACAAACCACACCTGGTGGCACGTCAAGGGACCTTTAATGAGTTGGACCATGCAACATCATTGCTCTGGTTGGTCTCAGAGCAACAGGAAGAGGAAGGAGCCCTATTACTAAGAACAAAGTGATGCCTATCGCCCTCAGTCCAGCGCATTCCTCTTCTCATGCAGTTAGAGGCACTCGTACCACTGTCCACCACAGAGGAAGTCCAGACTAAACTAACATGTACAGGGTACTTCATCAGCCAATGAACCCCATTGTCTACTGTGTTGCGGATGGTAGTGATTTTCTGACCTGACTGTTTAGACAGGGTGGTCTCATGCCACCGTCGGTGCAAATTACCTCTGCACCATAACAATAGCAAACAGCTCACAGCTTGAACTGAGAGCTGCCGAGCAACACGTCACGCTCTGGCCTCCTGAAGATCAGTGGAATGTGGCTGAGGCCCACAACACCACGGCTCTGGTTCCTCTCACCAGCAGCCCGGCCGGGTACCATGTGACTGGAAAGGCTTAATACGGGCCAGGGGCCCCTAGTGATCTGCTGCCTCAACTGCTCTTGAACCAACTGAAACAAAGCCTTCATGCCATTAAGTTCTTGCCATATTTTTAAGCAGAATGTATGTATGATTAATGAATAGTCAGGATTCTCCCTTTGTTCAGATGGCCTGTTCCTGGCAAACCTTCAGTTCAACCCTTCCTCCCTGAAACGACCATATATGTTACCTTACAGTCAACAAACCATTGGATCAACTGTAGGATGAATGATTGTGTTTTTCTCGCCTCGGTCACTGCACTGAAGGACGCTCACAGGAGCCCCTCCCTCCTGCCCTACCAGCAAGTGACCAGCCAGTAGGGTGTAGGTTCTAGCCCACTTCCATCAGAGAGGCTCCGGTACTGGAACTCCACAGCCTCCAAGCTGTGGGCTTTAGGGCTATGAGGACTAGGGGACATGACGTTTGGGGCGTACATGGGGATGGTGCAGATTCAAAGGGCTGCCGCGTCACAGGCTGCCCTTAAACTGTGTGTTTTTCTTTGTTTGCATTGTTAAAGAATCATGGAATTCAAGCTTTTGTTGTAGCAATTAGCGACTGCTGCATGTTGTTCTGTTAATGTGCATCTGAAAATAAACTCAAAGCCTGAAATGATGTGTGCACAATGTTCAAATCAGCTTAAATGTGTTTGTATTACACAACGTTAGGTTGAGGTATATGGTTATTAATTGTCAGGTTAAGGTATGAGCTCAAAGATGGTTAGATTTAAGCATACACATATAAACATGCATATGTGTGTATATATACACATGTATATGTCTATGTGTAAAAGTCTCAGAGCAGAACAGAAACTCATTCAAATTCCCTCCAAACTCTCTAGTCTGTAGAAAGGGTTCGGGCAGTCGGGCTTGGCTCTGGAGGGCCGTACAGTTTCACAACATCCAGTGCAGCGAACGCATCAGAGACTTTCCTCTCACACGGCCAGCTGGGCACCGCTGCCTCACAGCAACACATTTTTTCCGAAGAGCAGCTTCGGCCGAGTAACAAAGGCGTATTATGAAGACGGCCAAAGGGGATGTTGAACATAAGGGGACTTCTACAAAGCCAGTAACAGTGCACGACGCATTAAAATGGGTTAAAATAGTTTTGCATGTAAATGAGTGAACTTCTCACATTTGTGTGTGTGAGAAAGAAAGAGACAGAGAGAGAGAGAGAGAGAAAGAGAGAGAGAGAGAGAGAGAGAGAGAGAGAGAGAGAGAGAGAGAGAGTGAAAGAAAAAAGCAGACACACAACTATACTGTACATGCAAAACTGAGGGAGAGACAGAGGGAGGGACTTCAACAGAGAGGAAGAGAATGAGAGACTAAGTCAGAAGGAGAGAGACTTAGAGAGAGATGAAGACAGATAGCCTGCCAGTAGGAAGGTACTGAGTGTGTTTGAAGGGCTTGATTTGACCGGGATGATTCTTAAAGCTTGAGTCTTGTTTGTTCCTCATCACATATAAATGGTTGTAAAACCTTTTCCATTTTCTTTCTTTCTTTTCTTTGCCGATCATCTACAGAAGAGAGCCCAACTTTGCATTTCACGTTCCTTGAGCATCTTTAAATTGACACATATAAATACATTTCAATTGTTAATAATATTTGTTGCTGTTATTAATGTCCAACATTATAGAATAAAAAGATTGAAATGGAAGTACTACTGAAATGGAAGTTATCATGAAGAACAGCTTCTGCCATGTTTACTAGTGTCTCTTTGACCATAGCCTCCACTCACTGCTGATCCTTCAGCCCATAGCCACTCTGATACAGCTTATAGAACACGGGTCATTTCCTTGATGAACCACCGCCATGCTCTGCTAACTGAGGTCAGGATCACAGTCATGAGTGATGGACTCTCCCCAGATGCCTGTGTCTACACGCCTTAGTGTAAAACTAGACTGTACTGCTTGACATGGTGGAATACATCACATTTTGTGTCATTCATAGGCGTCAGTTATGCTGGGGACGAGTACCCACCAGTTTTCGTCAAGATTCATTTTGTACCCACCACTTAAAAAGACAAAAAACTTGAGTTTAATTATTATGGATTATTACACGGCTCTTCTCAATGCTGTGGAATGCGCTGTTACCTTGCATGGTCCTTCCCCACTTCCAGCGGTGAATTATTTTTCGATAATTGACCGTTGCATATAATGACCACTGTCAAGGAAAGTGGCTCTGATTCACGTCTCTCGTATCACTCCGCAAGTAGTCCGGTAACTTATCAACCTCAGCGTATTTGGTTGCTAAGCAACGTCAACATCTATGGCGGACTATTTCTCTGCTGATCAACACTACGAATGCTGGTAACAAATGAATTGTAAAAAGACATACCGTGTGAAGTTATTTTTTCGTTTTGATAAGTAGCCGTGTAAGAATAACCCCGTAATCCCGTAGCCTTCCCCCCGTCAACAATTCCGCCCACGGACCCTGTTATAATGTAGCCTAGTCCTAACTAGACCTTCGTACTCATTTCATTCATACCGATGGTCTAGAACTGCTATAGAGACAAACGATTTCTCACTTGAAGGCGGGTGCTGTTGAAGTTTAAAACCTATTGGCTCTGCCCAGTGCCACTCCGGATTATTTTACATATTTCATGCTTAGCAAACTCCTTCATCACTAACGGAGCCAGCTGGAAAATTAAACTTTTCCCGAATCCCGTGGGAAGAAGCGCCACAACATCTTGACCACCAACAAAAAAAAAATTGGGCTTTAATTTATCTATATTTGGCAGAGTTTCCACAACAGACCGAATAGCTTTCTCCATGGTCTTCCTGCTGCTTCCTGGTATTCGTTTGACTACAAAAGCCGTTTCTCAATACCAAGTACGGAGACTACGTACTCGCGGACTTGGAAGTACGTACTTGGAAAGTCCGGACTTTCAAGTACAGACTTCCGAGAACACGAGTACGCACCTGCAATTGGAACAGCAGCGGACTCGATGATGCATTCTGGGATATTTAACGGTCCCAAGTCCACACGAGTCACCTCCGATGCATCCTCGGTAGAACGGCCTCATCGAGAACGCATCGAGAACACTTCCGGGTTTTACGACAGTACTCGCGTTCTCGCGTACTTGGAATTGGAACAGTGCTTGGGCCACCACTGATGACGTTTATCGAGAACGCAAGTACACGAGAACACACGAGAACGCGAATTAAGAAACGGCTAAAGTTGAAACTCGCGCACGACCTGTACGTCACCGTTCTCAGGCCGCGCCTCCTGTTCGCCTATGGGCTTAAATTTGTCTCATTAATATCTGTAAATGCACAGATGGTGATCTACAAATATTTTTGATTTGCACACGTGTTTTGCTATCCACAAATACAAATTTATAATTTGTAACTTGTATTTTGGTTTTTACATACTTGTAAATATATTGTGTTTTTGTAAATACACAATTTTCCATTTGTAAAAACAAAAAGCCATTTGCAAAACTGAAAATTCTGCTCGTGAAGTATGACTCAGCATTTGTGGATCATTACTCACGCACGCGCATCTCTTTCCTCACTTACGCATTTTTGAGACATTCTTGTCGAAGATCCGCAACAACACTGCCACCTACTGGTTGAGGAGGGCGGGCCATTTGTGAATCACGAGCTATTTGCTTGTGGATCTGTGCGGATCTTCGACAAGAATGTCTCAAAAATGCGTAAGTGAGGAAAGAGATGCGTGTGCGTGAGTAATGATCCACAAATGCTGAATCACACTTCACGAGCAGAATTTTCAGTTTTACGAATGCCTTTTTTTTTTTTACGAATACACATTTATTTGTAAAAACCAACACACAAGTTACAAATCCTAAATTTGTGTTTGTGGAAGGAATATTTGTATGCATACAACAACACTGCCACCTACTTGTGAGGAGGGCAGGCCACTTGCGAATCACGAGCTATTTGCTTGTGGATCTGTGCGGATCTTCGACAAGAATGTCTCAAAAATGCGTAAGTGAGGAAAGAGATGCGCGTGCGTGAGTAATGATCCACAAATGCTGAGTCATACTTCACGAGCAGAATTTTCAGTTTTGCAAATGGCTTTTTGTTTTTACAAATGGAAAATTGTGTATTTACAAAACCACAATATATTTACAAGTATGTAAAAACCAAAATACAAGTTACAAATTATAAATTTGTATTTGTGGATAGCAAAACACGTGTGCAAATCAAAAATATTTGTAGATCACCATCTGTGCGTTTACAGATATTAATGAGACAAATTTAAGCCCATGCATATCGCATTTCAGCGTTAACGCGTTGACGCGCGTCTCGGCGCGGTAACTCTGGCGCGTCAACTCCGTAAGCCCGTACCACCCACCCACCCCCCCGGTCAACAACTCCGGCCCGCGACTTGGTCCAAGACTTCAATTTTGGCCCACTGTACAGTTTGAGTTTGACACCCCTGATCTAGAACAAGCCCCTTCAGGGCAAGACACCTTGTGTCCGGGCTTATTTTCCCGATAATGACCGGCGTTCTATACATTATCCCTTACTTATTTTTGTATGAGCTGCAAGCCTGGCTTGGACAATGAATGAGGTATTAATAACAATACTCTTTGGCTGGGATGCAATGATGAGGCATCAGACAATCAAGTCGTTTTAGCCTGAATACATAGGCCTAGGTATAAAGCACCAGAGCAGGTTTGTAGTACCATGGACATACAGAGCGATGACCTGTTGAACTAAATGGATGTGGCAGGCTACACCACGGGATGCATCTGCAGACCACTGCCACATAAATAAAGGTAAGGTGCGATATTTATTGCTTAAGATTTGCTGGTGCTGTGGTGAGGTGTTTTGTGTTTTTTTGCACTGAAGTGGTCGGCTGTTTTAACTCTTGCAATTGATGTTAGCCATAGCCACCAAGTAGCCTAACTTATCCACGGTTTGCGTTCGTACAGTGTTGGGTATAGTGGAGATGACGATAGTGGAGTAATTAGTGGAATAATTGTGGTGGGGAGTGCATGAGTTTTGGTCAGAATGCCTGATGTAGATTGGATGGATGCGTGTTGTGAATTGAGAACAGCCAGCTCATGATGTGATACAGCGTTCAGCTGTGCAACAAATATCTTTTGCTTTTTCGACATTTGTAGTGCTGTGTGTAGCCACACGTTTGCCCCTTCACAACTTAAACACGTAGTTAATTTGCTTTCTGGGTACATGGAGTACAACATAGTGGGTCATCCCTATGTTCCCCGGGTCCTATGTTCCCGGGGAGCGAATGTGTTTTTCGTAGGTGGAATCCGGAAGAATCATGAAGGTGAGGGTTACGGTTATGGTTAGGGTGAGGGTTATGGTTATGGTTAGGGTTAAGTTTAGGAGTCAGTATGTGAGTTTGCCTGACAGGCTGCCTGTCCAATCCTAGCGCTTGAGGCGGAACTTTTTCCGGATTCCACCTACCATCTGTCGATCTACCATCGCCTACTATCTGTCCAATGCTTTTTGGAAACGCGTTCTTCATAAAACGTGTCAGACATCAGTTTTTTGTGTACCTTTTATTCATTAGTAAGCTACATGGGTATGCCGTCTTTCAGAACCTTTCATTACCTGTACTAAAGAGAAAAAAAAGGATTGCATCCTCATTGTACCCAGCACTTCTGAAAATGCACTTTCGAATGCGTCTCTGTCCCCAGCACATTTCAAACCAAACTGACGCCCATGGTGTCATTGCAGTAAAAGTCAATGACATTTAAGAAAAAATAACCAGCATATAGTTTAGAAAGGTTAAATTACATAATGTCATAATGTTTGGGGAATTTCTGTCCAATTCCCCAAAACAGGACAGCGTCCTTCAAACCCGTTTCCTGTTAGTTTAAAATGGCCCTGGTACCTGGAGCCCACGTCATTCCCGAGGCATTCTTTACAACTCTGACTTCATGCAGAAGTTCCTCAGCCTGGGCGTGCAGACCCGATCGTTCAGGGTCTTAAGATGATACATGGTCCTCTGAGGCTGAGAACGCAGGACGAGTTGTCAGAGTGTTTTTTCTTCCTGCAGTGATCCTGGATAGTTATTAGGCCAAGTCACACTGTGAGTTAAAACAACTCTGTGTTGTGTCTGTTATACCTCGTTATTAATTGGGATGGGGCTTTGAAAAGGGTTGAGGTTTAGAAGAAGCGGGGAGCTGGTGTGTCTTGTACACACTATCATTCAGGCTTGTCAGCAGTATTTTGGTGTTGAAGTTGGACGCGCCCGGGGGCATGATGTATGGTGTAAGCCCTCTCAAACACCCTCCCAGTACGGCAAACAGCATTAGCACGCCGGGAAACACAAGCGTAAGCCTGATGAGCACAAATGATTTCCAGATGTCTGGAGAGCTGCCTTATTTATCTCAATCTTGGAAATTTGAAGTCCTCAAGGTAAATACCACTGGTGGAGCAGTGGCGGTGGAAAAGGCGACTGTACAGTGAGTCAAGGCCCAAACACGCACCGCTCTAATGGCTCTGTTCAAGTGTCAGTTCCACCGCGAAGAGCGCTCAGGCCACCACCAGGCAGAGTCGTGGCCCCTCCTTCCACCCTGTTCCGATACGTTTTCCTTTCCTTCGCTCTTTCATTCATGAATACATATGCTGCTTAGTTATTGTGGAGTAGTCATGGCTACCGGGTGAAGCAATAATAGATTCCAGCTGTCAATTTAAGTCCACCACTGGGATTTCAATGGCAGCCATTGTTCGCTGGGATTGGTGAGTCAGAGGAGCGCCGCTGGCCTATGGCGGGCGACCTCATTTGGCAGCGAGAGAGGGAGATGTGATACACCATAGGGCAGTTACAGTGGGAGCTGTAGGAAACACAGTCAGTCCCGTTGAGTCTGTGGTGTGGTTTAACAAGCAGCACTAACCACCACACCGCGTTTACAGAATGGCAACAGAAGAAGGTCTTTATTTTTCTTCTCCTTTCACTCCACATTTGAGGAATTAGTTCAAACGTATTTGTAGGTATTTCTGTAGAGATGAAGAGATGCCATCAAACCACGTTGTTTGTTAACCCTCTGGGAGAGAACGATAGCCCTCGTTCGCTGTCGCCCTCCCTCTGAGGAGGAATGGGCAGTGTGCGGGGGCGGTTCCCAGTAGCTCCATCCGTATCGTACTACAGGGGAGGCGGAGCGAGGGCCTGAGGTTGACCATGGGAATGCTTGAGGAGAAGTGTTCCAGAAGCTCTGTCCAAACCCCGAAATCACGCATGGAAACATCTACTGCGTCACATGTTTGGCCATGTTTTGGGCCGTTTGGGAGTTTGCTTATAGCAACACTTTGGGGCAACATTGGAAATCCTATTTCAAAGAGAAATGAATGAAATAACCAAACAGGGGGCTGGTGGATCATTCCCTGGACATTTGGTGGCTGTTTGCATTTCTCTGTATTTGTAATGATGTCATCTAAATAAAGTCCCACCAAAAAAACACATCCTGCTTGAGTTGAAAATAATAAACAGTCTATTACTGCACGGCATAACAGTTAATGAATTTATTCATTTCTAATGTGATACTTTATGCAGCCTGTTGTCTATATGCAAGGCTTCAATGTTCTCAGCATTTCAAAAACATGCAGTTGCTTTTCCAAGCTCTCTTTCATGAAGAAGTTCACAGCAATGGAATTGAACCCGGAACCGCCTGTAATATCAGTTCAAATCAAGGACTGCTGGGTCGTCTTGTTGCAGCCATATGCCTGTCTGTGCAGTTTAAGCTCAGTCATGGCATCAAAGAAAAAACTATATGTGGGGTGGGGGGGGGGGTCCATCCTGTATTATTCCTTCATATTTCGTGCCAGGTTAATATGAGCACCCATCTTAGATGTCATAATCATTACTTCAAATCTTTTTAACATGTTTCAACCAATGAAGCCTCATTTGGATGAGCGTTTTACTGGCAAGAGAGGTCAAGATAAGGGGATACAAACGCCAGTATGAAGGTCAGATGGTTATTCTAATCCATGAGTCTGACCTCCCCAAATTATTCTGCAAAAATGGCTCTTTGCCGGATGAGGGTCCAGGTATGAAACTGAGCAGCCATGTCGTGGAAGTGTCCACCATGGAGGGTGGCTATAGAGCCTGTGTCCCTCCAGGAGAGGGAGGGGGAATCAAAGGAAATGGGGGAGAGATGGCTTGCAGCTGTGCTCTTCATCTGCTCAACACATTTCCCTTTTATACCTCCTCCTGGGCCCAAGGAATTCTTTCTCTTTTTGGTCTTGTTCCTCCTTGGCCGGTTGTCATGGATGTCTGCTTCCCATTTAAGTTTGCCCTTATGAAACATATCGTGCATTTGTGTGACCCATGGAAGATTCGGAATGCCTTCATTTTGCAATCATGATAGAGCTGCATTTGCAAATGTATTCTCATGCTCTAAATAGACTTATTCTGCTGCTGTACTGTATATACTGTTCTAGTGAAATTTGCTGAAATTAGCTATGATTAATTCAAACTAATTCTACTAATTCTAAACTAAAAGTGAAATGTTATCTTTGATTTATTTCATTTGTCATATAACAAGAAGATTAATATTTTCTCTTTAAAATATTATACTTTGTAACATTAACTCTAGTGTCACAGACACGTTACAATGACATTTTTTAAAACTTGGAATAATGACTCAAAAATGTTGGAAGACTGTCCTGCACACTGGCTGTGACCGGGCAATCTTAAAGTGCTCCTGCCAACGACATACCTTCATAGCTGGGTCATATTTATACGCTTCAATTACTTTAGATTGTTAGTTTGGCATTCTTCCCTTTAAATCTTAAATCAGGCTCAAGAAAACACGCCCGGCCTGAGCCCGTACTGGTTCTGTCGGGGCAGGCAGGGCCCGCCCCATTGGCTGCATTAATGGGCCTGAGCCCGCTTTAAACCCAAACTGACTGTTTGGAAGTTAACTAATACAGAGTTGATTGAATGACAAAAATCTGTACATAATTACATGCGCGGGATCATAATGAATACTTTCTTTCTTTAAACATTTGATTAGGTAGATAGAAGGACATAATATAAACAAATTATGAATATAATTCAGTCTGATAATGAATTATAGTCATTATCAGACTGAATTCTATTCAGTCTATTCAGAATTATTGCTTTACTCAATAAACGTGTTTTTGGAGTACATAATCCCATTGACTTGGTTTTTTCAAAGAAAGGCTCGAACATGTGTCTGTCTGATTCCTGTTAGAGCAGCTATGTATTATCATGTGGGTTCAGTTATACCATCAAGATCCAAATCCTGGTGATGAAAGTGTTGAAACGTCATGAAGCAGCTGCATTTTTGGACTCAATGTTAAGATTTGTCTAAATAATTGTGATTTCTGGGCCAGTTATTGGTTTTCTGAAGCCTGTTCTTTATTTAGCATAAACAAACAATTCCATTGGAGATAGGTGTGTATAAAAATGCTATGATGAGATGATATGCCTCCATGGATAGCTCCACTGCACTTTGATAACAATCACTTTTGTCTACTCTCAATGAACTGGTTATTTAACTAGATTGCACTTCCACCCCTCCCTGGGAGCAGGAATGCCCCTATGTGTCCCTGCTAATGGTATCTCCCTTTTCCTGTGGGAGTCCTTATTGAGAGTGTAATAGAGTAATAGCGTGTAGTGAAGTGTAATATTGGCTTGCTTGAGCCTGACCTGTGACTTTTGTGACATTTGAATCCTGCCTCTGACTGTTAGGTCTGCTTGCTGTTTGGTTTAACCATGCTCGCTGGTAACCTCTGGGTAGTTAAAGGTGAGCGTGTCCACCTAGATGTGTGCTGGATAGATCAGTCTACCCGCCTACCCAGTGGACTGTAGCAAACGTTGCTTATCTATCCTTCACACATCTAGGGGGACACGCCCACCTGTGATGTCATAACAGACCGATTTTCAAAAACGGCTTGTAACGGCTAATCACACCACACCTGGTGGCATGTCATGGGACCTTTAATAGCTGTTTGGTTTAACCATGCTGGCTGGTAACCTCGGTAGTTGCCCATCAGCAATTGTTTATTGAGCAGTTTAAGTCCAAGGAGTTTTCTTTGTTCTTTTTGGCGGGGAGCTCATTGCGAAAGGCTGTTTTGCAATTTTGGCTACAGATATTTAACTTTATTTATTTTTTTCCATGGTCATGTCTTGCTCAACTGATAGAGCATTGCATTAACACTCAAAGGTTAGGGATTACTACTGGAGCCATTCTCAAAATGTATGCCCTCACACGTTGGCTAAAACGTAAATAGCATACAACATTATTTCTGAACAAAATCATCACAGTCCACACGTGTTAAAAAAAAACATGTGTTCAAAATGGAACTTAATTAATGATGTTTCTAAAAATACAATGCAAACTTACTAGCCATCATAATGCCAGCAATTCGTCGAGCATGGTGAGTAAGCTGAGGCCAATCCAGTATCTCCCTTCTGTTTGCTATGCCTGAGTGGAAATGTACCCGTTAACGGAGGGTAACACATTACACACCAAACAGTCCACTGAGCAGTTTGTTCCTACTAGTAATGTCCTCATTGGGGCAAGGCAGGGAAAGACCTGCTAACAAGTTTCAATAGTCCGTTATGTGAGAGTCCATCTTTGTTGCTTTCACATGACTAGGGAAAATAAACAGTGTGTGTTGCATGGCATGTCTATTTATAGTAACTAACATTTTGCCAGATTAATTTCTTAAGCTTGTACACACTTTCCGCACACTGAAGGGGCCTAGAACTGTCCACGCCATACCCACAACTTCATCCGAATGTTCCAGAAATGGCCAATTGGTTCAATTGGACACTCTGTGCTAACTATATATATATATATATATATATATATATATATATATATATATATATATATATATATATATATATATATGTGTGTGTGTGTGTGTGTGTATATACTGTATATGTATACATACATGTAAATGTAAATGTAAATGTAAAAGAAGAGCACAATAATTAACCACTAATTAACATTACTTAATGCAGTTATAAGCATTCACTAACAATTTACTGACTGTTAACAAATTATAGTAATTGTTTACTAATGGTGATGTGTATTGATGGTGTTCATGTTAACTAAGATAATCATTCATGTTAACTACGGTATTAATTCATACATTCATACATAACGCAATTAATAAATTCATACCTTAGTGAACATGAACACCATTGTCTTAGTTAACATTAACACAGTAAGTAAATCATTGAAAGACAGTAAGTTAACTGTTATTTACTTTTAGTTAATTGTAATGCTTAATACTGCACCAACTAGTTAGTTAATGTTAATTATTGTACCCCTAGCATAGGGTTAGGGTGTTATTTTATATATAAATATATATATATATATATATATATATATATATATATATCTCAAAGCTGGAGATCATTAGGTAAGAAGGGGTTGGTTTAGAGGACAGGAACTATTGCGTTCTTCTATCCACACCCTATGAGGTCACCCAGGTGGCGTAGCTGTAACGTGGGGCCAGATGTTAGGCTCGCTGTGCCTTCACATCCTAGCCCCGTGCTGTGAGTGTGACGTTAATAGCCCACAACGATGTCATCATTAGCTTTTAAAAGGGGGGCAAAAGGGTGTGAATTGAAAAGCTCTGGGTTGAGTTAGTGCTCGCTGTCCATGTGTGAATCTGTGGCCTGTTTCTAAAGTGGAGAAAGAGGGGTCTCCTAACTTTAACGTCAACAGAACCTCATTTGTTGCTAAAATACATACATGACGATGTCCCTCATGGTTTGGCCCGCTGCCATTTCACCAGAGCAGAAAGCCTGTCCGGCTAACAGAGAACATGAGACTACAGAACAGCTTGTAGTCTGATGATGGGATGCAACAGCATTTCCAGGACTGGGTTGCCTAGCAGCATAACAGCACAACACAGTGCAGGAAGTAGGGAGTGTGTGAGCGTTGATCTACTAACTCTGACTGTTCTGCACATGGACTAGAGCCGGCTACACCAGGAACCTACAGAGGAAGAGATATGAGCTAGTCAAGTCATTCATTACACTTTTTGCATTCAAGGTTCAAGACATCTTTGGGTCGTTTTTAATAAAATTGTGTGGAGGCTCTTTTCGATGACAGATTTGGGGATTTTTCTTAGTTGGGAAACATATAGTAGTAGTAAGAAGTGAGGATGCAAGGTCCACTGCACTAAGGCCACTGAGAATTGCTCAGGTCTTGCTCACTGATGGAACAAATGCAGACGTCCCCAACAACCATCCCCCCTCCCCTCATCATGGTCTGGTCTGGACTCTTGTTCGGTGTCCTTCTACAGTCCTGTCCCATCTGCGCGTCCCATCTGCAAGTAAACTTGTATTAAACTCAAATAATTGTATTAAACTTGTATTAAACTCAAATAATTCCATTATACTGGTGTCATTTCACTTTGGATGTCGTTAGTGTTAGCTTAGATCATCATAGATATAATTACTATGGCCTTGTAGTGCTTTGCTTATCGCGTGCTTGTGGGCAAAATTGCGTAATACTGACAAATCTTCTGTGGTAGCGTTTGAAACGATATGTCTCAATGACATAGATGTCATATGAGCAGGAACATTGCAATGAGACAAGAAAAACCCACAAAATGTAGTAAGTCTAAGCAATAAAACACTCTACGATGCACGTCCAACTGACAAGGCTTTTCCTGCCACTTTATAATTGAACATAAAGGGATCTATACCGTATACGTCTCAGTCGGGTTCAGCTGCAGATCGTTTTGCAGCAGCTGTAACGAGGCTCCATGAAAGGCCTCCTCCTATGCTGGGACTACTAATCACGCGTACCACAGCGTGTCAGTTCCCAGGCAGCAGAGCCCTATCTTCAATGGCTGCCAAGCCCACAGCCCTGTCTGTTGCACATTCCCGAGTGAAACATCTGCAAGTGTAAACATTTATTTGCAGAAAAACAAATCCCATGGCTCATCATCTCCTGCTACATGTAGCGTTCTCTGGACCGTGAATACACCCTAGAAAAGTGAACCGGAATAGGTGTTTTTGCTGAATAAGTGTGCTGAACACACATCCGGTCTTCATGACATGGACATGTTACGGTTGCCGTGTAGTCTGAGATGATTCTACATGGACGGGGTAAGAGGAATCCCACCGAGGCTCTGTGACATCATCCCCCCCTCGCTCACATCCAACACCCAACAGGTCCCGCGGTCTGGTTCTCGTTTGGGGCTCCTCTTTTCCTTTTTTGCCTCTTTGCTCCCACCCTCTTCGGTTTTTATTTTTTCTCCTTTCTCCTTCCTTTTTTCTTCTTCTGTGGATAGAGTGGGAGGAGGAAAAGAAAGGTGGCAAGGCTCCAGAAGTCGAGAGGTTTGTCCCAGCACAGCCTCGGAGTCCGCACCACAGCTCCTCTGGTGAGAGACTAGGAGGGTGTCTGTCCGTCTCTCTGTCTTTGCTCCTTCTGCGCTCAGTTGCCCTCCCCCCCCCCCACCCTCTCCCTGCAGGACATTTCATATCATCTCCCCTCCAGCCCCCTGCCCCCCACCCCACCACCATCACATCCTTGTTCATCCACCTCCCGTCAGGAAGAGTTGGTGCAGCCAGGGGATTTACACCGGAGGATATTGCCCAAGAGGCCACTGTTTTCTCCTTTTGCATAAGTGTTTCTTTCAGTTGAAGAAGAGAAGAAAAAGACACAACCTTGGAATACATCCAGTTCCATACAGGGTAAGTAGATTATAAATGTAGGCCTAACTGGGAAAGTTTGATATTTGGTGGCTTACTTTTGTACAAATGGTTGCAATGTGCATACGCAAACTATTCCTTTTTTTGTTGCTTTGAGGTTGACAATGGCATGTGCGCAAACTTGTACATACAGTGGGAATCCCAGTTGTGACTTGGGAGGTTACACTGTGTGACTCGATCATAGAGTTGCAGAGGCCTTTTGACTTGCTCGTAAATATCAGACAGCATGCATTTATCTTATGAGTGAGAGCAGTAGTTTGGCGGAGAGAGTCATGGAAAGGGCAAAAAGTGAACCACAGACTAGTCCAGAAAGACAGCAATATATTGTCATGGAATGTAATGGTCGATTGAGTGTGAGTGTGTGTGTGTGTGTGTGTGTGTGTGTGTGTGTGTGTGTGTTCCATATGGTTTTTCTATTTCTATCATCTTTGTATTCTTATTTTGTTTTTAAGAGGTTTGATATCTGCAACCTGATGAACGTTATGTATGCAAACTGTATCAAATCCTATTCTTGAGAGAACTGACTTCCCTAGCATCAAGGATCCCAATAAAAATATCCAGGCTGACCCGAGTATTTCCATACAGAGAGCTGCAGACTTTTATAGACTCAAACAAACCAGCATTGTGTGAGAAGGTTATTTCAAATTGTACTACTAAATGATATCATCTTCAGTGATCTGCACTTGGATCAAAAATACATGCCGTCATCTATTCAGTGTTAAAGGAGGGAGTCCACTGTGCCGAACAGAAAACCTCGACCACCACTGAGCCCCAGCACATTGGTTGAATCGATTGAGGCGATGCAACGGTAGCGCACACAAAGACCACACCCTCTCTAAGGCAAACGCAGGAGTGGAAAGTGTGAAAAGTCTGTTTTCCACCCACTGGCCAGATTTGGCGGGCCTTGGGTAGAGGGGAGGGGGGGGGGGGGGTGGGGGGGGTGCAGGGTTGAGCCTGTCCAGGTGTGGGCCGTTAATCGCCGCCTGCATGTCATTCCAGGTGGAGACAGACAGTTTCCTTTATTGTTGTAAAAAAATGGAAACATAAAATAATGTATAACTTCATGTAACAAAGGAACGGTATTTTCGCAACACTGTTACATGCTGCGTTTCTAGAATAATACGATTGGATCCCGTTTTCCAACATTGCTGGAGGTGCCGATTTCCCCGCCGCTTGCCAGTGAAATGGAAAGTGAGGGTTGGCTCCAGATTGCTGCTGTTTGTCTTAACACAAGGTTTACTAGCAGCAGCCTCCTGTTGGAAGCCCATATATAGCCGTACTGACTGCGCACAGACACCAAATAGAATCCCATTTTATTGGCTGTTGCCAACAGTCTCTTCTGCTGCTTTGTTGAGCGAAACAAACAGTTGTGCTAGCGAGAACAGAATCATACCAGGTACCTCATTTACGAAGATAAGTCAAATTCAAGGAAAGTACTTTGGTTACTTTCTGGGCCTGTCCGTTAACCAACGTCATGTAGACGTCTGGATAGAGGCGTCCTGAATACGTAGAGTGCAGTGCGGTGCTTGAGGGAACATCTGCTAGGTGTCAGGCGAGCTCTAACTCACTGCTGGTGGAGCTGGCTGCCCTGTCTGCTGGCTCCTCCCCCTCACCCCAGCCCATCCTCTTTAACTCGGCCCTTGATCCGCCTCCCTCACCTGCAGCACACATGTCATGTTCAAGAGGGGGAAGGCGGGCCTGCAATCAGTGGGCCTGCACTAGGCCTGTGCTAGGCCTGCGCTAGGCCTGTGCTAGGCCTGCGCTAGGCCTGCTCTAGGCCTGCACTAGGCCTGCACTAGGCCTGCGCTAGGCCTGCACTAGGCCTGCGCTAGGCCTGCACTAGGCCTGGGCTAGGCCTGGGCTAGGCCTGCACTAGGACTGTGCTAGGTCTATGATAGGCCTGTGCTAGGACTGCCAGGGCCTTAGCTATTCCCATGCTAGGCCTGCACTAGGCCTGTGCTAGGCCTCTGATAGGCCTGCAAAGGGCCTATGCAGGCCTGCACTGGGCCTATGCTAGGCCACTGGGCTGGGCTTTGGGTAGCAGGGCCAGGTAGGGGGTCAGAGTGATTCAAACCCCATGGCCTTGTTCATTTGTGACTTGAGAATGAAAGACAATAGGTACATTATTGCACCCTTGATTATTTTATTTTATTCAGTGTCACATATTGGGAGCCGTGACAGGTTACCCCTTAACAAGAAGCAGGAAGGGGTCCGTCCGTCTGGTGAAGTGTTGAGAGAGGTGCTAATGCAGCCTACGTGAGAATGTGATCCGTTAAGCCCAGGGAAACACCTATTCAATGGAAGGGTTACTTATGATCGTGTGTGTGCGTGTGTGCCTGCGTGCGTGCATGTGTGCGTGTGTGCTGCACAAAGCAATAAACAGACACAAAGCCATATGCACACGTTGGTGTGCATATGGCTTTGTGTCTGTTTATTGCTTTGGATCTGTAAACCACCTTATGTTTGTTTGGTAATGGACAACCAGCATGGTGTCTCTCTGCTTGGTTCATTATCACATGCCTTTGCCGTGAGGGCTACAGAGGGACGTGGTGCATGCACTGATGCTGCAGACGGTGAGATGTTGTGTACTGGAGGACGAGGTCGCCGCGGTGGTTCCTGGGGACCTCCTCAGTGGGGGGCAGCGTGTCATTTATATTGTTTCCCTTTAATCTTGTGGCTCCGACTGTTGTTGGTATAGTAATGAGGGTCTGATTATAACATATTGATGTGTATTTATTTTTTGTGCATGGTTGCTATGAACACATTTTGTGATGTGTTCCTATGAACATGCTTGTGTAATCTGTGTGTGTGCGTGTGTGTGTCTGTGGGTGTGGGTGCGTGAGTGTGTCTGTGTATGTGCGTGTGGGTGTGTGGTCTTGCCTTAAAAAGATAAACTTGTGAGGTCTGGCTTCACAATGTGCTTGGCAGCAGCTATTGGTTTGCTGAGACGCTCCTCAAGCAGGGCCAGAGCCTACAGGCCTGGACGGTCCCATAAAGGAGTGCTTTAAAGAGGTGTGTTTGTGGTGGGCCGGGCACAGGTGCTAAGAAGTAGGTTACATGGAACACGCACCTTGTGGGAATTCCCTGTGTCCTCATGACTGGTCCTCATTAAGGAAAAACTACATTTTTGAATGATGAGTTAAGCCAATTAATTACCCCTCATGGAGAGCATGTGGCCGAGAGCCATTTGATATTGTAGAATCGTATTGATAAATGTGTACACTGGCCAGACCAGATTTGATTGGAATTCACTAACCTGATAAAATACCACTATTACAAATCAACTGCAACAATTTATCAAAGAAAGTGTATTGCATTTTGTTAGTTGAGATAGATTCCTCTTGTTGTGCAGACCTAATACGTCTTTATGAATCCTTTACATTATCACCCATCTAAAAGCATAGCCATAGCCCTCGTCCTGTGTCTGTCTGGGCTGCAGCATGTGTCCCAGGGGAGGAGGGGAGTCCAGCTCCCTGCTCTGTCCTGGTGACACAAAGCCATGGAGATGTTAGCTCCAGATAGCTCCAGATAAGAATCTATTTGATTTACGAGAAACCCTGTAATGACATAGGATGGCTGGCCAGCACTTAGCCTCTCCATCTGGAGGTGCTCAGCACTCTTGTTTTTGCGAGATGGTGAAGGAAGTTCTATAAGACTATATGACGTAACACATCTGCCTTTTGAAAAATGTCTGGTTGAACACGGGACTGAAATACAAGTTTCAGCTGTGATAGTTTGAAACATTGCTTTGGAGTTGTAATTGGTAGTAGACTGCTGGGATGTCTCCAGAGAAGAGCTTAACCGAGGAGTGGGTAGTATGTAAACATGCTATTGCAACCGTAGCTAAGTGCGCCATAGACAGGCCTGTGTTATGACAGCCTCATGCTAGTGTTTTATAGTCAATGGTTTAGTTCAACTGCAGCTGACCCAAGACTTGCTGTCGCTATGAACGCTTTTCTTTCAGTGCAGAGACCAACTTTCAATAAATTTCCACAAGCTTTACAAATGTTTGCTTTTAATTAACGAGTGCCACAGCATCTGGAGCATAAGCTAAGCAACCACATGGAGCTAATTAATGATTCGTTAGTTGATAGTCACTAATGCTGTCGTTTAGCAGGTTAACATAAAACAAATGTTAACCTGCTAATTTCCAGGCATGGTCTGCAATAATGTAATATACCGGCTTGATTTCGCACCCCAATTTACCCTCTTAGACCTTACACATATTGGGGGTTTAATTTTCATGTAAATGCAATTAGACGGCTTCACGGTTCCAGGGGTGGGACTTGGGTAGAGGGGTTGTAGCGATATTGACATGAGTAGTTCTAACTGGAGAGACGGTGAAATTCGCAAGCTGCTGACCATCATGGGAGAGAACGCGATGCAGTCACATTTAACGACGACGGGGAAAGATGGTGCGATCTACGAGAAAGACACAGTAACTTTCCTTACGAGGCTTTTGTTGGGATAAAAAACAAGCAAAATAAATGTTGGCGTTTTTGAACTTGTAAATAGTTAATAGTGTTTGTAGACTACACTCAGATGTATAGGCTACTCATTCTTGCATTCTTGCCGGCTTGGCAGTGTAAAAAAAACTTCTGTTGCCAAATCAAGAAGTTATGTACAATGTTGTTTCTAATTATGATAGGCGGACCGCTTAAATGCAATGATGTTATCATTGTTGCAATTGTATAGTCTTTGTGCTGTTCTATTTTCAATATTTTACTTTCTGATCCATTAGAAAGTACATTGAGTCTGCTTAACCGGACAGTGATGTAATGTCTCCCCTGTCCACTAGAGGGCACTAGTAATGTAATGTATCTCAGACAGGAATCCTAGCATTCTGTTATACTTCATAGTACTTCAATCTTACCCTTAACAAATGCACATTTATCTCACATTTTAAGAAACTTTTAATTTCATTTTATATTTTTTCCACTACTACATAATGAACCAACAGTTCCTCGTTACTCTGACCCTTCTGTCAGAAGGTGGCCTGGTGAAGGCCATTAGTTCTGAGGGCTCCCAGGGGCCCCCGGCCAGCGGCTTCTCTCATTATCAGCCACTTAATGAGGAACACCTACACACATGATTACCACTCAAGTCAAACAAGGCATTACCATGTAAGTGCATTACCACGTGTTGAGTCACCTTTATCTTGGTCTTTACAATTGATTTTATATACCTTGCGCTATTACCAAATAATGTATAACCTTTAACACCAGCGTGACCAACTGGCACGGACAACATTAGGAACAACTAGCACACTAGAACATTTAAGAATATTTAAAATAATGTTTCACTGACTCTCTTGCTTTTGCAGTTCTCTATCTGAAAAAAATACCTTTAAACATGTACACTCACACACACACACACACACACACACACACACACACACACACAGACTGACTTACATGCAGCCGTTTGCGTATTCACCTCACCCTGTTCAGTGGTCATTGTCAGCTCTGAGTGCTTTCGTTATCGTAACATAACTATGGTGAGGAGTCTGGAACACAGCTGGGCGGCTGAAGGATGGATATGGATACGGGTCGGGTTTACGTTACGTTACTTCAGCTGTATTTGTTGTAATCCTTTTACCTGCTGACAATTTAGTATTCAAAGCCCTGCACAAAGCCCCTAATGCACTTTGGTGAAGGAGCTGCTGGAGAACAAAACCATAACATGTAGACAGTAAGTGTTGGACATTAAGAGCAGGAACTCTGGGCCTTTCATTCTAAAGATGAAATGATGAAAGAGGATAGCCAATTTAAATGTGTCATGGAAAGCTTGGACAACACAATTGCAGCATTCGGTGCTGCCTTGACAACATGATGTCAACATCCTGTGCTGCCTTGACAACAGGATGACCACGCCCTCTGCTCACTCTGCAGGTGTCCTTGTTGGAGTGGACGATGGGGAGGCATCTGCTGCTCCCGCTGTGCGCCCTCCTGGCCGTCCTGCTCGCAGGGTCCCTCCATAAAACCCAAGCACAGGAAGGTAAGATTTACACGTGACCGTTAATCTCCACTCCGCTCCCTCCAGGTCCTCACTCTGCCAGTAATGCATTTCCCCCCAGTTTTCAGCAATGCTCACAGCTGGCCTGAGGAGCGTGGTTATCTCACTGCTGCTTAAACGCTGTGTCCAGATCTGGGTCCACAAGGGGCAGCTCTGCCTGAGCTCAGCCAACACATCACAATACACACGTTCAGCTCATTCAAATCCACAATTGGACCAGCGGTTATTATTATTAAATACGAAAAGAGACCAGCGCTGAGCATTGTGACAAGCTGGACCTATTGTGTCTCTTGACTTTGTGTTTAACTTTAGGTCTGTGGAAAACAATGAGTACCAAATCCAGTGGAATGGCTTTTCTTATAATTGAAAAGTATATTTTTATTGGTACAAAAACATTAAAATTATCTAATGGCGCGTTTCCACCGGCGGGTGCGGGTCGGTTCAGTCTGCAAAGGTGCGGCACGGTTCGCGTTTCCACTGCCAAAAGTGGGCGGGGTCCGAACTGAGCCGTTTTGAGTCGTTCTCGTCTCGCAGTACTCCTCCGTTGGGGTACTGAGACGTCTGAAAGGGCGCCAACAAGTTCGAGCTACACACGCCGTCCGTTGATTGGTCGACAGAATCGTCCCTTCCGTGCGACAGGGGGATAACAACAAACATTGTTATATACCTGGCGGGTACACCGTACCCGCCAGGTATTTCTGGACGAAAGCGGCGAAAGCTTCGTTTATTGAAGAAAATGACGTGCAAATGTTTCCCGTCCTTCTTGGACGTCCTACATGGTTGCTCTTTGTTCATTGTGCGCGCTTCTTTTTCCTTGGATTTATTAGCAGGCTACACTGTGTCGGGCTGCTATGAGGTCACGATTCTTACGTAGCTGCTGCGGCTATCGGCATCTGGTTTAAACCCCACCCACCATAAGGGTACTGTCGTCTTAAACCCCGCCCACCATAAGGGTAATGTCGTCTTAAACCCCGCCCACCATAAGGGTACTGTCGTCTTAAACCCCGCCCTACCATAGGGGTACTGTCGTCTTAAACCCCGCCCACCATAAGGGTACTGTCGTCTTAAACCCCGCCCTACCATAAGGGTACTGTCGTCTTAAACCCCGCCCACCATAAGGGTACTGTCGGCGGTGGCAACGCGAGCCGTAACTGAGCCTGGCCGAACCGCACCTTCACTACTCCACCAAGCCGCACCAAAGCGAACCACGAGGCTCAGTGGAAACGAGGCATTAATGTATTTCCTGAGAATAATGTTGCAGCATGTTGTAGTGCGAGTCAAATGAGAAGTGATGGTTTCATTCATACACTGGACTTTGTACTGGGCTCTTTATCATCTCAATGGGTATCTCCTCAAAACAACGGCTTTTCTCTCTTGAAGATTGCGCTCAAGGCCTTCCAGCCGATATATACTTTCTAGTGGATTCGTCCTGGAGTATGGGCCAGCAGAACTTTGAACATGTCAAGCACTTTCTGCTGGGGGTGATTAAAGCGCTGCATGAGGGAGCGGGGGACAGCTTCCAGTACGCCCTGGTGCAGTACAGCGGCACGCCCCGCACGCAGTTCAAGCTCAACACCTACGCCGCCGCCGAGGGCGCCATGGAGCACGTGGCGGCCATGCGCTACCGCGGCGGCGGCACCCGCACGGGCCTGGGCCTGGACTTCCTGCTCCGAGCCCACATGACCGCGGCGGCGGGCAGCCGCGCCGGCGAGGGCGTGGCCCAGCTGGTGGTGGTGCTGACGGACGGCCGCTCGCAGGACGACGTGGGCGAGCCGGCGCGGGTGCTGCACCTGGCGGGCGTGGGGGTGTTTGCGGTGGGCGTGCAGGGCGCGGCGGACTGGGAGCTGAGGGAGATGGCCAGCCGGCCCGCTGACTCTCACGTGTTGAGCGTAGACTCTTTCGGGGCCTTGAGGGACATAACGCAGGATTTGGTAGTGGGGCTCTGCGGCGCGGTGAGCCAGGCTCTGGGCGCCCCTGTGGGGCTGGAGCCCCGGGATGTGGCCGCAGGCGGGACAGGTAACGCCAGAGGGGGTCGCCACTACCATACTAACTGTCCCACGTCACCAGACAGAGGCTGCACACCAAGCCTCCGTGGGGGTCTAGGATTAACACAACCAAGGGTTTTTAACCACTATAACCCCTCCCCACCTACCAGCAAGATTAACATCACTTGTGTTTGTTTGTTTCCACCCCATTTGATATGCTCATAACACAATTCACCAGACAATTATGCATGTTTATAAACATTCAGTTGGAGCAACAGTTAGGTTGTGTAGCCATGTTAAAACACAGTAATGCTTGAGCATGGAACAGTCTTAGCTGTGTACATAATTGCTAAGCGCTTTCTGCATACACACACACACACACACACACACACACACACACACACACACACACACACACACACACACACACACACACACACACACACACACACACACACATGCAGACACGCACACATACACACTAAAATATATATTTGAGCAAATCCATAAGAGAACACAAAAGGAAGTGAAAAAAGGAAGTAATAATAATCTTATTACAAAAGTTACTGAGCATTTAACAATGGCTAACCTTCCACCACTGCTTGTGTGTCGTGTGTTTTTGTGTTCGTCTTTTTCATTGTCAACGTGTCAATCACTATAAAACATGTGATCTAGTCTGCACTTGAAACAGTGATGAACTTGTATGGATCCATCCTTGATTTGCAACAAGTTATCCTTTTACATTGTTATACAGTAATGTATTCATACATTGTTTAAAGGTTAGGGCCATCCCTTTAGGGCACAATGTTATTGAGTAACAAGTGAACAAATAAAAGTTACCTTTAATAAAATAAGTGAAACATGGGAACTCTGAAGCAACAAGGATGGACCACAGGGTCATGACTGGTCACTTATCTGGGGTCTGTAACATGAGTCTGCATGGTGTGGCTGAACACAGTGGAGTAAATATTTAGCACCTGTCTTACAGGCTTTATAGACAAATCGTTAGGATTATTCTAATGAAATATAACAGGCATTATTTTTCTATTATAATATAAATATATAGAAAATATAACAATCCATTAAGGATAGTGCAAAGTCCTCTAATCCTAAATAAGGATTAGTACTTTCAAACATAATCAATTATTATTTTCATAGTACACATATCTGTTAAGTATACAGATATTATTATTATTATTATTATTATTATAAAAATACAGAAAATAATTCAAGGATAAGAATACAAAAAAACAATAATATATCCCTAGCTCCTTGGTTCAGCCTACATGTAGTATGATTTGTTTTGCAATGTTTGTGTTTGTGTACAATTGAATGTTACTTGACACGTGCAATAATGTGCTAGCATGCAGTTTTTTGTCCCTCACTGTTTTAACACATTCACTTTGTTGCACTTTGTTCTGTTTTGTCTCTCTCTCTCTCTTTCTCCCACTCCTTAAAGCACAAGAGTCAGCCGACCTTGTGCTGTTAATTGACGGATCAGAGAACGTTGGAGCAGCAAACTTCCCCCGTGTGCGTGATTTGGCTTTGAGAATCATTGAGGGCCTTGATGTGGGCAGGGACACTATTCGGGTCGCTGTGGCCCTGTACAGTACCGACCCAGAGGTTCAGTTCTATCTCAATAGTTATGACAGCAAGGCGGCGGTCCAGGATGCGGTGAAGGCCCTCTCCTTCACGGGGGGCGAAGAAGCCAACCTGGGGGCGGCCTTGGAGACGGTGTCCGAGAGCCTCTTGAGCCAGACATCCGGGGGCAGGGCGGAAGAGGGCGTGCCCCAGGCTGTGGTGGTCATCAGCGCCGGGCCGTCCACGGATGACACTAGCGTTGGCGACAGGGCCCTTAAGAAGGCCAACGTTATCACGTTCGGCCTTGCCATCGGTGGCACCACTGTCACTGAGCTCGAGTCAGTAGCCTCTGACAAAAGCTTTGTGCTAGAAGCCCCTGATTTCCGAACGGCGGCAAGCATGGGTGACCAGCTGCGGCCGTACATTGTGGGGGTCGCCCAGCGTACCATTGTGGTTCAGAATGAGTTCACTGAAGGTATGTTTCTTCACTGCATGGAGGGTGGGGCAGCGAGTGTTGGTGATGCTGAATCAAAGCAGATAGCTTTTAAGAGGTTTTTAAGAAGTATTGTACCATATTCTTGGGCAAGGTAAGAATTTCCTGTGAATATTCACCTAAAGAAATGTATATGCCTTGAAATGATCAAACCTACTTAAAGAGCCAGTGAGCCCACTGCTTCAGATTGAATTTGAACACTATGTGATTTAAAACAATATGTTTTAGGAATCATCGGGGGCGTGTTATCCCCATGGTTACAGCCCAGGCCAACTTCATGATACTTTTTTAGCGTCATTGTGTATCTGTAACTGCGTTATAATGAGCGATGTTGTATATGAAATCCGCCACATGGTATGGTTATACTTTAGGTGTCCGCGAAGCCTTACCCTCGGACGCGGGTATTAAATAAAACGCAGCTCAGACGGAGCTTCACCATCCACACACACTGTAGCGTTATACAAAGTCTATAAAGACCAACACCACAGTCACACAGACTGCCCAGACAGAGCTCCACACGTTCACACAGACCTCGCCAAAAAACGTATGATTTTTACCCCCATTTCCTCTAAATTGGGGACTTAATATTAGTCACTGACAAAATGGCATACATTACTGTGTTTATGATAAAAAAATAATAAAATAATGGTTTTGGATTCAATGGCTCTTTAAAGACTTTGAGTACTTATGAATGGCTGACAACACAAAATGATAAGCATTGGATATCATAAGCATTTATTGATTTGAAGTCCTTTGCTTTGGTCTCTTTCAGCCATGGCAGTAGGCAGAAGGGACATCGTTTTCCTCCTGGACAGCACGATGGGCGCCACCATCATCAACTCCATGCGCGAGTTCATCAAGCGCTTCGTTGACACGCTCCCCATCGGACCCGACGACGTGCAGATCGGTGTGGCCCAGTTCAGCAACGTTGGCCGGCTTGAGATGAATCTCAACAGCTATGGAACCCGTGACGAGCTCTCTGCGGCGCTGGGCAGAATCAAACCCAGACCCGGCCAGACGGTGAACATCGGAGCCGCCCTGGACTTTGTGAGGACCAACATGTTTCAAGCTGACAAGGGCAGTCGCATTCGGCAGGGAGTTCCACAGCTTCTGCTGGTCATGACTTCCAAGAGGTCCAGCGACAGTGTGGATGGCCCTTCCCGGGCCCTTCAGCAGATGGGGGTTCTGACCTTGGCTGCGGGATCCAAGGCTGCCGATGAGGATGAACTGAAGCGGGTTGCTTTCGATGACTCTCTGGTCTTCATGATGAAAGACTTCCGTTTTCTTGTCCGCAACCCCAAGTCGATCATCTCTCCACTGTCCACTCTCAGTGGGGTTGTGGTGACAGAAGGACCTGGTAATGGTTACAAGTTATACTTTAACACGTATTTAAAGCATTTACATGTTACAAATAGATTGTTAATTAGCTTTATTTTATAAAACAAATGCTTGATAAATACATTCCTCAAGTGGCTTCTATTGCGCTTCTGCATTTTGCAATTGATTGGTTTTACCACCTGTTCATTGAATGGATTCTTGGCTGGAAACATCTTTAATATCAAAAAGGTGGTAATGTGTTTTTCCCCTCTGCTGTTCCTCAGAATTGGAGATAACCACTGTCCAGACATCTAAAGTAATTAGAGACATTGTCTTCCTTGTGGATGGCTCCAGCTACGTTGGGAACCAAAACCTCCCCTACGTGCGTCAGTTCATCACTGACGTGGTCAACAGGCTGGATGTGCGCCCGGACCGAGTCCAGATTGGCCTCATGCAGTTCTCTGAACGTCCCAAAATTGAATTCTACCTGAACACTCACCAAAACAAGCAGGACGTTTTGGACAGAATCTCCCAAATGAGGGTGACCGGGGGAACAGTATTGAACACAGGAGCCGCCATGAATTATGCTCTATCCAACATGTTCCAATCATCCACTGGCTCCAGGAGGAGACAGAATGTCCCTCAGGCATTGGTTCTGATCACAGGTGGCCCTGCCCAGGATGAGGTTAAAAAGGTTGCAGATAGGATGGCTCTGGCTGGAGTCTTGACCTATACAGTCAGTACTGGACAGGCAGATCCAACGTTACTCCGATCAGTGGCCTTTGTTCCAGAATTGGCCTTCCATACAGAAAACTTTCCCGACATGGCACATCTCGTTGAACAAATCTATCAGCCATTGATAACGGTAGTCGGTGACACTGATGTGACTGAAATCACTGAAATCACTGAAATCCCAATAAGTGGTGAGCTCTCTTTTTCTTGGCGTAAAAAACTTAAAATTTTAAGATATTCAAATGTTAATGTTTTTAATGTTATTCAAATAACTATAATTCAAATAACATTGTATTTGCTGTGGTTATCATATTATAGTAGGACAATTATTTGGGCAGTGATCAAATATGTGTAAATTGTTTAAGAAAAGTGTAGAAAAAAGTGTTAATCCTTTCTTATTCTTTTTTTCTATCTTTGATCTAGTTCTTACAGGGGCTGAGAGGGATGTAGCTTTCCTCATTGATGGCTCAGACAATGTTCGAGCAGACTTCCCCTACATCAAGGATTTTATCCTTAAAGTCATCCAGCCACTTGATATCGCAAGTGATAGAGTGCGTATTTCAGTGGTCCAGCATAGTGAGACGCCAACATCTGTTTTCTACCTAAACACCTACCAAACCAAAGACGAGGTGATAAGAGCTGTTACTAACATGAGACTCGCTGGTGGGCGTAGTCTGAACACAGGATCTGCCCTAAAATTCATGAAGGAGACCATCTTGTCTGAAAGTAATGGCAGCAGGGCCCCACAAAATGTCCCACAATTTCTGATTGTCTTGACCGGAGGTAGATCCAGGGATAATGTTAAAGATTCCGCCGTTGCACTCAAGACCGGGGGAGTGGTGCCATTCGGGGTGGGTGTCAAGGATGCAGACATAAGGCAGATCCAGGAGATCTCACACAACCCATCCTTTGCTTTCAAAGTGAAAGAATTCAGTGAACTGGACACAGTCCAACAAAAGCTCAACACCTACGTGAGCCTTCCCAAAGAGCAGCTTCAATATGTCCTTGAGCAAGGTGAGCAAAGCGTTTCACTAGTCTTTCACAATTTTCTTTTCAAATGTGATATGAAATGTGATGATATTGGTGCTCTTAAAACTGTACCTTAAAATGACTTTCATGTGTTGTGTCTTAGCACATGGGGATGCTGAAAAAATTGATATAGTGTTCCTACTGGATGGCACTGATGGTACAAAGGTTGGATTTCCAGAAGTACAGCATTTTGTAAAGAGTATAGTGGAGAGGCTCACTGTGGATGAGGACAAAGTAAGGGTATCTGTTGTGCAGTACGCCAATAGACCTGAAGTCAATTTCTATCTGAGTTCTCACAGAACTAAAGATGATGTCATGAATGCCATAGATCATTTAACCCACAAGGGTGGAAAGATCCTGAATACTGGGGCAGCTCTCCAGTTTGTCAGGCACAATATCTTCACAGCCTCCACAGGAAGTAGAACGCTCGAGGGCGTTCCCCAGGTACTGGTTCTTCTAACAAGTGACCAGTCCAGGGATTATGTCAATGCTCCAGCTGTGGCTCTTAAAGATCGGAAAATCATAGTGCTTGGTATTGGAGTGGGGGACGCCAATCTCCCTGAGTTGGAAAAAATTACTTTCCAGCCAGATTTTGCATTCAAAGTGAATGACTTCTCTGAGTTGCCATTACTAAAACCACAGCTTGTTGGTAAATTAAATGTGTCAAAAGTCGCAATGGAATATCCAGGAATCCCAAGCTTAATAGGTAAGAATTTTAACATCGCCTATTCATATGTAAAGAATGCTTTAACAGGTCTTCAATATTCGGTCGAGAATATTGTTGTATGAACTTTTCATGCATCCTTTCAACTTTCCAAAGTGTCCTTTTTTGAGCAAGATGTTTTGCCACTTTTTCCAGACTTTGCATTTGTTATTTCCAGCTACTACTTTAAAGCAGAATGTCAAATCATTGACTTCATTTGTCTACACTTCTCATCATACTTGTCCTTCATGCTGCTAAAACAGCCTGCATTTTCTTCTTCTACAACTTTGGATTCTCTGCAGTTTTTCTTTGTAGTTTGTATTCATATATACAGACATTATCAAATCTTAAACACCAGGTCCTTGTATTCCGTGTGTTTCTAGTTGATACAGCAGGGGGGAAAAGGGACATAGTGTTCCTCCTTGACAGTTCTGAAGACTCCAGAAATGGATTGCCGGCCATTCGACAGTTCATCAGAAGAATGGTAGAAGGACTAGACTTTGATGGGGAAAACATTCGTGTTGCGGTTGTTCAGTATAGTGGTGACACCAGAGTATATTTTAATTTGCTAACACATAAATCCAAAAGAGCTATAATTCACGCTGTAAGAAGTCTTCGTCATAAAGGGGGTGTACCTCGCAACACTGGTACAGCAATTCAGTTTGTTCAGGATAACGTTTTCACCGCTTCTTCTGGAAGTAGACGTTTCGAGGGGGTCCCTCAGATTCTGTTTTTACTTACTGGAGGCCAGTCCAATGATAATGTCGCAGTCGCTGCAAACAGTCTGAAGCACCTTGGCGTTCTCTCTTTTGCAATCGGAATGAAAAACACAACAGTTGAAGACCTTCAGGAAATTGCGTACTCCTCCAAATTTATTTTTAACTTACCAGTCTTTGGTGAACTCTTGTCTATTCAGCCGGAAATCCTTGCTTTTGTCCAGTCAAAAATGGGAATCGAACCGCCTACTATTGTAGGTAAGAAGTATCATTGATTCAATGCTGGGAATCAATGTGATCTTGCGTGATCTTGGTAGCTGTATATGTAGATAGTATTCTCCTTATCATTTCCAATGAAACCATCATCTTTTGAGGATATTGAGAATACTATAGTTTTGTTTCAGACAAACAGTCTCACTTGATGCCTGCTTGACCTCATGGAGTTTGTTTCCATTCATAGGATCTCTTTC
Organism: Micromesistius poutassou; assembly: GCF_964030765.1. Classification (NCBI taxonomy): domain Eukaryota; kingdom Metazoa; phylum Chordata; class Actinopteri; order Gadiformes; family Gadidae; genus Micromesistius; species Micromesistius poutassou. The sequence continues at coordinate 8,897,155 of NC_140293.1, read as the reverse complement.
TTGAGCCAATGATAATCTGATCATTGACCTGACCTTTTACTCCAGATTTTTCTGTTTCATCTAATTACTATATATCTTTCCTTTTCATTCAAAGACAGTGAATGCACTTCCTTAACACCGTTTATATGTGGTAGTGTACATGGATTTCTTCTTAGCCAGATAACCTTAAATGGTTTGTAATTTAAGACTACATTTCCAATATTTGCATGAATTGTTTGCTAGACTTTGTAGATGTTTGATGTGCATGACATTTTTAGCACTTCAATGAAAAATATATTTATTGTTGTGGTTTAAATAACAATAATATATCCCAAGTTTGTCATTTGTTTTAAAAATGTACTTCCCATCTCTCCTAGTTGAATTAAATGCAACCCAAAAGGACATAGTGTTCCTATTGGACGGGTCAGATGACACAAGACAAGACTTCACTGAAATGCTCAGCTTTGTCCAAAAAGTTATAGAGGCATTGAATGTTAAAGAAAACAAAGACCATGTTTCTGTGGTCCAATACAGCAGCGATCCACAGACTCATTTTAACCTTGGCACATATAAAGGAGAACAGGATGTTCTTGCAGCCATCCGGCATATCCAACATAAAGGAGGCATGCCCCTGAATACTGGGGCAGCCCTTGACTATGTGAGGAGAAATGTCTTCACTGAGTCCTCTGGAAGTCGACGCCATGAAGGTGTCCCCCAGATTCTGATTGTTTTGAGTGGGGGAATATCTCGAGATGAGGTTGCAAGTGCTGCCACAGCCTTGAAACTGGAACAGGTCATTGTGTTCAGCGTAGGCTCAAGGAATTCAGATTTACTAGAGCTCCAAATGATGGCACATAGCCCTTCCTATGCTTTAACTGTGCCTCGGTTCAACAACCTGGTGAGCATCCATCAACAACTTATGTCATTTGTGAAAAGAGTGCCTCGTCAACCAAAATCTATACCAAAGACTGCACTAGGTAAGGGGGCTTTTATTTTGCCTTTTACCATATTTTCCACCCAATGTGTTCATTTTATGGTGTGTTGCAAGTGAAGACATAATGTGCAACCTAATTAAGCACATTTTCCTTCCATGAAATAGCATTCACAGATAAACGGGAATCCGTCCAACGGGATTTTGTGTTTTTACTGGATGGCTCGGATGACGTTCAGAATGCATTTGAAGCAATGCGTGGCTTTGTTCAGAGAATTGTGGCAAAATTTGACATAGATGAAAACAGAGATCGCGTGGCATTGGTTCAGTACAGCGACCACTCAGCTGTCGAATTCTATCTGAACACTCATAAATCACAACAGGAGGCTGCCAATGCCATACAAGCTCTGGTGCATAAAGGAGGAAGTCCACTCAACACAGGAGCAGCTCTCCAGTATGTGAGAGACAATGTCTTCACGGTTTCCTCTGGGAGCAGGCACCAACAGGGCATCCCTCAGATATTGATTTTGTTGACTGGAGGGCAGTCCAGTGATGATGTTAGAAATGCGGTCGCAAACCTGGAAGAAATGGATGTGACATTGTATGCTTTGGGAATAATGCATGCTGATGCTACTGAGCTTTTGAGTATTTCACATGAACCCAGTCATGTGTATTTTGCAGCTGATTTAACTGACCTTGCATACATGGATGCACGTTTATTTTCTACCATTAAGGTGACTAAAGTAACAGCTAATGTGCCAGCTCTATATGGTAAGTCCAATCACATCTTGCACTTGATTTATTGATACAACACAGCTCTGAATACTGCTCTTAATATTAATGTTTTTTGATAACCTTTGCTACAACAGATAACAGCAAGAGAGACATTGTATTTTTAGTTGATGGCTCTGATGATTCACGGGGAAAATTTCAAGATATCAAAGCCTTTGTGCAGGGAATTGTGGTGACCTTGAATTTGGAGAAAAACCAAGACCGTGTGGCTGTGGTCCAGTACAGTGACACAGCAGAAACAAATTTCCATTTGAACACACATTCAACGAAAAGTGAGATCATCACAGCAATAGCAAGCTTAAGTCACAAAGGAGGTTATCCACACAACCTGGGAGCAGCTCTCCAACATGTGGAGCACAACATCTTTACTCCAGGCTATGGAAGCAGACGTACTGAGGGAGTTTCACAAATAGTAATACTACTAAGTGGTGGGAGATCTGGAGATGACATTAGAGCCCCCCTCAAACACCTCAAAGAAACGGGTGTTATTTTAATTGGGGTTGGAACAACTGACGCAGATACACTGGAACTACAGACAATGTCTCACAAACCTAACTATGCCCTCAAAATCAATGATTATGGCGAGCTTTCGACCATCCAACGTGATGTTTTATCATTGGTTGGTGAGGTTTCTGTTAAAACAGAGCACACTGACCCCATAAAGAGTTTTGGTAAGGTAGTATTTCTCTTGCGTCCCCTGCCAAAACATTAATGTGTCAATCCTTAATAATACCACAATAATCTATTCACTATTGATTGCTCATATAATTATGTCTTCTTCACATTTCTAATCTTGACAAAGTTTACTACTACACCATATACACTGTATATAATTATCCTAGACTCACTTCTTTCTTTTTGGTGTCTTTGTTTGCAGATTCTGATTCAGAGAAAACTGATGTAGTGTTTCTTATTGACGGCTCATCTGACGCTAGAAAGGGCTTTGAGGGAATTCGTAGCTTGATGGAAAGAATTGTTGAAAACATGAAAGTGGAAGCAAATCATGACCGCGTGGCTTTGGTTCAATATAGCCGTGATGCCACAACCAATTTCTATTTGAATTCCTACTCCATCAAAAATGATGTGCTGAATTCCATAAGAACTATCAGGCACAAGTTGGGAAGGCCTCTCAACACTGGCAAGGCCCTGGAGTTTGTCCGAGATAATGTTTTTTCTGCTTCAGTTGGGGGCAGACGTGCTGAGAGTGTCCCTCAATATTTGTTTGTGTTTACTGGTGGAAGATCAGGGGATGATGTCAGAGGGCCGGCACAGTCACTCCGAGACAGTGGAATTAAGACCATTAGTGTTGGAACAACAAATGCTGATACATTGGAACTGCAAACCATCTCTTTCAACCCATCGCATTCTTTCTCTGTCATGGATTTTAACAATCTATCTCACGATACCTTATACTCACTTGCGAAAGATATAATGAGTGGTGCCCAGGTAACAACAGAAATCCAAACTCTTACGGGTAAGAAGCAGATATCAACACTCAAAACACATATTAATACAATTTCGAGCAAACTCTTTCAAGCATGGATTTACAAAATAGATAATTGTCAGATAGAACATTATGCTTACTTTGAACCTCTTATATCATATTTAATTGTGGTTTTCTTTATCTATTGCAGACACTTATGATGTTGGTAATGTAGAACAACTAAATGCTGATATTGTATTTCTCATGGATGGATCTGATGATATGCAACAAAGTGCCAGGGGAATTAAATCTTTTCTCAAGGAATTTGTTGAACAAATAGATATTGGGCCAAACAAGGCACAGATTGCTATTATTCAATACAGTGAAGAACCGACTCCAGCCTTTTATCTGAATACATACTCATTGAAAAGGGACATCTTGAAGTATATAATCGATTTGAAGTTAAAAGGAGGCAAGCATGTGAATACAGGAAAAGCCCTTGATTATGTGGCAAGGAATGTCTTTACATCATCTGCTGGAGGCAGAGCTCTGACAGGAGTTCCTCAGATACTGATTATCTTAAGTGGCAGAAAGTCACAAGATGATGTCCAGGTTCCGTTGGAAAGTTTGAAAAATGCTGGAGTGGTACTTTTCAGTGTTGGAGTGGGAAATGCAGATTGGTTGGAGATGCAGAGTCTAGCACACAATCCCAGAGATGCATATCTAATCAAAGAGACTTCAGATTTTTCTGTTGTACGGCAAAAGTTGTTATCTCAAGTTGCTTCTCACAAAGCTTCAATCATCCCAGGTATAGGTGAGTGAAATAAAATACATTGTTGTTTTACTTTTTTGTCTGGGCATTTATGTAATTTGAATGTCAAATGTGAGAAAATAAAATTAATTGTGGTATCTTAGTTTCAGGTCCAAGTGTAAAAAGGGATATCGTTTTCCTTCTTGATGGGTCTGACGACAATAAGGATAGATTTACAGCTATGCGTGACTTTGTTGCCGAATTGGTGGGAGGCCTTGACCTGGACCAGGGGAAGGATCAAGTTGCTGTTGTACAATATAGTAACACTGCAGAAGTTAACTTCAACCTGAATACTTACCAAAATAGAGACGAAGTCATGACATACATAACAAACCTTAAGCAAAAAGGCGGAGCGACGCAGTACATTGGAACTGCTCTACAGTTTGTAAGAAACAATATATTTGTTACAAAAGCTGGAAGCCGACAACATGAGGGAGCAAAACAGATACTTGTCCTTATTTCTGGTGGTAGATCAAGAGATTCTCCTCGAGGACCAGCAAGCGCTCTTAAGACTGCTGGTGTAATTACATTTGCTATTGGATCAAGGATGACAAATGTGGTTGAAATGCGGGGAATTTCTTCAGATCCAAACAATGCTTTCTTAGTCTCTGACTTTGCAAATCTTGACAGCATTAAACACACATTGGTGTCTCACATAAGGAGAATCAGTAGTCAAAAGGAATCTGCATCTGGTAAGATACTAACATTTTGCATGATTTACTATATTCAACAGATTCTATTCATATGATAACATTTTCTAGAAAGGATATTGAATTCCTTCTGGATTAATTTATTTAAAACGAAATTAATATTTTACAAACTTTGATGGATAACAGGAAATTATACATTAGATTTGATTAGCTCCTGTTTGTGCTTTTCTAATGGGGTTAGTGCACATACAGCCCCCTAATCAATGTTTATTGTTCATGTTTTCAAGTTGAGGGCAGCCTGCCCAAAAGGGATGTTGTGTTCTTGCTGGATGGATCTGATGGCACGCGGTCTGGATTCCCAGCAATGCGTGACTTTGTGCAGAAAGTTGTGGATACGCTCAATGTGGATGACGACAGAGATCGAGTCTCAGTTGTTCAGTACAGCAGAGATCCAGCTGTCCAATTCTATCTGAACACGTACAAAACACAGGGCAACGTCGTTGCTAATGTCAGGGGCTTGAGGCACAAGGGCGGCAGGCCACTTAACACTGGAGCAGCGCTCCATTACTTGAGGGATAATGTCTTCACTGCCTCGGCTGGAAGTAGGCGTCTGGAAGGAGTTCCACAGATGCTCATAGTCCTCAGCGGTGGAAGGTCCTTTGACAGTGTTGATGCAGCAGCCACCGCTCTGAAGGAGCTGGGGGTCTATACCCTTGCCATTGGAACCAGAGGCTCTGATACCAGAGAATTGCAGAAGATATCCCATGGTCCCGAACAGGCTCTGTCTGTGTCTGAATTTACTGACCTTCCAAGTGTGCAACAGCAACTGCAGTCCTCAATGGAATCAGTGGTCATTGGTGTAACTCCAGAATCTCCCACAGTTTTAGGTATGTTCCCAAGTGTGGCAATGTGTACTTGTGTCAGTTTAAATTATGTATTTTATGGATAACCTGAAGCTATCTGATTCATGTCAGCCATGTGTGCTCAAAGGGAAAAGGTGGCATGCTTAATGACTCTTAATAGTAGCCAAACGTAGGCATTTGCAGTCGTGCACAATCAATGTGTGACCCCAAAACAAATGTCCCTTGCTCATCGATGTTTTGTCTTTCTACGTTTGCTCAGTTGACCATGACGTTGCCGGTAAGGATGTAGTATTCCTTCTGGATGGCTCTGATTACACAAGGAATGGATTCGCTGCCATGCGTGATTTTGTTCAGAGAGTGGTGGACGAACTTAATGTGGGCGAAAACAAAGACCGTGTGTCAGTTGTCCAGTACAGCAGAGACGCAGAGGCCCACTTCTATCTGAACACATACACCACAAAGGACGATGTTCTTGACACAGTCAGAGGACTGAGACACAGAGGGGGAAGACCCCTCAACACCGGGTCAGCCCTCAAGTATGTCCGAGACAACGTGTTTACGGCAGCCTCTGGAAGTAGGCGCCAAGAGGGCATTCCTCAGCTACTGATTCTGCTGAGTGGAGGGCGATCAAGTGACAACGTAGAGATACCGGCGTCTGCCCTCAAAGACAACGGGGTCTTAATTCTGGGCATCGGAACTAGAAATTCTAGCACAGAGGTTCAAAGAATCGCCTCTGATCCTAGTTATGCCCAGTCTGTGTCTGACTTCTCTGACCTCCCAAACGTACAGCAGCCGTTCGCCTCCTCTCTTAGCCATGTAGTAGTCGGGGTTAAACCAATGACCCCTACAGTGAGAGGTAAGACACTGTTGCCTAATTACACCCGAAACATGTTGTACCTTTTGGTGCACTCCTGCTCCAATTGTCAACATAAAGGCTAATGCTTGCATGCCGCTTTCAACTTTAGCATCAATGTTCTGTTTTTCACATTCTCCCAGTTGACCAGAGAACTCCAAAAAGGGATGTGGTATTCCTTCTGGATGGCTCTGATGGCACACGGAATGGATTCCCTGCCATGCGTGATTTTATTCACACAGTGGTGGAGAAACTGAATGTGGGCGAAGACAACGACCGTGTGTCCGTTGCCCAGTACAGCGGAGATGCGGAGGCCAATTTCTATCTGAACACATATAACACAAAGGAAGATATTCTTGACACAGTCAGCGGCCTTACGCACAAAGGAGGCAGGCCCGTCAATACCGGGGCAGCCCTCCAGTATGTCAGAGACAACGTGTTTACAGCCTCTTCCGGCAGCAGGCGCCAAGAAGGGGTTCCACAGTTGTTGATCCTTGTAAATGGTGGAAGGTCTTCTGACAGTGTAGATACACCGGCAGCTGCTCTCAAACAGCTTGGCATCACTGTCCTTGGAATTGGAACAAGGAACTCTGACCATGGACAACTGCAAAAGATCTCCTCTAAGCCAAATTATGCTTTGTCAGTGTCTGACTTCAGTGACCTCCCCAACATACAAGAGCAACTGTCCTCTGCCATCAGCACAGTCATAGTGAGGGCCACACCAATGACGCCAACTGTAATCGGTGAGCTATTAATCGTCTCCGGAAGGCCATTAGAACATTAAAATGGGACTTTTAAGACGCCAGATGCATGTCTTGCTAGCTAATGTAATTGTTCCCAAGTTGTAAGCCAAAGCGATGTTGAATGAAGCTGAAGTTAGACATCTATCGTAACTGGGTTGAAGGCAGTGGCCTATATGTAAAAAAAAAAAAATGCTAATGTTTTGGATGAGCTTCTGTTTGTGCCTTTCCCTACACATGTGTAAATACAGCCCCCTAATCTTTGTCTACTATTATTATTTTCTAGTTGAGCACAGCCTGCCCAAAAGGGATGTTGTGTTCTTGCTGGATGGATCTGATGGCACGCGGTCTGGATTCCCAGCAATGCGTGACTTTGTGCAGAAAGTTGTGGATACGCTCAATGTGGATGACGACAGAGATCGAGTCTCAGTTGTTCAGTACAGCAGAGATCCAGCTGTCCAATTCTATCTGAACACGTACAAAGCACAGGGCGACGTCGTTGCTAATGTCAGGGGCTTGAGGCACAAGGGCGGTAGGCCACTTAACACTGGAGCAGCGCTCCAATACTTGAGGGATAATGTCTTCACTGCCTCGGCTGGAAGTAGGCGTCTGGAAGGAGTTCCACAGATGCTCATAGTCCTCAGCGGTGGAAGGTCCTTTGACAGTGTTGATGCAGCAGCCACCGCTCTGAAGGAGCTGGGGGTCTATACCCTTGCCATTGGAACCAGAGGCTCTGATACCAGAGAACTGCAGAAGATATCCCATGGTCCCGAACAGGCTCTGTCTGTGTCTGAATTTACTGACCTTCCAAGTGTGCAACAGCAACTGCAGTCCTCAATGGAATCAGTGGTCATTGGTGTAACTCCAGAATCTCCCACAGTTTTAGGTATGTTCCCAAGTGTGGCCATGTGTACTTGTGTCAGTTTAAATGATGTATTTTAGGGATAACCTGAAGCTATCTGAGTTATGTCAGCCGTGTGTGCTCAAAGGGAAAAGGTGGCATGCTTAATGACTCTTACTAGTAGCCAAACGTAGGCATTTGCAGTCGTGCACAATCAATGTGTGACCCCAAAACAAATGTCCCTTGCTCATCGATGTTTTGTCTTTCTACGTTTGCTCAGTTGACCATGACGTTGCCGGTAAGGATGTAGTATTCCTTCTGGATGGCTCTGATTACACAAGGAATGGATTCGCTGCCATGCGTGATTTTGTTCAGAGAGTGGTGGACGAACTTAATGTGGGCGAAAACAAAGACCGTGTGTCAGTTGTCCAGTACAGCAGAGACGCAGAGGCCCACTTCTATCTGAACACATACACCACAAAGGACGATGTTCTTGACACGGTCAGAGGACTGAGACACAGAGGGGGAAGACCCCTCAACACCGGGTCAGCCCTCAAGTATGTCCGAGACAACGTGTTTACGGCAGCCTCTGGAAGTAGGCGCCAAGAGGGCATTCCTCAGCTACTGATTCTGCTGAGTGGAGGGCGATCTAGTGACAACGTAGAGATACCGGCGTCTGCCCTCAAAGACAACGGGGTCTTAATTCTGGGCATCGGAACTAGAAATTCTAGCACAGAGGTTCAAAGAATCGCCTCTGATCCTAGTTATGCCCAGTCTGTGTCTGACTTCTCTGACCTCCCAAACGTACAGCAGCCGTTCGCCTCCTCTCTTAGCCATGTAGTAGTCGGGGTTAAACCAATGACCCCTACAGTGAGAGGTAAGACACTGTTGCCTAATTACACCCGAAACATGTTGTACCTTTTGGTGCACTCCTGCTCCAATTGTCAACATAAAGGCTAATGCTTGCATGCCGCTTTCAACTTTAGCATCAATGTTCTGTTTTTCACATTCTCCCAGTTGACCAGAGAACTCCAAAAAGGGATGTGGTATTCCTTCTGGATGGCTCTGATGGCACACGGAATGGATTCCCTGCCATGCGTGATTTTATTCACACAGTGGTGGAGAAACTGAATGTGGGCGAAGACAACGACCGTGTGTCCGTTGCCCAGTACAGCGGAGATGCGGAGGCCAATTTCTATCTGAACACATATAACACAAAGGAAGATATTCTTGCCACAGTCAGCGGCCTTACGCACAAAGGAGGCAGGCCCGTCAATACCGGGGCAGCCCTCCAGTATGTCAGAGACAACGTGTTTACAGCCTCTTCCGGCAGCAGGCGCCAAGAAGGGGTTCCACAGTTGTTGATCCTTGTAAATGGTGGAAGGTCTTCTGACAGTGTAGATACACCGGCAGCTGCTCTCAAACAGCTTGGCATCACTGTCCTTGGAATTGGAACAAGGAACTCGGACCATGGACAACTGCAAAAGATCTCCTCTAAGCCAAATTATGCTTTGTCAGTGTCTGACTTCAGTGACCTCCCCAACATACAAGAGCAACTGTCCTCTGCCATCAGCACAGTCATAGTGAGGGCCACACCAATGACGCCAACTGTAATCGGTGAGCTATTAATCGTCTCCGGAAGGCCATTAGAACATTAAAATGGGACTTTTAAGACGCCAGATGCATGTCTTGCTAGCTAATGTAATTGTTCCCAAGTTGTAAGCCAAAGCGATGTTGAATGAAGCTGAAGTTAGACATCTATCGTAACTGGGTTGAAGGCAGTGGCCTATATGTAAAAAAAAAAAAAATGCTAATGTTTTGGATGAGCTTCTGTTTGTGCCTTTCCCTACACATGTGTAAATACAGCCCCCTAATCTTTGTCTACTATTATTATTTTCTAGTTGAGCACAGCCTGCCCAAAAGGGATGTTGTGTTCTTGCTGGATGGATCTGATGGCACGCGGTCTGGATTCCCAGCAATGCGTGACTTTGTGCAGAAAGTTGTGGATACGCTCAATGTGGATGACGACAGAGATCGAGTCTCAGTTGTTCAGTACAGCAGAGATCCAGCTGTCCAATTCTATCTGAACACGTACAAAGCACAGGGCGACGTCGTTGCTAATGTCAGGGGCTTGAGGCACAAGGGCGGTAGGCCACTTAACACTGGAGCAGCGCTCCAATACTTGAGGGATAATGTCTTCACTGCCTCGGCTGGAAGTAGGCGTCTGGAAGGAGTTCCACAGATGCTCATAGTCCTCAGCGGTGGAAGGTCCTTTGACAGTGTTGATGCAGCAGCCACCGCTCTGAAGGAGCTGGGGGTCTATACCCTTGCCATTGGAACCAGAGGCTCTGATACCAGAGAACTGCAGAAGATATCCCATGGTCCCGAACAGGCTCTGTCTGTGTCTGAATTTACTGACCTTCCAAGTGTGCAACAGCAACTGCAGTCCTCAATGGAATCAGTGGTCATTGGTGTAACTCCAGAATCTCCCACAGTTTTAGGTATGTTCCCAAGTGTGGCCATGTGTACTTGTGTCAGTTTAAATGATGTATTTTAGGGATAACCTGAAGCTATCTGAGTTATGTCAGCCGTGTGTGCTCAAAGGGAAAAGGTGGCATGCTTAATGACTCTTACTAGTAGCCAAACGTAGGCATTTGCAGTCGTGCACAATCAATGTGTGACCCCAAAACAAATGTCCCTTGCTCATCGATGTTTTGTCTTTCTACGTTTGCTCAGTTGACCATGACGTTGCCGGTAAGGATGTAGTATTCCTTCTGGATGGCTCTGATTACACAAGGAATGGATTCGCTGCCATGCGTGATTTTGTTCAGAGAGTGGTGGACGAACTTAATGTGGGCGAAAACAAAGACCGTGTGTCAGTTGTCCAGTACAGCAGAGACGCAGAGGCCCACTTCTATCTGAACACATACACCACAAAGGACGATGTTCTTGACACGGTCAGAGGACTGAGACACAGAGGGGGAAGACCCCTCAACACCGGCTCAGCCCTCAAGTATGTCCGAGACAACGTGTTTACGGCAGCCTCTGGAAGTAGGCGCCAAGAGGGCATTCCTCAGCTACTGATTCTGCTGAGTGGAGGGCGATCTAGTGACAACGTAGAGATACCGGCGTCTGCCCTCAAAGACAACGGGGTCTTAATTCTGGGCATCGGAACTAGAAATTCTAGCACAGAGGTTCAAAGAATCGCCTCTGATCCTAGTTATGCCCAGTCTGTGTCTGACTTCTCTGACCTCCCAAACGTACAGCAGCCGTTCGCCTCCTCTCTTAGCCATGTAGTAGTCGGGGTTAAACCAATGACCCCTACAGTGAGAGGTAAGACACTGTTGCCTAATTACACCCGAAACATGTTGTACCTTTTGGTGCACTCCTGCTCCAATTGTCAACATAAAGGCTAATGCTTGCATGCCGCTTTCAACTTTAGCATCAATGTTCTGTTTTTCACATTCTCCCAGTTGACCAGAGAACTCCAAAAAGGGATGTGGTATTCCTTCTGGATGGCTCTGATGGCACACGGAATGGATTCCCTGCCATGCGTGATTTTATTCACACAGTGGTGGAGAAACTGAATGTGGGCGAAGACAACGACCGTGTGTCCGTTGCCCAGTACAGCGGAGATGCGGAGGCCAATTTCTATCTGAACACATATAACACAAAGGAAGATATTCTTGACACAGTCAGCGGCCTTACGCACAAAGGAGGCAGGCCCGTCAATACCGGGGCAGCCCTCCAGTATGTCAGAGACAACGTGTTTACAGCCTCTTCCGGCAGCAGGCGCCAAGAAGGGGTTCCACAGTTGTTGATCCTTGTAAATGGTGGAAGGTCTTCTGACAGTGTAGATACACCGGCAGCTGCTCTCAAACAGCTTGGCATCACTGTCCTTGGAATTGGAACAAGGAACTCGGACCATGGACAACTGCAAAAGATCTCCTCTAAGCCAAATTATGCTTTGTCAGTGTCTGACTTCAGTGACCTCCCCAACATACAAGAGCAACTGTCCTCTGCCATCAGCACAGTCATAGTGAGGGCCACACCAATGACGCCAACTGTAATCGGTGAGCTATTAATCGTCTCCGGAAGGCCATTAGAACATTAAAATGGGACTTTTAAGACGCCAGATGCATGTCTTGCTAGCTAATGTAATTGTTCCCAAGTTGTAAGCCAAAGCGATGTTGAATGAAGCTGAAGTTAGACATCTATCGTAACTGGGTTGAAGGCAGTGGCCTATATGTAAAAAAAAAAAAAATGCTAATGTTTTGGATGAGCTTCTGTTTGTGCCTTTCCCTACACATGTGTAAATACAGCCCCCTAATCTTTGTCTACTATTATTATTTTCTAGTTGAGCACAGCCTGCCCAAAAGGGATGTTGTGTTCTTGCTGGATGGATCTGATGGCACGCGGTCTGGATTCCCAGCAATGCGTGACTTTGTGCAGAAAGTTGTGGATACGCTCAATGTGGATGACGACAGAGATCGAGTCTCAGTTGTTCAGTACAGCAGAGATCCAGCTGTCCAATTCTATCTGAACACGTACAAAGCACAGGGCGACGTCGTTGCTAATGTCAGGGGCTTGAGGCACAAGGGCGGTAGGCCACTTAACACTGGAGCAGCGCTCCAATACTTGAGGGATAATGTCTTCACTGCCTCGGCTGGAAGTAGGCGTCTGGAAGGAGTTCCACAGATGCTCATAGTCCTCAGCGGTGGAAGGTCCTTTGACAGTGTTGATGCAGCAGCCACCGCTCTGAAGGAGCTGGGGGTCTATACCCTTGCCATTGGAACCAGAGGCTCTGATACCAGAGAACTGCAGAAGATATCCCATGGTCCCGAACAGGCTCTGTCTGTGTCTGAATTTACTGACCTTCCAAGTGTGCAACAGCAACTGCAGTCCTCAATGGAATCAGTGGTCATTGGTGTAACTCCAGAATCTCCCACAGTTTTAGGTATGTTCCCAAGTGTGGCCATGTGTACTTGTGTCAGTTTAAATGATGTATTTTAGGGATAACCTGAAGCTATCTGAGTTATGTCAGCCGTGTGTGCTCAAAGGGAAAAGGTGGCATGCTTAATGACTCTTACTAGTAGCCAAACGTAGGCATTTGCAGTCGTGCACAATCAATGTGTGACCCCAAAACAAATGTCCCTTGCTCATCGATGTTTTGTCTTTCTACGTTTGCTCAGTTGACCATGACGTTGCCGGTAAGGATGTAGTATTCCTTCTGGATGGCTCTGATTACACAAGGAATGGATTCGCTGCCATGCGTGATTTTGTTCAGAGAGTGGTGGACGAACTTAATGTGGGCGAAAACAAAGACCGTGTGTCAGTTGTCCAGTACAGCAGAGACGCAGAGGCCCACTTCTATCTGAACACATACACCACAAAGGACGATGTTCTTGACACGGTCAGAGGACTGAGACACAGAGGGGGAAGACCCCTCAACACCGGCTCAGCCCTCAAGTATGTCCGAGACAACGTGTTTACGGCAGCCTCTGGAAGTAGGCGCCAAGAGGGCATTCCTCAGCTACTGATTCTGCTGAGTGGAGGGCGATCTAGTGACAACGTAGAGATACCGGCGTCTGCCCTCAAAGACAACGGGGTCTTAATTCTGGGCATCGGAACTAGAAATTCTAGCACAGAGGTTCAAAGAATCGCCTCTGATCCTAGTTATGCCCAGTCTGTGTCTGACTTCTCTGACCTCCCAAACGTACAGCAGCCGTTCGCCTCCTCTCTTAGCCATGTAGTAGTCGGGGTTAAACCAATGACCCCTACAGTGAGAGGTAAGACACTGTTGCCTAATTACACCCGAAACATGTTGTACCTTTTGGTGCACTCCTGCTCCAATTGTCAACATAAAGGCTAATGCTTGCATGCCGCTTTCAACTTTAGCATCAATGTTCTGTTTTTCACATTCTCCCAGTTGACCAGAGAACTCCAAAAAGGGATGTGGTATTCCTTCTGGATGGCTCTGATGGCACACGGAATGGATTCCCTGCCATGCGTGATTTTATTCACACAGTGGTGGAGAAACTGAATGTGGGCGAAGACAACGACCGTGTGTCCGTTGCCCAGTACAGCGGAGATGCGGAGGCCAATTTCTATCTGAACACATATAACACAAAGGAAGATATTCTTGACACAGTCAGCGGCCTTACGCACAAAGGAGGCAGGCCCGTCAATACCGGGGCAGCCCTCCAGTATGTCAGAGACAACGTGTTTACAGCCTCTTCCGGCAGCAGGCGCCAAGAAGGGGTTCCACAGTTGTTGATCCTTGTAAATGGTGGAAGGTCTTCTGACAGTGTAGATACACCGGCAGCTGCTCTCAAACAGCTTGGCATCACTGTCCTTGGAATTGGAACAAGGAACTCGGACCATGGACAACTGCAAAAGATCTCCTCTAAGCCAAATTATGCTTTGTCAGTGTCTGACTTCAGTGACCTCCCCAACATACAAGAGCAACTGTCCTCTGCCATCAGCACAGTCATAGTGAGGGCCACACCAATGACGCCAACTGTAATCGGTGAGCTATTAATCGTCTCCGGAAGGCCATTAGAACATTAAAATGGGACTTTTAAGACGCCAGATGCATGTCTTGCTAGCTAATGTAATTGTTCCCAAGTTGTAAGCCAAAGCGATGTTGAATGAAGCTGAAGTTAGACATCTATCGTAACTGGGTTGAAGGCAGTGGCCTATATGTAAAAAAAAAAAAAATGCTAATGTTTTGGATGAGCTTCTGTTTGTGCCTTTCCCTACACATGTGTAAATACAGCCCCCTAATCTTTGTCTACTATTATTATTTTCTAGTTGAGCACAGCCTGCCCAAAAGGGATGTTGTGTTCTTGCTGGATGGATCTGATGGCACGCGGTCTGGATTCCCAGCAATGCGTGACTTTGTGCAGAAAGTTGTGGATACGCTCAATGTGGATGACGACAGAGATCGAGTCTCAGTTGTTCAGTACAGCAGAGATCCAGCTGTCCAATTCTATCTGAACACGTACAAAGCACAGGGCGACGTCGTTGCTAATGTCAGGGGCTTGAGGCACAAGGGCGGTAGGCCACTTAACACTGGAGCAGCGCTCCAATACTTGAGGGATAATGTCTTCACTGCCTCGGCTGGAAGTAGGCGTCTGGAAGGAGTTCCACAGATGCTCATAGTCCTCAGCGGTGGAAGGTCCTTTGACAGTGTTGATGCAGCAGCCACCGCTCTGAAGGAGCTGGGGGTCTATACCCTTGCCATTGGAACCAGAGGCTCTGATACCAGAGAACTGCAGAAGATATCCCATGGTCCCGAACAGGCTCTGTCTGTGTCTGAATTTACTGACCTTCCAAGTGTGCAACAGCAACTGCAGTCCTCAATGGAATCAGTGGTCATTGGTGTAACTCCAGAATCTCCCACAGTTTTAGGTATGTTCCCAAGTGTGGCCATGTGTACTTGTGTCAGTTTAAATGATGTATTTTAGGGATAACCTGAAGCTATCTGAGTTATGTCAGCCGTGTGTGCTCAAAGGGAAAAGGTGGCATGCTTAATGACTCTTACTAGTAGCCAAACGTAGGCATTTGCAGTCGTGCACAATCAATGTGTGACCCCAAAACAAATGTCCCTTGCTCATCGATGTTTTGTCTTTCTACGTTTGCTCAGTTGACCATGACGTTGCCGGTAAGGATGTAGTATTCCTTCTGGATGGCTCTGATTACACAAGGAATGGATTCGCTGCCATGCGTGATTTTGTTCAGAGAGTGGTGGACGAACTTAATGTGGGCGAAAACAAAGACCGTGTGTCAGTTGTCCAGTACAGCAGAGACGCAGAGGCCCACTTCTATCTGAACACATACACCACAAAGGACGATGTTCTTGACACGGTCAGAGGACTGAGACACAGAGGGGGAAGACCCCTCAACACCGGGTCAGCCCTCAAGTATGTCCGAGACAACGTGTTTACGGCAGCCTCTGGAAGTAGGCGCCAAGAGGGCATTCCTCAGCTACTGATTCTGCTGAGTGGAGGGCGATCTAGTGACAACGTAGAGATACCGGCGTCTGCCCTCAAAGACAACGGGGTCTTAATTCTGGGCATCGGAACTAGAAATTCTAGCACAGAGGTTCAAAGAATCGCCTCTGATCCTAGTTATGCCCAGTCTGTGTCTGACTTCTCTGACCTCCCAAACGTACAGCAGCCGTTCGCCTCCTCTCTTAGCCATGTAGTAGTCGGGGTTAAACCAATGACCCCTACAGTGAGAGGTAAGAAACTGTTGCCTAATTACACCCGAAACATGTTGTACCTTTTGGTGCACTCCTGCTCCAATTGTCAACATAAAGGCTAATGCTTGCATGCCGCTTTCAACTTTAGCATCAATGTTCTGTTTTTCACATTCTCCCAGTTGACCAGAGAACTCCAAAAAGGGATGTGGTATTCCTTCTGGATGGCTCTGATGGCACACGGAATGGATTCCCTGCCATGCGTGATTTTATTCACACAGTGGTGGAGAAACTGAATGTGGGCGAAGACAACGACCGTGTGTCCGTTGCCCAGTACAGCGGAGATGCGGAGGCCAATTTCTATCTGAACACATATAACACAAAGGAAGATATTCTTGACACAGTCAGCGGCCTTACGCACAAAGGAGGCAGGCCCGTCAATACCGGGGCAGCCCTCCAGTATGTCAGAGACAACGTGTTTACAGCCTCTTCCGGCAGCAGGCGCCAAGAAGGGGTTCCACAGTTGTTGATCCTTGTAAATGGTGGAAGGTCTTCTGACAGTGTAGATACACCGGCAGCTGCTCTCAAACAGCTTGGCATCACTGTCCTTGGAATTGGAACAAGGAACTCGGACCATGGACAACTGCAAAAGATCTCCTCTAAGCCAAATTATGCTTTGTCAGTGTCTGACTTCAGTGACCTCCCCAACATACAAGAGCAACTGTCCTCTGCCATCAGCACAGTCATAGTGAGGGCCACACCAATGACGCCAACTGTAATCGGTGAGCTATTAATCGTCTCCGGAAGGCCATTAGAACATTAAAATGGGACTTTTAAGACGCCAAATGCATGTCTTGCTAGCTAATGTAATTGTTCCCAAGTTGTAAGCCAAAGCGATGTTGAATGAAGCTGAAGTTAGACATCTATCGTAACTGGGTTGAAGGCAGTGGCCTATATGTAAAAAAAAAAAAAATGCTAATGTTTTGGATGAGCTTCTGTTTGTGCCTTTCCCTACACATGTGTAAATACAGCCCCCTAATCTTTGTCTACTATTATTATTTTCTAGTTGAGCACAGCCTGCCCAAAAGGGATGTTGTGTTCTTGCTGGATGGATCTGATGGCACGCGGTCTGGATTCCCAGCAATGCGTGACTTTGTGCAGAAAGTTGTGGATACGCTCAATGTGGATGACGACAGAGATCGAGTCTCAGTTGTTCAGTACAGCAGAGATCCAGCTGTCCAATTCTATCTGAACACGTACAAAGCACAGGGCGACGTCGTTGCTAATGTCAGGGGCTTGAGGCACAAGGGCGGTAGGCCACTTAACACTGGAGCAGCGCTCCAATACTTGAGGGATAATGTCTTCACTGCCTCGGCTGGAAGTAGGCGTCTGGAAGGAGTTCCACAGATGCTCATAGTCCTCAGCGGTGGAAGGTCCTTTGACAGTGTTGATGCAGCAGCCACCGCTCTGAAGGAGCTGGGGGTCTATACCCTTGCCATTGGAACCAGAGGCTCTGATACCAGAGAACTGCAGAAGATATCCCATGGTCCCGAACAGGCTCTGTCTGTGTCTGAATTTACTGACCTTCCAAGTGTGCAACAGCAACTGCAGTCCTCAATGGAATCAGTGGTCATTGGTGTAACTCCAGAATCTCCCACAGTTTTAGGTATGTTCCCAAGTGTGGCCATGTGTACTTGTGTCAGTTTAAATGATGTATTTTAGGGATAACCTGAAGCTATCTGAGTTATGTCAGCCGTGTGTGCTCAAAGGGAAAAGGTGGCATGCTTAATGACTCTTACTAGTAGCCAAACGTAGGCATTTGCAGTCGTGCACAATCAATGTGTGACCCCAAAACAAATGTCCCTTGCTCATCGATGTTTTGTCTTTCTACGTTTGCTCAGTTGACCATGACGTTGCCGGTAAGGATGTAGTATTCCTTCTGGATGGCTCTGATTACACAAGGAATGGATTCGCTGCCATGCGTGATTTTGTTCAGAGAGTGGTGGACGAACTTAATGTGGGCGAAAACAAAGACCGTGTGTCAGTTGTCCAGTACAGCAGAGACGCAGAGGCCCACTTCTATCTGAACACATACACCACAAAGGACGATGTTCTTGACACGGTCAGAGGACTGAGACACAGAGGGGGAAGACCCCTCAACACCGGGTCAGCCCTCAAGTATGTCCGAGACAACGTGTTTACGGCAGCCTCTGGAAGTAGGCGCCAAGAGGGCATTCCTCAGCTACTGATTCTGCTGAGTGGAGGGCGATCTAGTGACAACGTAGAGATACCGGCGTCTGCCCTCAAAGACAACGGGGTCTTAATTCTGGGCATCGGAACTAGAAATTCTAGCACAGAGGTTCAAAGAATCGCCTCTGATCCTAGTTATGCCCAGTCTGTGTCTGACTTCTCTGACCTCCCAAACGTACAGCAGCCGTTCGCCTCCTCTCTTAGCCATGTAGTAGTCGGGGTTAAACCAATGACCCCTACAGTGAGAGGTAAGACACTGTTGCCTAATTACACCCGAAACATGTTGTACCTTTTGGTGCACTCCTGCTCCAATTGTCAACATAAAGGCTAATGCTTGCATGCCGCTTTCAACTTTAGCATCAATGTTCTGTTTTTCACATTCTCCCAGTTGACCAGAGAACTCCAAAAAGGGATGTGGTATTCCTTCTGGATGGCTCTGATGGCACACGGAATGGATTCCCTGCCATGCGTGATTTTATTCACACAGTGGTGGAGAAACTGAATGTGGGCGAAGACAACGACCGTGTGTCCGTTGCCCAGTACAGCGGAGATGCGGAGGCCAATTTCTATCTGAACACATATAACACAAAGGAAGATATTCTTGACACAGTCAGCGGCCTTACGCACAAAGGAGGCAGGCCCGTCAATACCGGGGCAGCCCTCCAGTATGTCAGAGACAACGTGTTTACAGCCTCTTCCGGCAGCAGGCGCCAAGAAGGGGTTCCACAGTTGTTGATCCTTGTAAATGGTGGAAGGTCTTCTGACAGTGTAGATACACCGGCAGCTGCTCTCAAACAGCTTGGCATCACTGTCCTTGGAATTGGAACAAGGAACTCGGACCATGGACAACTGCAAAAGATCTCCTCTAAGCCAAATTATGCTTTGTCAGTGTCTGACTTCAGTGACCTCCCCAACATACAAGAGCAACTGTCCTCTGCCATCAGCACAGTCATAGTGAGGGCCACACCAATGACGCCAACTGTAATCGGTGAGCTATTAATCGTCTCCGGAAGGCCATTAGAACATTAAAATGGGACTTTTAAGACGCCAGATGCATGTCTTGCTAGCTAATGTAATTGTTCCCAAGTTGTAAGCCAAAGCGATGTTGAATGAAGCTGAAGTTAGACATCTATCGTAACTGGGTTGAAGGCAGTGGCCTATATGTAAAAAAAAAAAAAATGCTAATGTTTTGGATGAGCTTCTGTTTGTGCCTTTCCCTACACATGTGTAAATACAGCCCCCTAATCTTTGTCTACTATTATTATTTTCTAGTTGAGCACAGCCTGCCCAAAAGGGATGTTGTGTTCTTGCTGGATGGATCTGATGGCACGCGGTCTGGATTCCCAGCAATGCGTGACTTTGTGCAGAAAGTTGTGGATACGCTCAATGTGGATGACGACAGAGATCGAGTCTCAGTTGTTCAGTACAGCAGAGATCCAGCTGTCCAATTCTATCTGAACACGTACAAAGCACAGGGCGACGTCGTTGCTAATGTCAGGGGCTTGAGGCACAAGGGCGGTAGGCCACTTAACACTGGAGCAGCGCTCCAATACTTGAGGGATAATGTCTTCACTGCCTCGGCTGGAAGTAGGCGTCTGGAAGGAGTTCCACAGATGCTCATAGTCCTCAGCGGTGGAAGGTCCTTTGACAGTGTTGATGCAGCAGCCACCGCTCTGAAGGAGCTGGGGGTCTATACCCTTGCCATTGGAACCAGAGGCTCTGATACCAGAGAACTGCAGAAGATATCCCATGGTCCCGAACAGGCTCTGTCTGTGTCTGAATTTACTGACCTTCCAAGTGTGCAACAGCAACTGCAGTCCTCAATGGAATCAGTGGTCATTGGTGTAACTCCAGAATCTCCCACAGTTTTAGGTATGTTCCCAAGTGTGGCCATGTGTACTTGTGTCAGTTTAAATGATGTATTTTAGGGATAACCTGAAGCTATCTGAGTTATGTCAGCCGTGTGTGCTCAAAGGGAAAAGGTGGCATGCTTAATGACTCTTACTAGTAGCCAAACGTAGGCATTTGCAGTCGTGCACAATCAATGTGTGACCCCAAAACAAATGTCCCTTGCTCATCGATGTTTTGTCTTTCTATGTTTGCTCAGTTGACCATGACGTTGCCGGTAAGGATGTAGTATTCCTTCTGGATGGCTCTGATTACACAAGGAATGGATTCGCTGCCATGCGTGATTTTGTTCAGAGAGTGGTGGACGAACTTAATGTGGGCGAAAACAAAGACCGTGTGTCAGTTGTCCAGTACAGCAGAGACGCAGAGGCCCACTTCTATCTGAACACATACACCACAAAGGACGATGTTCTTGACACGGTCAGAGGACTGAGACACAGAGGGGGAAGACCCCTCAACACCGGGTCAGCCCTCAAGTATGTCCGAGACAACGTGTTTACGGCAGCCTCTGGAAGTAGGCGCCAAGAGGGCATTCCTCAGCTACTGATTCTGCTGAGTGGAGGGCGATCTAGTGACAACGTAGAGATACCGGCGTCTGCCCTCAAAGACAACGGGGTCTTAATTCTGGGCATCGGAACTAGAAATTCTAGCACAGAGGTTCAAAGAATCGCCTCTGATCCTAGTTATGCCCAGTCTGTGTCTGACTTCTCTGACCTCCCAAACGTACAGCAGCCGTTCGCCTCCTCTCTTAGCCATGTAGTAGTCGGGGTTAAACCAATGACCCCTACAGTGAGAGGTAAGACACTGTTGCCTAATTACACCCGAAACATGTTGTACCTTTTGGTGCACTCCTGCTCCAATTGTCAACATAAAGGCTAATGCTTGCATGCCGCTTTCAACTTTAGCATCAATGTTCTGTTTTTCACATTCTCCCAGTTGACCAGAGAACTCCAAAAAGGGATGTGGTATTCCTTCTGGATGGCTCTGATGGCACACGGAATGGATTCCCTGCCATGCGTGATTTTATTCACACAGTGGTGGAGAAACTGAATGTGGGCGAAGACAACGACCGTGTGTCCGTTGCCCAGTACAGCGGAGATGCGGAGGCCAATTTCTATCTGAACACATATAACACAAAGGAAGATATTCTTGACACAGTCAGCGGCCTTACGCACAAAGGAGGCAGGCCCGTCAATACCGGGGCAGCCCTCCAGTATGTCAGAGACAACGTGTTTACAGCCTCTTCCGGCAGCAGGCGCCAAGAAGGGGTTCCACAGTTGTTGATCCTTGTAAATGGTGGAAGGTCTTCTGACAGTGTAGATACACCGGCAGCTGCTCTCAAACAGCTTGGCATCACTGTCCTTGGAATTGGAACAAGGAACTCGGACCATGGACAACTGCAAAAGATCTCCTCTAAGCCAAATTATGCTTTGTCAGTGTCTGACTTCAGTGACCTCCCCAACATACAAGAGCAACTGTCCTCTGCCATCAGCACAGTCATAGTGAGGGCCACACCAATGACGCCAACTGTAATCGGTGAGCTATTAATCGTCTCCGGAAGGCCATTAGAACATTAAAATGGGACTTTTAAGACGCCAAATGCATGTCTTGCTAGCTAATGTAATTGTTCCCAAGTTGTAAGCCAAAGCGATGTTGAATGAAGCTGAAGTTAGACATCTATCGTAACTGGGTTGAAGGCAGTGGCCTATATGTAAAAAAAAAAAAAATGCTAATGTTTTGGATGAGCTTCTGTTTGTGCCTTTCCCTACACATGTGTAAATACAGCCCCCTAATCTTTGTCTACTATTATTATTTTCTAGTTGAGCACAGCCTGCCCAAAAGGGATGTTGTGTTCTTGCTGGATGGATCTGATGGCACGCGGTCTGGATTCCCAGCAATGCGTGACTTTGTGCAGAAAGTTGTGGATACGCTCAATGTGGATGACGACAGAGATCGAGTCTCAGTTGTTCAGTACAGCAGAGATCCAGCTGTCCAATTCTATCTGAACACGTACAAAGCACAGGGCGACGTCGTTGCTAATGTCAGGGGCTTGAGGCACAAGGGCGGTAGGCCACTTAACACTGGAGCAGCGCTCCAATACTTGAGGGATAATGTCTTCACTGCCTCGGCTGGAAGTAGGCGTCTGGAAGGAGTTCCACAGATGCTCATAGTCCTCAGCGGTGGAAGGTCCTTTGACAGTGTTGATGCAGCAGCCACCGCTCTGAAGGAGCTGGGGGTCTATACCCTTGCCATTGGAACCAGAGGCTCTGATACCAGAGAACTGCAGAAGATATCCCATGGTCCCGAACAGGCTCTGTCTGTGTCTGAATTTACTGACCTTCCAAGTGTGCAACAGCAACTGCAGTCCTCAATGGAATCAGTGGTCATTGGTGTAACTCCAGAATCTCCCACAGTTTTAGGTATGTTCCCAAGTGTGGCCATGTGTACTTGTGTCAGTTTAAATGATGTATTTTAGGGATAACCTGAAGCTATCTGAGTTATGTCAGCCGTGTGTGCTCAAGGGGAAAAGGTGGCATGCTTAATGACTCTTACTAGTAGCCAAACGTAGGCATTTGCAGTCGTGCACAATCAATGTGTGACCCCAAAACAAATGTCCCTTGCTCATCGATGTTTTGTCTTTCTACGTTTGCTCAGTTGACCATGACGTTGCCGGTAAGGATGTAGTATTCCTTCTGGATGGTTCTGATTACACAAGGAATGGATTCGCTGCCATGCGTGATTTTGTTCAGAGAGTGGTGGACGAACTTAATGTGGGCGAAAACAAAGACCGTGTGTCAGTTGTCCAGTACAGCAGAGACGCAGAGGCCCACTTCTATCTGAACACATACACCACAAAGGACGATGTTCTTGACACGGTCAGAGGACTGAGACACAGAGGGGGAAGACCCCTCAACACCGGGTCAGCCCTCAAGTATGTCCGAGACAACGTGTTTACGGCAGCCTCTGGAAGTAGGCGCCAAGAGGGCATTCCTCAGCTACTGATTCTGCTGAGTGGAGGGCGATCTAGTGACAACGTAGAGATACCGGCGTCTGCCCTCAAAGACAACGGGGTCTTAATTCTGGGCATCGGAACTAGAAATTCTAGCACAGAGGTTCAAAGAATCGCCTCTGATCCTAGTTATGCCCAGTCTGTGTCTGACTTCTCTGACCTCCCAAACGTACAGCAGCCGTTCGCCTCCTCTCTTAGCCATGTAGTAGTCGGGGTTAAACCAATGACCCCTACAGTGAGAGGTAAGACACTGTTGCCTAATTACACCCGAAACATGTTGTACCTTTTGGTGCACTCCTGCTCCAATTGTCAACATAAAGGCTAATGCTTGCATGCCGCTTTCAACTTTAGCATCAATGTTCTGTTTTTCACATTCTCCCAGTTGACCAGAGAACTCCAAAAAGGGATGTGGTATTCCTTCTGGATGGCTCTGATGGCACACGGAATGGATTCCCTGCCATGCGTGATTTTATTCACACAGTGGTGGAGAAACTGAATGTGGGCGAAGACAACGACCGTGTGTCCGTTGCCCAGTACAGCGGAGATGCGGAGGCCAATTTCTATCTGAACACATATAACACAAAGGAAGATATTCTTGACACAGTCAGCGGCCTTACGCACAAAGGAGGCAGGCCCGTCAATACCGGGGCAGCCCTCCAGTATGTCAGAGACAACGTGTTTACAGCCTCTTCCGGCAGCAGGCGCCAAGAAGGGGTTCCACAGTTGTTGATCCTTGTAAATGGTGGAAGGTCTTCTGACAGTGTAGATACACCGGCAGCTGCTCTCAAACAGCTTGGCATCACTGTCCTTGGAATTGGAACAAGGAACTCGGACCATGGACAACTGCAAAAGATCTCCTCTAAGCCAAATTATGCTTTGTCAGTGTCTGACTTCAGTGACCTCCCCAACATACAAGAGCAACTGTCCTCTGCCATCAGCACAGTCATAGTGAGGGCCACACCAATGACGCCAACTGTAATCGGTGAGCTATTAATCGTCTCCGGAAGGCCATTAGAACATTAAAATGGGACTTTTAAGACGCCAAATGCATGTCTTGCTAGCTAATGTAATTGTTCCCAAGTTGTAAGCCAAAGCGATGTTGAATGAAGCTGAAGTTAGACATCTATCGTAACTGGGTTGAAGGCAGTGGCCTATATGTAAAAAAAAAAAAAATGCTAATGTTTTGGATGAGCTTCTGTTTGTGCCTTTCCCTACACATGTGTAAATACAGCCCCCTAATCTTTGTCTACTATTATTATTTTCTAGTTGAGCACAGCCTGCCCAAAAGGGATGTTGTGTTCTTGCTGGATGGATCTGATGGCACGCGGTCTGGATTCCCAGCAATGCGTGACTTTGTGCAGAAAGTTGTGGATACGCTCAATGTGGATGACGACAGAGATCGAGTCTCAGTTGTTCAGTACAGCAGAGATCCAGCTGTCCAATTCTATCTGAACACGTACAAAGCACAGGGCGACGTCGTTGCTAATGTCAGGGGCTTGAGGCACAAGGGCGGTAGGCCACTTAACACTGGAGCAGCGCTCCAATACTTGAGGGATAATGTCTTCACTGCCTCGGCTGGAAGTAGGCGTCTGGAAGGAGTTCCACAGATGCTCATAGTCCTCAGCGGTGGAAGGTCCTTTGACAGTGTTGATGCAGCAGCCACCGCTCTGAAGGAGCTGGGGGTCTATACCCTTGCCATTGGAACCAGAGGCTCTGATACCAGAGAACTGCAGAAGATATCCCATGGTCCCGAACAGGCTCTGTCTGTGTCTGAATTTACTGACCTTCCAAGTGTGCAACAGCAACTGCAGTCCTCAATGGAATCAGTGGTCATTGGTGTAACTCCAGAATCTCCCACAGTTTTAGGTATGTTCCCAAGTGTGGCCATGTGTACTTGTGTCAGTTTAAATGATGTATTTTAGGGATAACCTGAAGCTATCTGAGTTATGTCAGCCGTGTGTGCTCAAAGGGAAAAGGTGGCATGCTTAATGACTCTTACTAGTAGCCAAACGTAGGCATTTGCAGTCGTGCACAATCAATGTGTGACCCCAAAACAAATGTCCCTTGCTCATCGATGTTTTGTCTTTCTACGTTTGCTCAGTTGACCATGACGTTGCCGGTAAGGATGTAGTATTCCTTCTGGATGGCTCTGATTACACAAGGAATGGATTCGCTGCCATGCGTGATTTTGTTCAGAGAGTGGTGGACGAACTTAATGTGGGCGAAAACAAAGACCGTGTGTCAGTTGTCCAGTACAGCAGAGACGCAGAGGCCCACTTCTATCTGAACACATACACCACAAAGGACGATGTTCTTGACACGGTCAGAGGACTGAGACACAGAGGGGGAAGACCCCTCAACACCGGGTCAGCCCTCAAGTATGTCCGAGACAACGTGTTTACGGCAGCCTCTGGAAGTAGGCGCCAAGAGGGCATTCCTCAGCTACTGATTCTGCTGAGTGGAGGGCGATCTAGTGACAACGTAGAGATACCGGCGTCTGCCCTCAAAGACAACGGGGTCTTAATTCTGGGCATCGGAACTAGAAATTCTAGCACAGAGGTTCAAAGAATCGCCTCTGATCCTAGTTATGCCCAGTCTGTGTCTGACTTCTCTGACCTCCCAAACGTACAGCAGCCGTTCGCCTCCTCTCTTAGCCATGTAGTAGTCGGGGTTAAACCAATGACCCCTACAGTGAGAGGTAAGACACTGTTGCCTAATTACACCCGAAACATGTTGTACCTTTTGGTGCACTCCTGCTCCAATTGTCAACATAAAGGCTAATGCTTGCATGCCGCTTTCAACTTTAGCATCAATGTTCTGTTTTTCACATTCTCCCAGTTGACCAGAGAACTCCAAAAAGGGATGTGGTATTCCTTCTGGATGGCTCTGATGGCACACGGAATGGATTCCCTGCCATGCGTGATTTTATTCACACAGTGGTGGAGAAACTGAATGTGGGCGAAGACAACGACCGTGTGTCCGTTGCCCAGTACAGCGGAGATGCGGAGGCCAATTTCTATCTGAACACATATAACACAAAGGAAGATATTCTTGACACAGTCAGCGGCCTTACGCACAAAGGAGGCAGGCCCGTCAATACCGGGGCAGCCCTCCAGTATGTCAGAGACAACGTGTTTACAGCCTCTTCCGGCAGCAGGCGCCAAGAAGGGGTTCCACAGTTGTTGATCCTTGTAAATGGTGGAAGGTCTTCTGACAGTGTAGATACACCGGCAGCTGCTCTCAAACAGCTTGGCATCACTGTCCTTGGAATTGGAACAAGGAACTCGGACCATGGACAACTGCAAAAGATCTCCTCTAAGCCAAATTATGCTTTGTCAGTGTCTGACTTCAGTGACCTCCCCAACATACAAGAGCAACTGTCCTCTGCCATCAGCACAGTCATAGTGAGGGCCACACCAATGACGCCAACTGTAATCGGTGAGCTATTAATCGTCTCCGGAAGGCCATTAGAACATTAAAATGGGACTTTTAAGACGCCAAATGCATGTCTTGCTAGCTAATGTAATTGTTCCCAAGTTGTAAGCCAAAGCGATGTTGAATGAAGCTGAAGTTAGACATCTATCGTAACTGGGTTGAAGGCAGTGGCCTATATGTAAAAAAAAAAAAAATGCTAATGTTTTGGATGAGCTTCTGTTTGTGCCTTTCCCTACACATGTGTAAATACAGCCCCCTAATCTTTGTCTACTATTATTATTTTCTAGTTGAGCACAGCCTGCCCAAAAGGGATGTTGTGTTCTTGCTGGATGGATCTGATGGCACGCGGTCTGGATTCCCAGCAATGCGTGACTTTGTGCAGAAAGTTGTGGATACGCTCAATGTGGATGACGACAGAGATCGAGTCTCAGTTGTTCAGTACAGCAGAGATCCAGCTGTCCAATTCTATCTGAACACGTACAAAGCACAGGGCGACGTCGTTGCTAATGTCAGGGGCTTGAGGCACAAGGGCGGTAGGCCACTTAACACTGGAGCAGCGCTCCAATACTTGAGGGATAATGTCTTCACTGCCTCGGCTGGAAGTAGGCGTCTGGAAGGAGTTCCACAGATGCTCATAGTCCTCAGCGGTGGAAGGTCCTTTGACAGTGTTGATGCAGCAGCCACCGCTCTGAAGGAGCTGGGGGTCTATACCCTTGCCATTGGAACCAGAGGCTCTGATACCAGAGAACTGCAGAAGATATCCCATGGTCCCGAACAGGCTCTGTCTGTGTCTGAATTTACTGACCTTCCAAGTGTGCAACAGCAACTGCAGTCCTCAATGGAATCAGTGGTCATTGGTGTAACTCCAGAATCTCCCACAGTTTTAGGTATGTTCCCAAGTGTGGCCATGTGTACTTGTGTCAGTTTAAATGATGTATTTTAGGGATAACCTGAAGCTATCTGAGTTATGTCAGCCGTGTGTGCTCAAAGGGAAAAGGTGGCATGCTTAATGACTCTTACTAGTAGCCAACCGTAGGCATTTGCAGTCGTGCACAATCAATGTGTGACCCCAAAACAAATGTCCCTTGCTCATCGATGTTTTGTCTTTCTACGTTTGCTCAGTTGACCATGACGTTGCCGGTAAGGATGTAGTATTCCTTCTGGATGGCTCTGATTACACAAGGAATGGATTCGCTGCCATGCGTGATTTTGTTCAGAGAGTGGTGGACGAACTTAATGTGGGCGAAAACAAAGACCGTGTGTCAGTTGTCCAGTACAGCAGAGACGCAGAGGCCCACTTCTATCTGAACACATACACCACAAAGGACGATGTTCTTGACACGGTCAGAGGACTGAGACACAGAGGGGGAAGACCCCTCAACACCGGGTCAGCCCTCAAGTATGTCCGAGACAACGTGTTTACGGCAGCCTCTGGAAGTAGGCGCCAAGAGGGCATTCCTCAGCTACTGATTCTGCTGAGTGGAGGGCGATCTAGTGACAACGTAGAGATACCGGCGTCTGCCCTCAAAGACAACGGGGTCTTAATTCTGGGCATCGGAACTAGAAATTCTAGCACAGAGGTTCAAAGAATCGCCTCTGATCCTAGTTATGCCCAGTCTGTGTCTGACTTCTCTGACCTCCCAAACGTACAGCAGCCGTTCGCCTCCTCTCTTAGCCATGTAGTAGTCGGGGTTAAACCAATGACCCCTACAGTGAGAGGTAAGACACTGTTGCCTAATTACACCCGAAACATGTTGTACCTTTTGGTGCACTCCTGCTCCAATTGTCAACATAAAGGCTAATGCTTGCATGCCGCTTTCAACTTTAGCATCAATGTTCTGTTTTTCACATTCTCCCAGTTGACCAGAGAACTCCAAAAAGGGATGTGGTATTCCTTCTGGATGGCTCTGATGGCACACGGAATGGATTCCCTGCCATGCGTGATTTTATTCACACAGTGGTGGAGAAACTGAATGTGGGCGAAGACAACGACCGTGTGTCCGTTGCCCAGTACAGCGGAGATGCGGAGGCCAATTTCTATCTGAACACATATAACACAAAGGAAGATATTCTTGACACAGTCAGCGGCCTTACGCACAAAGGAGGCAGGCCCGTCAATACCGGGGCAGCCCTCCAGTATGTCAGAGACAACGTGTTTACAGCCTCTTCCGGCAGCAGGCGCCAAGAAGGGGTTCCACAGTTGTTGATCCTTGTAAATGGTGGAAGGTCTTCTGACAGTGTAGATACACCGGCAGCTGCTCTCAAACAGCTTGGCATCACTGTCCTTGGAATTGGAACAAGGAACTCGGACCATGGACAACTGCAAAAGATCTCCTCTAAGCCAAATTATGCTTTGTCAGTGTCTGACTTCAGTGACCTCCCCAACATACAAGAGCAACTGTCCTCTGCCATCAGCACAGTCATAGTGAGGGCCACACCAATGACGCCAACTGTAATCGGTGAGCTATTAATCGTCTCCGGAAGGCCATTAGAACATTAAAATGGGACTTTTAAGACGCCAAATGCATGTCTTGCTAGCTAATGTAATTGTTCCCAAGTTGTAAGCCAAAGCGATGTTGAATGAAGCTGAAGTTAGACATCTATCGTAACTGGGTTGAAGGCAGTGGCCTATATGTAAAAAAAAAAAAAATGCTAATGTTTTGGATGAGCTTCTGTTTGTGCCTTTCCCTACACATGTGTAAATACAGCCCCCTAATCTTTGTCTACTATTATTATTTTCTAGTTGAGCACAGCCTGCCCAAAAGGGATGTTGTGTTCTTGCTGGATGGATCTGATGGCACGCGGTCTGGATTCCCAGCAATGCGTGACTTTGTGCAGAAAGTTGTGGATACGCTCAATGTGGATGACGACAGAGATCGAGTCTCAGTTGTTCAGTACAGCAGAGATCCAGCTGTCCAATTCTATCTGAACACGTACAAAGCACAGGGCGACGTCGTTGCTAATGTCAGGGGCTTGAGGCACAAGGGCGGTAGGCCACTTAACACTGGAGCAGCGCTCCAATACTTGAGGGATAATGTCTTCACTGCCTCGGCTGGAAGTAGGCGTCTGGAAGGAGTTCCACAGATGCTCATAGTCCTCAGCGGTGGAAGGTCCTTTGACAGTGTTGATGCAGCAGCCACCGCTCTGAAGGAGCTGGGGGTCTATACCCTTGCCATTGGAACCAGAGGCTCTGATACCAGAGAACTGCAGAAGATATCCCATGGTCCCGAACAGGCTCTGTCTGTGTCTGAATTTACTGACCTTCCAAGTGTGCAACAGCAACTGCAGTCCTCAATGGAATCAGTGGTCATTGGTGTAACTCCAGAATCTCCCACAGTTTTAGGTATGTTCCCAAGTGTGGCCATGTGTACTTGTGTCAGTTTAAATGATGTATTTTAGGGATAACCTGAAGCTATCTGAGTTATGTCAGCCGTGTGTGCTCAAAGGGAAAAGGTGGCATGCTTAATGACTCTTACTAGTAGCCAACCGTAGGCATTTGCAGTCGTGCACAATCAATGTGTGACCCCAAAACAAATGTCCCTTGCTCATCGATGTTTTGTCTTTCTACGTTTGCTCAGTTGACCATGACGTTGCCGGTAAGGATGTAGTATTCCTTCTGGATGGCTCTGATTACACAAGGAATGGATTCGCTGCCATGCGTGATTTTGTTCAGAGAGTGGTGGACGAACTTAATGTGGGCGAAAACAAAGACCGTGTGTCAGTTGTCCAGTACAGCAGAGACGCAGAGGCCCACTTCTATCTGAACACATACACCACAAAGGACGATGTTCTTGACACGGTCAGAGGACTGAGACACAGAGGGGGAAGACCCCTCAACACCGGGTCAGCCCTCAAGTATGTCCGAGACAACGTGTTTACGGCAGCCTCTGGAAGTAGGCGCCAAGAGGGCATTCCTCAGCTACTGATTCTGCTGAGTGGAGGGCGATCTAGTGACAACGTAGAGATACCGGCGTCTGCCCTCAAAGACAACGGGGTCTTAATTCTGGGCATCGGAACTAGAAATTCTAGCACAGAGGTTCAAAGAATCGCCTCTGATCCTAGTTATGCCCAGTCTGTGTCTGACTTCTCTGACCTCCCAAACGTACAGCAGCCGTTCGCCTCCTCTCTTAGCCATGTAGTAGTCGGGGTTAAACCAATGACCCCTACAGTGAGAGGTAAGACACTGTTGCCTAATTACACCCGAAACATGTTGTACCTTTTGGTGCACTCCTGCTCCAATTGTCAACATAAAGGCTAATGCTTGCATGCCGCTTTCAACTTTAGCATCAATGTTCTGTTTTTCACATTCTCCCAGTTGACCAGAGAACTCCAAAAAGGGATGTGGTATTCCTTCTGGATGGCTCTGATGGCACACGGAATGGATTCCCTGCCATGCGTGATTTTATTCACACAGTGGTGGAGAAACTGAATGTGGGCGAAGACAACGACCGTGTGTCCGTTGCCCAGTACAGCGGAGATGCGGAGGCCAATTTCTATCTGAACACATATAACACAAAGGAAGATATTCTTGACACAGTCAGCGGCCTTACGCACAAAGGAGGCAGGCCCGTCAATACCGGGGCAGCCCTCCAGTATGTCAGAGACAACGTGTTTACAGCCTCTTCCGGCAGCAGGCGCCAAGAAGGGGTTCCACAGTTGTTGATCCTTGTAAATGGTGGAAGGTCTTCTGACAGTGTAGATACACCGGCAGCTGCTCTCAAACAGCTTGGCATCACTGTCCTTGGAATTGGAACAAGGAACTCGGACCATGGACAACTGCAAAAGATCTCCTCTAAGCCAAATTATGCTTTGTCAGTGTCTGACTTCAGTGACCTCCCCAACATACAAGAGCAACTGTCCTCTGCCATCAGCACAGTCATAGTGAGGGCCACACCAATGACGCCAACTGTAATCGGTGAGCTATTAATCGTCTCCGGAAGGCCATTAGAACATTAAAATGGGACTTTTAAGACGCCAAATGCATGTCTTGCTAGCTAATGTAATTGTTCCCAAGTTGTAAGCCAAAGCGATGTTGAATGAAGCTGAAGTTAGACATCTATCGTAACTGGGTTGAAGGCAGTGGCCTATATGTAAAAAAAAAAATGCTAATGTTTTGGATGAGCTTCTGTTTGTGCCTTTCCCTACACATGTGTAAATACAGCCCCCTAATCTTTGTCTACCATTATTATTTTCTAGTTGAGCACAGCCTGCCCAAAAGGGATGTTGTGTTCTTGCTGGATGGATCTGATGGCACGTGGTCTGGATTCCCAGCAATGCGTGACTTTGTGCAGAAAGTTGTGGATACGCTCAATGTGGATGACGACAGAGATCGAGTCTCAGTTGTTCAGTACAGCAGAGATCCAGCTGTTCAATTCTATTTGAACACGTACAAAACACAGGGCGACGTCGTTGCTAATGTCAGGGGCTTGAGGCACAAGGGCGGTAGGACACTTAACACTGGAGCAGCGCTCCAATACTTGAGGGATAATGTCTTCACTGCCTCGGCTGGAAGTAGGCGTCTGGAAGGAGTTCCACAGATGCTCATAGTCCTCAGCGGTGGAAGGTCCTTTGACAGTGTTGATGCAGCAGCCACCGCTCTGAAGGAGCTGGGGGTCTATACCCTTGCCATTGGAACCAGAGGCTCTGATACCAGAGAACTGCAGAAGATATCCCATGGTCCCGAACAGGCTCTGTCTGTGTCTGATTTTACTGACCTTCCCAGTGTCCAACAGCAACTGCAGTCCTCAATGGAATCAGTGGTCATTGGTGTAACTCCAGAATCTCCCACAGTTTTAGGTATGTTCCCAAGTGTGGCCATGTGTACTTGTGTCAGTTTAAATGATCTATTTTAGGGATAACCTGAAGCTATCTGATTTATGTCAGCCATGTGTGCTCAAAGGGAAAAGGTGGCATGCTTAATGACTCTTAATAGTAGCCAAACGTAGGCGTTTGCAGTCGTGCACAATCAATGTGTGACCCCAAAACAAATGTCCCTTGCTCATTGATGTTTTGTCTTTCTACGTTTGCTTAGTTGACCATGACATTGCCGGTAAGGATGTAGTATTCCTTCTGGATGGCTCTGATTACACAAGGAATGGATTCGCTGCCATGCGTGATTTTGTTCAGAGAGTGGTGGACAAACTTAATGTGGGCGAAAACAAAGACCGTGTGTCAGTTGTCCAGTACAGCAGAGACGCAGAGGCCCACTTCTATCTGAACACATACACCACAAAGGACGATGTTCTTGACACGGTCAGAGGACTGAGACACAGAGGGGGAAGACCCCTCAACACCGGGTCAGCCCTCAAGTATGTCCGAGACAACGTGTTTACGGCAGCCTCTGGAAGTAGGCGCCAAGAGGGCATTCCTCAGCTACTGATTCTGCTGAGTGGAGGGCGATCTAGTGACAACGTAGAGATACCGGCGTCTGCCCTCAAAGACAACGGGGTCTTAATTCTGGGCATCGGAACTAGAAATTCTAGCACAGAGGTTCAAAGAATCGCCTCTGATCCTAGTTATGCCCAGTCTGTGTCTGACTTCTCTGACCTCCCAAACGTACAGCAGCCGTTCGCCTCCTCTCTTAGCCATGTAGTAGTCGGGGTTAAACCAATGACCCCTACAGTGAGAGGTAAGACACTGTTGCCTAATTACACCCGAAACATGTTGTACCTTTTGGTGCACTCCTGCTCCAATTGTCAACATAAAGGCTAATGCTTGCATGCCGCTTTCAACTTTAGCATCAATGTTCTGTTTTTCACATTCTCCCAGTTGACCAGAGAACTCCAAAAAGGGATGTGGTATTCCTTCTGGATGGCTCTGATGGCACACGGAATGGATTCCCTGCCATGCGTGATTTTATTCACACAGTGGTGGAGAAACTGAATGTGGGCGAAGACAACGACCGTGTGTCCGTTGCCCAGTACAGCGGAGATGCGGAGGCCAATTTCTATCTGAACACATATAACACAAAGGAAGATATTCTTGACACAGTCAGCGGCCTTACGCACAAAGGAGGCAGGCCCGTCAATACCGGGGCAGCCCTCCAGTATGTCAGAGACAACGTGTTTACAGCCTCTTCCGGCAGCAGGCGCCAAGAAGGGGTTCCACAGTTGTTGATCCTTGTAAATGGTGGAAGGTCTTCTGACAGTGTAGATACACCGGCAGCTGCTCTCAAACAGCTTGGCATCACTGTCCTTGGAATTGGAACAAGGAACTCGGACCATGGACAACTGCAAAAGATCTCCTCTAAGCCAAATTATGCTTTGTCAGTGTCTGACTTCAGTGACCTCCCCAACATACAAGAGCAACTGTCCTCTGCCATCAGCACAGTCATAGTGAGGGCCACACCAATGACGCCAACTGTAATCGGTGAGCTATTAATCGTCTCCGGAAGGCCATTAGAACATTAAAATGGGACTTTTAAGACGCCAAATGCATGTCTTGCTAGCTAATGTAATTGTTCCCAAGTTGTAAGCCAAAGCGATGTTGAATGAAGCTGAAGTTAGACATCTATCGTAACTGGGTTGAAGGCAGTGGCCTATATGTAAAAAAAAAAAAAATGCTAATGTTTTGGATGAGCTTCTGTTTGTGCCTTTCCCTACACATGTGTAAATACAGCCCCCTAATCTTTGTCTACTATTATTATTTTCTAGTTGAGCACAGCCTGCCCAAAAGGGATGTTGTGTTCTTGCTGGATGGATCTGATGGCACGCGGTCTGGATTCCCAGCAATGCGTGACTTTGTGCAGAAAGTTGTGGATACGCTCAATGTGGATGACGACAGAGATCGAGTCTCAGTTGTTCAGTACAGCAGAGATCCAGCTGTCCAATTCTATCTGAACACGTACAAAGCACAGGGCGACGTCGTTGCTAATGTCAGGGGCTTGAGGCACAAGGGCGGTAGGCCACTTAACACTGGAGCAGCGCTCCAATACTTGAGGGATAATGTCTTCACTGCCTCGGCTGGAAGTAGGCGTCTGGAAGGAGTTCCACAGATGCTCATAGTCCTCAGCGGTGGAAGGTCCTTTGACAGTGTTGATGCAGCAGCCACCGCTCTGAAGGAGCTGGGGGTCTATACCCTTGCCATTGGAACCAGAGGCTCTGATACCAGAGAACTGCAGAAGATATCCCATGGTCCCGAACAGGCTCTGTCTGTGTCTGAATTTACTGACCTTCCAAGTGTGCAACAGCAACTGCAGTCCTCAATGGAATCAGTGGTCATTGGTGTAACTCCAGAATCTCCCACAGTTTTAGGTATGTTCCCAAGTGTGGCCATGTGTACTTGTGTCAGTTTAAATGATGTATTTTAGGGATAACCTGAAGCTATCTGAGTTATGTCAGCCGTGTGTGCTCAAAGGGAAAAGGTGGCATGCTTAATGACTCTTACTAGTAGCCAACCGTAGGCATTTGCAGTCGTGCACAATCAATGTGTGACCCCAAAACAAATGTCCCTTGCTCATCGATGTTTTGTCTTTCTACGTTTGCTCAGTTGACCATGACGTTGCCGGTAAGGATGTAGTATTCCTTCTGGATGGCTCTGATTACACAAGGAATGGATTCGCTGCCATGCGTGATTTTGTTCAGAGAGTGGTGGACGAACTTAATGTGGGCGAAAACAAAGACCGTGTGTCAGTTGTCCAGTACAGCAGAGACGCAGAGGCCCACTTCTATCTGAACACATACACCACAAAGGACGATGTTCTTGACACGGTCAGAGGACTGAGACACAGAGGGGGAAGACCCCTCAACACCGGGTCAGCCCTCAAGTATGTCCGAGACAACGTGTTTACGGCAGCCTCTGGAAGTAGGCGCCAAGAGGGCATTCCTCAGCTACTGATTCTGCTGAGTGGAGGGCGATCTAGTGACAACGTAGAGATACCGGCGTCTGCCCTCAAAGACAACGGGGTCTTAATTCTGGGCATCGGAACTAGAAATTCTAGCACAGAGGTTCAAAGAATCGCCTCTGATCCTAGTTATGCCCAGTCTGTGTCTGACTTCTCTGACCTCCCAAACGTACAGCAGCCGTTCGCCTCCTCTCTTAGCCATGTAGTAGTCGGGGTTAAACCAATGACCCCTACAGTGAGAGGTAAGACACTGTTGCCTAATTACACCCGAAACATGTTGTACCTTTTGGTGCACTCCTGCTCCAATTGTCAACATAAAGGCTAATGCTTGCATGCCGCTTTCAACTTTAGCATCAATGTTCTGTTTTTCACATTCTCCCAGTTGACCAGAGAACTCCAAAAAGGGATGTGGTATTCCTTCTGGATGGCTCTGATGGCACACGGAATGGATTCCCTGCCATGCGTGATTTTATTCACACAGTGGTGGAGAAACTGAATGTGGGCGAAGACAACGACCGTGTGTCCGTTGCCCAGTACAGCGGAGATGCGGAGGCCAATTTCTATCTGAACACATATAACACAAAGGAAGATATTCTTGACACAGTCAGCGGCCTTACGCACAAAGGAGGCAGGCCCGTCAATACCGGGGCAGCCCTCCAGTATGTCAGAGACAACGTGTTTACAGCCTCTTCCGGCAGCAGGCGCCAAGAAGGGGTTCCACAGTTGTTGATCCTTGTAAATGGTGGAAGGTCTTCTGACAGTGTAGATACACCGGCAGCTGCTCTCAAACAGCTTGGCATCACTGTCCTTGGAATTGGAACAAGGAACTCGGACCATGGACAACTGCAAAAGATCTCCTCTAAGCCAAATTATGCTTTGTCAGTGTCTGACTTCAGTGACCTCCCCAACATACAAGAGCAACTGTCCTCTGCCATCAGCACAGTCATAGTGAGGGCCACACCAATGACGCCAACTGTAATCGGTGAGCTATTAATCGTCTCCGGAAGGCCATTAGAACATTAAAATGGGACTTTTAAGACGCCAAATGCATGTCTTGCTAGCTAATGTAATTGTTCCCAAGTTGTAAGCCAAAGCGATGTTGAATGAAGCTGAAGTTAGACATCTATCGTAACTGGGTTGAAGGCAGTGGCCTATATGTAAAAAAAAAAATGCTAATGTTTTGGATGAGCTTCTGTTTGTGCCTTTCCCTACACATGTGTAAATACAGCCCCCTAATCTTTGTCTACCATTATTATTTTCTAGTTGAGCACAGCCTGCCCAAAAGGGATGTTGTGTTCTTGCTGGATGGATCTGATGGCACGTGGTCTGGATTCCCAGCAATGCGTGACTTTGTGCAGAAAGTTGTGGATACGCTCAATGTGGATGACGACAGAGATCGAGTCTCAGTTGTTCAGTACAGCAGAGATCCAGCTGTTCAATTCTATTTGAACACGTACAAAACACAGGGCGACGTCGTTGCTAATGTCAGGGGCTTGAGGCACAAGGGCGGTAGGCCACTTAACACTGGAGCAGCGCTCCAATACTTGAGGGATAATGTCTTCACTGCCTCGGCTGGAAGTAGGCGTCTGGAAGGAGTTCCACAGATGCTCATAGTCCTCAGCGGTGGAAGGTCCTTTGACAGTGTTGATGCAGCAGCCACCGCTCTGAAGGAGCTGGGGGTCTATACCCTTGCCATTGGAACCAGAGGCTCTGATACCAGAGAACTGCAGAAGATATCCCATGGTCCCGAACAGGCTCTGTCTGTGTCTGATTTTACTGACCTTCCCAGTGTCCAACAGCAACTGCAGTCCTCAATGGAATCAGTGGTCATTGGTGTAACTCCAGAATCTCCCACAGTTTTAGGTATGTTCCCAAGTGTGGCCATGTGTACTTGTGTCAGTTTAAATGATCTATTTTAGGGATAACCTGAAGCTATCTGATTTATGTCAGCCATGTGTGCTCAAAGGGAAAAGGTGGCATGCTTAATGACTCTTAATAGTAGCCAAACGTAGGCGTTTGCAGTCGTGCACAATCAATGTGTGACCCCAAAACAAATGTCCCTTGCTCATTGATGTTTTGTCTTTCTACGTTTGCTTAGTTGACCATGACATTGCCGGTAAGGATGTAGTATTCCTTCTGGATGGCTCTGATTACACAAGGAATGGATTCGCTGCCATGCGTGATTTTGTTCAGAGAGTGGTGGACAAACTTAATGTGGGCGAAAACAAAGACCGTGTGTCAGTTGTCCAGTACAGCAGAGACGCAGAGGCCCACTTCTATCTGAACACATACACCACAAAGGACGATGTTCTTGACACGGTCAGAGGACTGAGACACAGAGGGGGAAGACCCCTCAACACTGGGTCAGCCCTCAAGTATGTCCGAGACAACGTGTTTACGGCAGCCTCTGGAAGTAGGCGCCAAGAGGGCATTCCTCAGCTACTGATTCTGCTGAGTGGAGGGCGATCTAGTGACAACGTAGAGATACCGGCGTCTGCCCTCAAAGACAACGGGGTCTTAATTCTGGGCATCGGAACTAGAAATTCTAGCACAGAGGTTCAAAGAATCGCCTCTGATCCTAGTTATGCCCAGTCTGTGTCTGACTTCTCTGACCTCCCAAACGTACAGCAGCCGTTCGCCTCCTCTCTTAGCCATGTAGTAGTCGGGGTTAAACCAATGACCCCTACAGTGAGAGGTAAGACACTGTTGCCTAATTACACCCAAAAACATGTTGTACCTTTTGGTGCACTCCTGCTCCAATTGTCAACATAAAGCCTAATGATTGCATGCCACTTTCAACTTTAGCATCAATATTCTGTTTTTCACATTCTCCCAGTTGACCAGAGAACTCCAAAAAGGGATGTGGTATTCCTTCTGGATGGCTCTGATGGCACACGGAATGGATTCCCTGCCATGCGTGATTTTATTCACACGGTGGTGGAGAAACTGAATGTGGGCGAAAACAACGACCGTGTGTCCGTTGCCCAGTACAGCGGAGATGCAGAGGCCAATTTCTATCTAAACACATATGACACAAAGGAAGATATTCTTGACACAGTCAGTGGCCTTACGCACAAAGGAGGCAGGCCCGTCAATACCGGGGCAGCCCTCCAGTATGTCAGAGACAACGTGTTTACAGCCTCTACCGGCAGCAGGCGCCAAGAAGGGGTTCCACAGTTGTTGATCCTTGTAAATGGTGGAAGGTCTTCTGACAGTGTAGATACACCGGCAGCTGCTCTCAAACAGCTTGGCATCACTGTCCTTGGAATTGGAACAAGGAACTCTGACCATGGACAACTCCAAAAGATCTCCTCTAAGCCAAATTATGCTTTGTCAGTGTCTGACTTCAGTTACCTCCCCAACATACAAGAGCAACTGTCCTCTGCCATCAGCACAGTCATAGTGAGGGCCACACCAATGACGCCAACTGTAATCGGTGAGCTATTAATCGTCTCCGGAAGGCCATTAGAACATTAAAATGGGACTTTTAAGACGCCAGATGCATGTCTTGCTAGCTAATGTAATTGTTCCCAAGTTGTAAGCCAAAGCGATGTTGAATGAAGCTGAAGTTAGACATCTATCGTAACTGGGTTGAAGGCAGTGGCCTATGTGTAAAAAAAAAAAATGCTAATGTTTTGGATGAGCTTCTGTTTGTGCCTTTCCCTACACATGTGTAAATACAGCCCCCTAATCTTTGTCTACCATTATTATTTTCTAGTTGAGCACAGCCTGCCCAAAAGGGATGTTGTGTTCTTGCTGGATGGATCTGATGGCACGTGGTCTGGATTCCCAGCAATGCGTGACTTTGTGCAGAAAGTTGTGGATACGCTCAATGTGGATGACGACAGAGATCGAGTCTCAGTTGTTCAGTACAGCAGAGATCCAGCTGTTCAATTCTATTTGAACACGTACAAAACACAGGGCGACGTCGTTGCTAATGTCAGGGGCTTGAGGCACAAGGGCGGTAGGCCACTTAACACTGGAGCAGCGCTCCAATACTTGAGGGATAATGTCTTCACTGCCTCGGCTGGAAGTAGGCGTCTGGAAGGAGTTCCACAGATGCTCATAGTCCTCAGCGGTGGAAGGTCCTTTGACAGTGTTGATGCAGCAGCCACCGCTCTGAAGGAGCTGGGGGTCTATACCCTTGCCATTGGAACCAGAGGCTCTGATACCAGAGAACTGCAGAAGATATCCCATGGTCCCGAACAGGCTCTGTCTGTGTCTGATTTTACTGACCTTCCCAGTGTCCAACAGCAACTGCAGTCCTCAATGGAATCAGTGGTCATTGGTGTAACTCCAGAATCTCCCACAGTTTTAGGTATGTTCCCAAGTGTGGCCATGTGTACTTGTGTCAGTTTAAATGATCTATTTTAGGGATAACCTGAAGCTATCTGATTTATGTCAGCCGTGTGTGCTCAAAGGGAAAAGGTGGCATGCTTAATGACTCTTAATAGTAGCCAAACGTAGGCGTTTGCAGTCGTGCACAATCAATGTGTGACCCCAAAACAAATGTCCCTTGCTCATTGATGTTTTGTCTTTCTACGTTTGCTTAGTTGACCATGACATTGCCGGTAAGGATGTAGTATTCCTTCTGGATGGCTCTGATTACACAAGGAATGGATTCGCTGCCATGCGTGATTTTGTTCAGAGAGTGGTGGACAAACTTAATGTGGGCGAAAACAAAGACCGTGTGTCAGTTGTCCAGTACAGCAGAGACGCAGAGGCCCACTTCTATCTGAACACATACACCACAAAGGACGATGTTCTTGACACGGTCAGAGGACTGAGACACAGAGGGGGAAGACCCCTCAACACTGGGTCAGCCCTCAAGTATGTCCGAGACAACGTGTTTACGGCAGCCTCTGGAAGTAGGCGCCAAGAGGGCATTCCTCAGCTACTGATTCTGCTGAGTGGAGGGCGATCTAGTGACAACGTAGAGATACCGGCATCTGCCCTCAAAGACAACGGGGTCTTAATTCTGGGCATCGGAACTAGAAATTCTAGCACAGAGGTTCAAAGAATCGCCTCTGATCCTAGTTATGCCCAGTCTGTGTCTGACTTCTCTGACCTCCCAAACGTACAGCAGCCGTTCGCCTCCTCTCTTAGCCATGTAGTAGTCGGGGTTAAACCAATGACCCCTACAGTGAGAGGTAAGACACTGTTGCCTAATTACACCCAAAAACATGTTGTACCTTTTGGTGCACTCCTGCTCCAATTGTCAACATAAAGCCTAATGATTGCATGCCACTTTCAACTTTAGCATCAATATTCTGTTTTTCACATTCTCCCAGTTGACCAGAGAACTCCAAAAAGGGATGTGGTATTCCTTCTGGATGGCTCTGATGGCACACGGAATGGATTCCCTGCCATGCGTGATTTTATTCACACGGTGGTGGAGAAACTGAATGTGGGCGAAAACAACGACCGTGTGTCCGTTGCCCAGTACAGCGGAGATGCAGAGGCCAATTTCTATCTAAACACATATGACACAAAGGAAGATATTCTTGACACAGTCAGCGGCCTTACGCACAAAGGAGGCAGGCCCGTCAATACCGGGGCAGCCCTCCAGTATGTCAGAGACAACGTGTTTACAGCCTCTACCGGCAGCAGGCGCCAAGAAGGGGTTCCACAGTTGTTGATCCTTGTAAATGGTGGAAGGTCTTCTGACAGTGTAGATACACCGGCAGCTGCTCTCAAACAGCTTGGCATCACTGTCCTTGGAATTGGAACAAGGAACTCTGACCATGGACAACTCCAAAAGATCTCCTCTAAGCCAAATTATGCTTTGTCAGTGTCTGACTTCAGTTACCTCCCCAACATACAAGAGCAACTGTCCTCTGCCATCAGCACAGTCATAGTGAGGGCCACACCAATGACGCCAACTGTAATCGGTGAGCTATTAATCGTCTCCGGAAGGCCATTAGAACATTAAAATGGGACTTTTAAGACGCCAGATGCATGTCTTACTAGCTAATGTAATTGTTCCCAAGTTGTAAGCCAAAGCGATGTTGAATGAAGCTGAAGTTAGACATCTATCGTAACTGGGTTGAAGGCAGTGGCCTATGTGTAAAAAAAAAATGCTAATGTTTTGGATGAGCTTCTGTTTGTGCCTTTCCCTACACATGTGTAAATACAGCCCCCTAATCTTTGTCTACTATTATTATTTTCTAGTTGAGCACAGCCTGCCCAAAAGGGATGTTGTGTTCTTGCTGGATGGATCTGATGGCACGCGGTCTGGATTCCCAGCAATGCGTGACTTTGTGCAGAAAGTTGTGGATACGCTCAATGTGGATGACGACAGAGATCGAGTCTCAGTTGTTCAGTACAGCAGAGATCCAGCTGTCCAATTCTATCTGAACACGTACAAAGCACAGGGCGACGTCGTTGCTAATGTCAGGGGCTTGAGGCACAAGGGCGGTAGGCCACTTAACACTGGAGCAGCGCTCCAATACTTGAGGGATAATGTCTTCACTGCCTCGGCTGGAAGTAGGCGTCTGGAAGGAGTTCCACAGATGCTCATAGTCCTCAGCGGTGGAAGGTCCTTTGACAGTGTTGATGCAGCAGCCACCGCTCTGAAGGAGCTGGGGGTCTATACCCTTGCCATTGGAACCAGAGGCTCTGATACCAGAGAACTGCAGAAGATATCCCATGGTCCCGATCAGGCTCTGTCTGTGTCTGATTTTACTGACCTTCCCAGTGTCCAACAACAATTGCAGTCCTCAATGGAATCCTTGGTATTTGCGGTTGTTCCTGAATCCCCAACATTTGTAGGTACGTCAACATGTGGCAGTTGCTGTTTTATTGATCTTGTCAATATTATTTAAATGTTCATGTTTAAGTAACCAAGATATTTATTTTGTATTATTTTTACCTCTTTCATTACCGTACTGTGACTAATATAGTTAAAAATTAGCATTTGTTTTTGTATAATTTGATAATTTACGATAAAAAGTCAAAACCTTTTTTTTTTCTATAACAATTAACCTTGATGTTCTGTTTGTTGCGTCCTAGAAGGCATTTCGAGGTAACATTGTCGGATATATTTTAACATTCAATATTGTACTTCTCTGTAATGTCTGGTTTCGTACCTACCATTTTGAAGCTTCCGCATTTGATACTCTTCCAAGCAATCCAGCATTTCTTCTCATTTGAAATCTTGGATAATTATTTCACCTTTTTTTCCATTGTTCATTGGTGAAATCAGAACAATGTGCTTTTCTTTTTTGAAGCAAGTCTTAGCCTGCTCATTTCAAATATTTACCTATCTTCTCTTTGGACTTTTCTTTGCCATCGTCCTTGGTTCAAGAAAATTGAACTCCTTACTAGAGAGCATGTGCTGATCTTAATTATTCTTGGCCTACGTATTCAATCAATCAGTGTTACTGAAAGTCGTCAGTCATGTCTTTTCTCTTCAAATGCTTTTTTTTACATCATTCTTTGCAGTGAATGATGGTGGCATGCCTTGTCCATATCCATTCTTACCTGAACTTACTAAGACCAAGGGTATTTGTATATTACTGTATGTTCCTATCAATCATCTTGTCAACCAAACATAATGTCTCATTATGACACTCTCTTGTACAGAATTGCGCGCCTTGAGACGAGATGTGGTACTTCTCATTGATGGCTCTGATAGTAGCCGAAGTGGATTCCCCGCAATGCGTGACTTTACACGAAGGATCGCTGAGAATCTTGACATAGGCAAAGACAAGGACAGAATCGCCGTAGTACAGTATAGTGGGGACACAAAGGTTCACTTCTATTTGAGATCTCATACGACCAAAGACGCTGTTTCCAGGATAATTCGAACACTCAGGCACAGGGGAGGGAGGGAGCGCCACACTGGAGCAGCTTTTCAGTACATCTTGGACAAGGTCTTCACCACCCTGGCTGGGAGTCGGCATCACGAGGGGGTCAAACAAGTGTTGATAGTACTTTCAGGAGGACCATCCAGTGATAGCTTTATTCAACAGGCTCTGTCCGTCCATTCTCGTGACATTTTCATATTTTTCATCGGTGTAAACCTGGTTAGTCCTTTGTCCACTGAGTTGACAAATACTTATACATTCCCGATCAGTGACTTTGGAGTTCTCCCAGACATCCTTGTAGATGTGCTTTTTGCTTTAAAACACGTTACCCTGGCAGGTAAGTTGATACGACTTTCACATGATATTTTTCTAAATTAGATGGTCTGGTAAATAAAAGTAAACAAAAAAAAAAAATCTTGATCAAACTACATTTGGTTAACATACTAAATTGATGGCTTTATATATGCAGTATTCTTATTCCTCAATTGTTATTGACTTATCTAATATTATTTCATACAGCAGAAGGTTAGAGAAGTTACTTTTCATCTAAATGTTTTTCTGAAAGTGGACTTCTTCAAATTGTTATTTTAAAAGGACATGCCCTAACATTGACTTTTGAGCCTCGTAGTTATTGAAAGCTGTTGGGCCTTTATGCCACTTAAATTATTTCAGTGGGAGACACTCATTTCATTCTTTCTCATTTTTTTAGCCTCATCCCTTGGTCCAAAGAAGGATGTGGTCTTCCTTGTTGATGGATCCTCGAGTGTTGGACGGGAATTCCCTATTATCCAGGAGTTCATGCGCAGAGTGGTGGAGAATCTCAATGTCGGCGAAAACCAGATCCGGATAGGTGTTGTCCAATATGGTGACTCTCCGAATGTTGATATGTATTTGAACACCCATGCAACCAAGGAGAGTGTTTTGACTGGGATCAAAGGGGTAAGCCAAAGAGGAGGAAGGCAGCGCAACCTTGGCCAGGCTTTGGAGTTTCTAAGCCAGGATTTCCTGACCGCAGACCGTGGAAGCAGGAAGCAAGAGGGTGTCCCTCAGTTTGTGATTGTTGTTTCCAGCGGAAGCTCAACAGATGATGTGGTTGGTGCGGCATACACCCTCAAAAGGTCCGGTGTTCTCCCCTTCAGTATTGGGACCAGGGATGTGAACTCTCATGAGCTCAAAGCAGTTGCATATGTTCCTAACTTTGCCCTGGTTGTGGATGACCTTCCCGGGCTGTACACCGTCCAGAACAACCTGATCACCACTCTCACTGAGCTGTCTGATGATGAACTCGCAGCGATGCAGCCAGTTTTCCCAACTCACGATGGTAATTGTTGACCCAATATTATTTGTAATAATACATTTTAACAAACATTGGATTTATATCTTTAAAGTGCTAAAATACAAGTCTAGTTATTGAACCTGCCATACCTGCTCTGCAAGTAAATATGTTGTCTTTAAATGCAATCTATCTATGTTTTCTTTATTTTACAGTTACAACAACCACTCGTGGAGACAAAAGGGATG
The DNA here is from genome assembly GCF_964030765.1 of Micromesistius poutassou. Taxonomy (NCBI): domain Eukaryota; kingdom Metazoa; phylum Chordata; class Actinopteri; order Gadiformes; family Gadidae; genus Micromesistius; species Micromesistius poutassou. The sequence goes on along the minus strand of NC_140293.1, from coordinate 8,852,295 downwards.
TTGTGTTTTTAGTTGACGGCTCAACCGCAACACGCAGGGAGTTCCCAGCTGTCCGCGAAATGATCAAGAGAGTCATCGATAAGCTGGATGTGGGACTGGACAACGTCAGAATATCAGTAGTGCAGTACAGTGATGACCCGCACATGGAATTCCTCCTGAATCAGTACTCGACCAAAGAAGAGGTCAGGCAGGCTGTGGCAAGGCTTCAGAGCAGAGGAGGGAGCCAGTTAAACACCGGCCGTGCCCTTGACTGGGTCTCTAAACACATCTACCAGAGGTCTGCAGGAAGCCGTATCGAGGAGGCTGTTCCACAGTTCCTTATTCTAGTAACAGGTGGCAAGTCCACGGACGATGTGACTCGTCCAGCGCACCAACTCAAGAGCGGCATGGTGGCACCTATTGCTATTGGTTCAAGAAACGCTGACCCCAATGAACTGAGACAGATTGCGCTGAAGCAAGACCTCACATTCACCGTGGACAGTTTCCAACAGCTCCCATCTGTGGAACAGCAGCTCCTTGCGTCAGTGAACACGCTGACTTCTAAGGATATCTCCACTATTTATGTCGCACCAACAGAGGTCACAGGTAAGACATTTCAATGGTATCAAAAGCACATATCAGGGTTTCAGATCAAGGAGAGCCTAAATTTAACAAAATCTATAAAGCTCATTCCATCTCAAACCTATTGTGCTTTATTGTTATGTTCTTTCCTTCTGTACAGAAATTCTTAATCTTGGACGAAAAGACATCATCTTCCTTGTCGATGGCTCAGACACCACCGGACCCATGGGGCTGGCGCATATCCGTGACTTCATCCACAGAACCATCCAGCAGCTCGACGTGCAACCCGATCAGGTTCGCATTGCCATAGTGCAGTACTCGGACAAAGCGCAGAAAGAGTTCTCCCTGAACACGTATGGCAACAAACCTGATGTTCTCAACGCCGTCAAAAGGCTGCGTTTAATGGGTGGGAGGTCCTCAGACCTTGCTCAAGCCATTGAGTATGTCATCAGAAACGAGCTGACACCATCCGCAGGGATGCGCTCAGGGGCGGCCTCACAGCATCTGGTCGTGCTGACAGGAGGACGTTCTCCTACTGATGTGTCCCTTTATGGGCCTCTGCTTAAGAGCTCTCGGGTCAACTGTATTGGTGTTGGAGCTGGCGGAGTTGATACAAGGCAGCTACAACAGATTGCCACAAGCCAAGATGACGTTATCCAAGTTCCCAGCTTCCCCGGACTGACTGGCGCTGATGACAAGTTCATTGCCAGGTTGAGTGGAGATCCCTTCCCTGAAACCCCAACAGACCCCGGAGAGACATGTAAGTAAATCATACAAGACATGTCAACGTTCTTAATTTAGTTTATTGCGATCATCTGTAATTATTTTGTTATAGAATTAAACATATTCTTGTTATGGCCTGTTATACACAAATACATTTTGATCTCCATCTAACTGTTCATCCACTCTTTACTCTCCATCTACAATCTTCAGTTGACGGCCTTCCCAAAGCTAAGGAGGCTGATATTGTGTTTTTGGTGGATAGTTCCCTAAATGTGGGCAAGGAAAACTTCAAGAAGGTGATCGAGTTCATTTACAATCTAGTCGACCTCTTCTACACCGAGAGAGACAAACTGCGGATCGGCATGGCACACTATGCCACAGATGTCACAAATGACTTCTACCTCAACACCTATCCTAACAGGGATGATGTCATCAACGCCATTGGTAGTGTGGAATACAAAGGGGGGCGTAGGATCAACACAGGTGCAGCCATCCGTCACGTGCAGGATAACCACTTCACAACGGCAAGAGGCAGCAGGAAAGATGAAGGCGTCCCTCAGGTCTTGTTGGTTCTTACCGGAGGACGCTCCTCAGATGACAGTAAGACGGCAGCACTCGCCCTGAAGGCCGGTGGGGTCAGAATTTATGCAGTGGGGGTGGGAGACATTATGGATGAGCTGGAAAACCTAGCAAGCGAGTCCTCCACTATGGCTCGGGCAAGTACATTTGAAGAGCTGTCCGAGCTGAATGAGCAGATCCTGGAGACTTTGGACGATGAGGTGAAGGGAGTCAAGCTCTGCACTAGCACTCAGGAAGCAGCCAAAGGTGATTATTTCATACCACCTTTTGTATTATAGTATTATGTCTCAGTATTCTATTTTGTTACTTTCACACACAGTTTTCTCTTTGCAATACAAGCCATTCCTAATACCCTGCTCTCTGCCACAGCCTGCAATGTGGAAGTGCTGGTGGGCTTTGACGTTGGCGCCCAGAACATTTTCTCTTCTCAGACCAACCTCCAAAGTAAGATGGGGGCCATTCTTCAAAGAATCACCAAGATGGCGTCCATCAGTTGTTCGTCCGGACAGGTCCCTTCAGTGCAGGTCGGCATACTGGCCATGGACTCTAATGGACAAGCCACCCAGTTGGACTTCACAGACGACGCAGATGTCCTGTTTGAGGCCTTCAAGGGATTGCGTAGTCGTGGCCCATTTGTACTAAATGCCAAGACCATCTCAGGCTACACTGACAGGTTTAAATCCAGGAATGAGAATGTTGTTAAGGTGGGTCATTCAAACTGTTTCTACCTTATCTTAATTTCCTTGCAATTTCATGCAATGTCACAACTTTCCGAGCCTTAGTTATTTAGTTTTGTTCATTTTAGCAAGGCTAAATATAATAAGATGTCAGAAATATGTGTAACGTTGTGTGTAACGAGGACAATGGTATTTTTTATGAACAGGTTGTAATCCATCTGACTGATGGTCTCGATGCGCCGTACGCTGAGATGAAGAGGAAAACGGACGAGCTTCAGCAATCAGGTGAGAAATGCCACACTAGGCGAAAGTCTGTATTTAATTAATACGTTATTATGTGTTATAAACGTGTGGGACAAAGTAATTGCAATATGATTACATTTGATCACAACCCCAAAAACATTTTTCTTAACCTTCCTAAAAAGGTGTGAACAGTTTAATCGTTGTGGGCCTGGAGAGAGTTCCTAAATTTGAGGAAGCACTCCTCCTGGAGTTCGGTCGAGGGTTCAGGTACACCAGACCCCTCCGAGTCAACGTCATGGATCTGGACTACGAGCTGATGGAGGAACTGGTGGGTAGCAAAGAAACCAGGGAAATGGCAGTGCATTGGATCTAATGCGTTCCTCTTACTTTGAACCTGCCAAGTAATCACAGAAACAATCACTGAACAAGGTTGTTGTTCAATTATGACCTATCAACCCACAAGTCGACCCAGGTTAGTTTGTAGTCAAACATAGAGCTTGGTCAATTATAAGGGCTGCCCTGAATAGTAATATAGTACAGGTATTACACATTCATGTAAGGCATTCTTGCACTTCACCTTGTTTTATTTATTGGTAATTCCATGAGCTTGAATCTAGTGTGGATCTCTTTCTTTGCAGGACAATATTGCGGAGAGAGAATGCTGCGCTGTACCCTGCAAGTGCACCGGAACCAGAGGGGACAGAGGTTCAGTAGGCAGCCCAGGCCCTAAGGTGACCGCCCTTAAAATAACACACAGTCACACACACTTACACATGAACGCACGCACGCACACATACACACACACACACACACACACACTTGTACTTTTTCTCTTTTTTACTATTTATATGTTGTGTGTATACTTGGATGCTGCTACAATTTCATTGTACACTGTACAATGACAAATAAAAGGATTCTGAATCTGACACACACACACACACACACACACACACTCCCCCCCCCCCCCTCCCCCTCACTCACACACACACACACACACACACACACACACATTATTGTGAACCATAGTGATAGTAGAGAGTAACATTGTGTGGTCTTGCAGGGCGGCCCAGGAGGCGTTGGGGGCCCAGGACACCCTGGTGATGAGGGCGGCCCGGTGAGTCTGGAGGCTGCTCCTGATGTGTTAAACGGGTTTTAATCTGTGCACAATGAATCAGGAATGCATAAAGATGACACTTCTCTCAGTTGCAGTTTGAGTAATGTATTAAGTATATTCCTCATTGCCGTCTGCGTACTGACAGGGAGAGCGAGGACCCCCTGGTGTGAATGGAACTCAAGGTTTCCAGGGCTGTCCAGGACAGAGAGGTATCAAGGTAAAGACTTCCGCTCATCGGTCAAATGGTTCCCCTGGTCATCGTACTGTGCTATTTCTTATCAATGTGTAGAAAAATCGAACTCTGATCATTTATGCCATTCCCTCCTCTGTGTTCAGGGTTCCCGTGGCTATTCTGGAGAAAAAGTGAGCTTATTTTTTTTTACCTTACATTAACACACATTCAAATATGACATTGTCATTAAAACCATTAGACAAAAACATGTATGTAAAGAATAGCTCAAACATTAATCTTTAACAAAATGACTCTTTGCTTTTCAGGGAGAATTTGGAGAACTTGGTCTGGATGGAATCAATGGAGAAGAGGCAAGTGTGGACACTGTTTATTTGGTTTTCAACAGGGAAACCAGTCTGAGAGCATACGCACAATAGTGTAACATGGGCCCAGATCCGTCTTTTCATTCGACATATCTGAGAGCAGCCTTTCCTAAACTTATGGTCGTGACACAAAAAGGGGCTGCCGATTTGCTGACTAAAAAGCATAAATATGCTCTGTGAATGAATTGTTCTAATTAAAACTGAAGAGCGTTCTTTGCCGCTCAGGTGCTGAGTTCCCTCCCTCCTTCTCGCGCTCTAGACCTGAAACCAGTTTTGATCATCAATTGGGTTTGAGATGTGATTATTTGAATATAACAGCAGCGCTATGCTGCTATACGTTTCTAACCCTCAGTTTAGAATTTGGGTTTAGATGTCGGGAGGTTTAGTTGTCAGAGGTCATTATTGTAAAACGCGTGGGGAACTCAGCCTACTCGGGCCAGCCACTAAACGCTGGTGAGCAAACCTATTTTATACAGCCTCTGAGCAACAATACATGACAAAGCAAACTACAAAGGCTTTTGTAACATTGTGACCTGTATTAGTCACTGTCTGCGAATGCTCATTCCTCTTAATAATAGACAATTAAAAGGATTCCATATTTATCATATGTTGGCCTACCCTTTATTGAACTGCCTATATGAATTACTGTATCAGTGAACTAAAGATACAATAAGTGCTGGTTATTGATTTAATAATGACTTTACTTTGATGATAACTACATTCAACCACATAAACCCCAATCATTCATTCATTTAAAAGTGTTTATTATACTCCTACTGTTATTTTAAGAGCTATTATTGCTGAGATTAGATTCTGTCCTGTGTACTACATGCTTGACCACACTCCCCACTCCAGCTGACATAGTGAGTTAATTGCTTACTGCTCAGTTTTCAAGTTTATCTGAACAGCACATTGCTGTGATGCCCTTTTCTATTGAAATAGAACAATTTCATTTCCATTTTAAATTCATGGTTTACTGTGTTTTTTGTCAGTAGTTTATAAATGTTGATATTATGGCAATTTCTGATTAATCTTTTTAAATTTGGGACCGGGGACGACACCAAATCCTCTATTGTGTGTCAAGGTAAAAAAAAACTTGAACCCCTGGTCTAGAGAATCCCATGATGTGTGTAACTTACTTAAATGTCCACCATGACACATCAAAGCACAGTCTCACTAGGAACGCCAGCATGTGGTAGCAGAAATTAAAGGCATTTGAGGCTGCTTTTGATTAATCCATGACGTGGGAGGTGTGGTGGCATACAGTAATTAACACCTACTTTCCTCTCTCCAGGGGGTCAGCGGTGTGGCGGGACCACCAGGCGGTAGAGGAAGCCCAGGCAGAAGGGTGAGTCATAGAGGCTTTTATCCTTGTACACAGAGCACACTCATTCATTTGTGACGCTTCATGACAGGCTACACATGCTGACGTCTGTGTTTTTTGTTGTGTAGGGGCCGAAAGGAACCAAGGGCCAGGCGGGAGACTTTGGAGACATGGGCATCAGAGGAGACCCAGTGAGTGTACTTACTGCTGAACTGAGATGAGATGTTGATGAGATAGGGCGGCAGTAGCTGGTTCGATCCCCGGCTCCTCCTAGCTGAGTGTCGAGGTGTCCCTGAGCGAGACGCCTCACCCTGACTGCTCCTGACCCGCTGGCTGTCGCCCTGCGTGGCTGACTCCGCCGTCGGTGTGGGAATGTGTGCATATATGGTTGTAAGTTGCTTTTGAAGAGAGCATCAGCAAAATCCCCTAAATGTAAATGTAAATGTTGAGCGTGAACTGCTGAACTGAGAGGAGAAGAGTGTGAACACATGGGTCCGAGCAGCCATCATAATGTGTGTGAGATATGACTTGCCTTACAGTTAAAAAGGCAGAGCAAAGCTGTGTCTTCATCTGTTGAAAGCTCAGGGTCAGAGAAGGAAGTTTGTTCCAAAGTCTAATTTCCTCCCTGGGCTTTGTGAAGTTATTGTCCAAAGGCCTGTTGATCTGTGAAGAGACAAACAGAAGACGTGGCTCTAGGCCTGTCGTGATAAGCAATAAATCAATTAAACGCACAATAAATTAAAATGAGACGATCATTTTTCCGTCCGCGATAAATAAGGATGACAAGAGATTTCACTCCGGAGCATCGGTCTCGACAGACACCTCTCGCTTCCTTGGTGTAATGAGGAGTTAACCCTCGAATCGTGTCAGTCACTGGTCAGCCGCATGGTCTCTGTGTGGGGAGGCGGAGCCCTGGCGTTACAGAGTCAGAGCCCGGCGCCGGTCTTCCTAGACATTCTCTGTGCAGCATGATGAGCCCCGTGAAGAGTAGCAAGCCAGAGAAAACGCTAGTTGAGATGTTGAGATTTGGAGGAATGAAAAACAAAGATGGAATTGGTTTCAAAACGTGACAGCTGCCGTGTGGGAGCACTTTGGGTTCAACCCGGATGACCGTGGTGAACCACTTAACCTGTGCGAGCCGGTATATTGCATTTGTTGTAAAACGGTAGAAAGTAAACGCGCCAATATAACAAACATGCATCTGCACCTAAAGCATTATCATCCGATGCAGTTTTCCCAGCTGTGAAAAAAAACAGATCATGGGACGTCTCCGTCTTCAGTCCACAATCACTGGGCCGTTTAGTCCACAAAATACAAACAGGACAGTTCAAATGGTGCGCACTCACTGACAGTTGTAGTTTGCTTCATGTCGTTTTATTTCAATTTTATTTATTGTTTTTGGTTATTTTGTTTATTTATTTAGGATATTTAAAATGTCTGCCAGTTCCAGTGTTAAATATTCTTTAGAAATAACAGTTATTGATCTTTGAAAGGTTGTACTTGCATTATTATTCCATTATCATTATATTAGTTGAAAATGCTCTCAAAACGGCAATATTATCGCTTATCGCAATCATTTCTGGGACAATTTATCGCCCAGCACAATTTGTTGTCGTGACAGGCCTACGTGGCTCCGCCTGTAACGACCGTTGCAGTCTGAGGGATTTATCTAATCACAATAGTAGCTAGCGTGCTTCTAGCCAGCTCGACGTCGTCCTGCAGCACTGAAGGAGCACTCCTCGGCTCTTTGTCCCGGACAAGGAGCTGCACTGAAGAGCTGCTTTAATCATGTTCTTTTATTTTGTGACTAGGGCATACCTGGGAGCGACAACAGAGAGGAGGGACCCAAAGGGGACCCCGGTGACGTGGGCCCAGTGGTAATGTCCACCTCCACTTTAGTCGTTGTTTTCAAATACGCTGTCATTTTTTCAATGCGAAACATTTGTATCACGAACATTTTGTTTGTGGTGGACAGGGAGAGCCCGGCGAGGACGGAAAGAGGGGAGGCGCTGGAGAGCCAGGACGAGGGGTACGACGTGCCCACTGGGCCCCTGCACCTCACACTGTCTGAATCCACGTCCTCACGCCCCCAGTGGATTTTAAACCACGGTGCACGTCCTAATTATATTGTGCTTTGTATCTCTTTGACCAGGGATCTGATGGAAGGAGAGGTTCAAGCGGACAGCCTGTGAGTAGAGGACCCCGGAAAATGGCATCACAAACAAATGATGAGTCCGATCAGGTATGTGTTGTCGTGTTATTGCAGAAAACACTTGCTAATGTTTCCGGCTGCGATCTGTCGCCATTCAGGGATCGATGGGGAAGCCCGGAGCGGAGGGTGTGGTAGGAGAGGCTGGTATCGGAGGCTCCAGAGTGAGTACACTTCTTCCCAGCCTCCTCATTTATTAACACACTGTTTGACAGATGAGTCACGTCTACGTGCGTCGCCTGCCTCCGCCACAGCAGAGCTCTTCGTCAGAGCTCTCGTTGACCTTCTCTGTAAATGCTTCTGTTGGCTGCGCACACATGACCGTAATGTTTGGTCCTTGAGGAATGACTAATAATGTATACTTACACGTTTGTGTTCACCCACTGTTTACCCTGGGGATGCTTCTCTGCTGGGGCTGCAGGGTCAGAGGATGTTGCGGTATGCATGTTGACGTTGTACGTGTCTGTCTGTGACCTACCAGGGCAAACCCGGTCCAATTGGGGCCCCTGGACAACGTGGAGAGGAGGGGAATCCTGGACCCAGAGTAAGTGTCAAGCTACTGTTGAATTGTAACATGGGACTTGTTAAGTTGACACTTTCAAACTGTCAAGGGACAAGAAAAAACATACTGCTCTTGAAACATGTTCAAAATAAAAGTGGTATGTATGCATAGACGGTGGTAATGAACAGCCACAAACACAGCCCCCCCCAGTGGTCAACTTATAATGCATGGAACCTACTGTTCAATGTTCGTATCTGCTTAGTTGTTGCTGTGTGCAAATAACTGATCTTGGATTTGGATTTCCCCAGGGACCTGGAGGAGATACGGGAAAACCCGGAGAGAAGGGCAGAAGAGGATCTTTGAGCCGCAAGGTACCGAGCAGAACATAAGCGGTCCTCCCCCTGAAGTCCATCCCATTAAAGCCGGCGGCTGCAGCCTCTCACTACTTCCCTCGTATTACTGCACACACACAGGCCTGCCTATGGGAGCTATGGAAACCCTCCCTCCCCCCGCTCCATAGCCCGTTCAAATAAAATACAACATATGAGCTTAATTATATCAGATCAACTCGATAGCCCACACGGTTTCATTTATAACGTTCGCCACTTCAGCGGTTGTTCTCTATAGGACGGCTAAAGGTTCTGTCTATCCTCACTCCCCTCTCCTCCTCCGTCTCCCTGCACAGGGGGAGCCCGGAGACCCAGGACCTAAAGGCGTCATCGGACCTCTGGGGCCGCGGGGAGAATCCGTAAGACTGGAAACCACAAACGTAGAAAGGGTCTAGAAGAGCTACACAGGGCTGTCTTAAAGAAGTTAAACGTGCTTCTTTCCTGGTGCCCGGTCGACGTGACACAAGCGACGGTATCTGTCGGTATCTCGTCGCTGTCACAGGTTCATTAATCAGGCTTCAGGAGCTTCACCAAGGCCTGGCGTGCTCCTTGAAAAAGAGACAGCATAGCTTTTGATCGCGATCAGATCTCAGTGGGATGAGGTGGTCTGTGCTCCACTGTCTGGCCTGGTTGAAACATGATTTATGTGGGAGTGTGCTCTGCTTCTGAGAATATGTGACATGTTTTAAATCAAGTAGACAACGGGATTTATGTTTCCAGTGCAACACTTTCCTCTTTCAGGCAACTACGGTCACATGCTAATATACTGTATTATAGGGTTCATTTACACAAATAAGATAATGGAGGCAAACATGTTGTTGTGTCAAGCTTTATATAATGAGGTAATGTTAATGGTAATGATTAGATTAGTCATCTTGCTGATCTTGTTCCTCCAGGGTGAAGACGGGAGAGACGGGTTCGGCGTCTTGGGGCCCAAAGGGAGGAAGGCATGTGGAACATACCGGACCTTACTGCTTTACTGTTTGAATCACATTAATATATAATCAAAGCCATTAGTGAATCAGGTCAACTGCAGGACACGGTGTGTCCTGCAGTTGGTGTTGCATTACAATTACACTTACATACTATGGCTAACTCTTAAATCCCAAGCAGACACAGACGCAAATACACACACGCGCACACACACACACACACACACACACACACAAAACCATATGTGATAGACAAAGAACATATGATGTGTGGGAGATCAAAGCGAGGCCTGTTCAGACACATGCTGTATGTTTGCTTACAGACTAGAGCAAAGAAAGGTGCTTGTAGCCCTTTCTGCCCCGCAGCCCTGCTCCATTATAACATCCTTTGTTTGTCTCTCGTTGTCTCTCTCTCTTGCTTGTTTATTTGGACCTACAGGGCGATGAAGGCTTCCCAGGATTCCCTGGACCCAAGGTAATGGCTCTCATGGATGAACAAACTTAGAGACCAGACGGTTCAATCTGAAAGTATGACCCCTTCAGGGTCATTGTCCCCTGCTGCATGCAGCTCTCTTCATGTGCTCTCTCTCTCTCTCTCTCTCTCTCTCTCTCTCTCTCTCTCTCTCTCTCTCTCTCTCTCTCTCTCTCTCTCTCTCTCTCTCTCTCTCTCTCTCTCCCTCCCTGTCTCTCTCTGAGCAGGGTGCAGGTGGTGGTGCGGGTTCTGAAGGTGGACCAGGACCCAAGGGAAACCGCGGCCAGAGGGTGAGTGATGGCCCCCCCCCCTGTGTACCGGGTCTCTCTGTGGTGTAGACCCTCTGGTGTACCGGGTCTCTCTGTGGTGTAGACGCTGTGCTTGCTGAACATTACATGTACTGTATATATTTGACAGCAGTAATGAGTAATATTAATAATAAATGTTATAATAACTGCATGTGTTAAATGTGTGTGTGTGTGTGTGTGTGTGTGTGTGTGTGTGTGTGTGTGTGTGTGTGTGTGTGTGTGTGTGTGTGTGTGTGTGTGTGTGTGTGTGTGTACCATGCAGGGCGTCTCAGGGGACCTCGGCCCGTCCGGACAGAAGGGAGAGGGTGGATACTCGGGCCCCTATGTGAGTACCGCGCTGCAGCCTGGGGGTGAACACGCTCACCGAGCTAGGGGGCCCTCACGGGGCCTTGAGCCTCGCTACTTGTTGAGACCGTACAACGTGGGGGCTGCAGTCATACAATGGATCTTGTGAACTTCCCCATGAGTGCGTGTGTGTGCGTGTGTGCTCTGTTAGGATGGTCCGTTATGTAAACAATGCCTTTTAAGACCTGTCCACGGCGGCTCTGGGCCCAGAGTCCTGCAGCTGTGTAACACCACTGCTTGTGTTCCCCCAGGGCGAGAAGGGACCCCGCGGCCCCGGCGTTGTGGTACGTGCTCCCGTTCCTCCGTCTCTCAAACAATGTGTTGGACGACAAAACGTCATTTTCGTCGTCTGATTTTTTTTTTTTCTCTCACTTCTCGTCATTTTCCTTCTCTCCAGCAATGTGACCTCGTCAAGAAGATTCGAGATAACTGTCGTAAGTCCAGCGTTTTAACTCACTAAACTGCCCCCGTCCAGGATGACCTGTCTGACCTTTTCAGGGAGTTATTCTTCTAATTATTTTGTCTTTTGTCTTCATTCCAGCTTGCTGCTACGGTAAGTAAATGAGAACCGACGGCACTCCGTCGTCTTTGACGTCTTTCCTTGTGCAACACGCCGCTAACGTTGCACCACGGAGCTAGAAGTAGTAACCTCTGCGCACGCTCACAGGCAAGCAGGAGTGCCCCCTGTACCCCACCGAGCTGGCCTTCGCCATGGACGTCTCGGACGGCGTGGGCCGCCCGGCCTTCAACAACATGCGCGACACCGTGCTGCGTCTGGTCCGCGACATCACCATCGCCGAGAGCAACTGCCCGCGCGGCGCGCGCGTGGCGCTCGCGCTCTACAACAACGAGGTGACCACCGAGGTGCGCTTCGCCGACGCGCTGAAGAAGCGCGCGCTGGTGCAGCGCATCGAGGGGCTGCAGGCGCTGGCCACCCGCAAGACGCGCAGCCTGGAGGCCGCCATGAACTTCCTGGCGCAGAACACCTTCAAGCGGGTGCGCAGCGGCTTCCTGATGCGCAAGGTGGCCGTGTTCTTCGTCAACGGGCCGATCAAGGACAGCCAGCCCATCAGCACGGCCGCGCTGCGCCTGTACGACGCCGGCATCGCCTCGGTGTTCCTGGTGAACCGCGAGGACAGAGCGCTCAGCAGAGCCCTGCAGGTGAGCTCCCTTCGCCCGCCGCGTTGCTCGTCTGTGCTGCCGTGTTGTAACCTCCTCTTCACTGGAAGGGGAGGGCCCTCTTCTGGGTTTCATCTCTGGGTTCCTTCCTTGATGATTATCAAGGAATAAACCGTATTCTGTGACAGCTGTGGTTAAGAGATATACCAATCAACTTGACTTGACGTAAATTACTTCACTTTGGCGGTAGGGATGCCAGAAGTGACTTTGTTGTGTTCATTGTGGTAAACGGTTCAATAACTGCGGCCGGTGTGTTTCATTGTGTATTGGCCGTTTGCTGACTTCCTTTCTTGTGTTCTGGAAGGTAAACAACACGGCGCTGGCTCAGGTGCTGGTGCTGCCGAGCACCGGCAGTGCTCAGTTCAACTCCGTCTTCAAGAAGATTATGAGCTGCCACGTGTGCCTGGGTAAGAGCTGCTCCTACAGATCCCCAACCTAGTGTCGTGCGCTTGGACCTGAGCCGTCCAACCAGCACAGTGCCCTTATTGTGTTGTAAGTGGAAACACGTTGTGCAGCACCGAAGCACTCCATGCAAACCACATGAAATGTGGTCAGGCTTTACAAATAAAACTAGTCGGGAATAATGGGAAACATAAGAATAACATGAGATAAAGCCAGCGCATTATCCGCCCCCCCTCAGACTCCTGCGCTCCGGACCAGATGTGCGACTACGTGCCGCCGACGAGCAGCAGAGACCGGCGCTCCTCCACCACCGACGTGGACATCGACATGGCCTTCGTGGTGGACAGCTCCGAGACCACCTACCCGTCGGTGTTCACCGAGATCAAGCGCTACATCTCGCACGTGGTGGAGCACCTGGAGGTGTCGCCGGAGCCCACCACGTCGGCCCACCAGGCCCGGGTGGCCGTGGTGCAGCAGGCGCCCTACGAGTTCCTCCGCAACCGCAGCGGCGCGGCCATCCGCACCGACATCGGCCTGACGGAGCACCGCTCGGGCCGCGACATCGTCAACTTCCTGCTGGAGAAGACGCCCCAGCTGGAGGGCGGCCGGGCGCTGGCGGCGGCCATCGAGCAGACGGTGGAGCGGGTGCTGGAGCTGGTGCCGCTGCAGCGCGCGCGCAAGGTGCTGATGCTGTTTGTGACGGGCGGCGTGGCGGAGCAGGAGGCGGCGCTGGTGCGCGTGGCCACCGAGGTCAAGTGCAAGGGCTACTTCCTGGTCATCCTGGGGGTGGGCGGCGGCCTGAGCGCCGGGGACGCCCGGGTGCTGTCGCGCATGGCCAGCGAGCCGTCGGACGTGTTCTTCAAGAGGATCCAGAGCATCTCGCACTTCTACGACAAGCACATCCAGACCTTCGGGGAGCTGCTGCCCAAGTACATCAGCAGTAAGGTCACGGCACGCGTCTGTCACACCACGGTCACCACTGCCCTGCGGGCTGAGGGTTTATACTGTTCCATGAATTGAATAAATTGAATTTTATCTGAATTGAATGTTGATGGTAATACGGTTTCCATGTTTGTGATTTATTTTGGATGTAACATGGATTTTTTTCCCCCTCTTCTGTTATTTATTTCAGTTGAAAACGCTTTCTACATGTCCCCCGAAGTGTCCCGGAACTGCACATGGTTTGTGAACGACCAACCGTTCAAAAACCCCTTCAAGACGTCCCAGTCGGATGAGTGAGTGTTTAAACCCCTCTCCACAGCTGAGCTCCGTCCACTGTACCTAGAGGTCTCTGCCGCTCACTCACCCTGCCGTCCATTGTGTAGGACCTACCAGAAGGAGCAGGACCACCAGCAGACGGCCCATCAGAGGAAGCACAAAGGTACGTCCACTGGGGCTCCACCCTGTGCTCTGCTGGAGGCCGAATCGTCCAGTGCCTCTAACCACCTCATCCCACCGCCCTCAGAGTCGGCCGAGCTGCACGCCACCAACATCACGGCCAGCGGTCTGAAGCTGCGCTGGGCCCCCGCAGATCCCAAGCTCTCGGCCTACTTCCAGGTGGTGGTGACCCGGCTCCGCGACCACTTCCTGGTGGTGAAGACCAACGTGTCGGACACGGAGTTCTCCCTCCAGAACCTGGAGAGCAGCCAGACGTACCACGCCGTGGTGACGGCCCACACCGCCGACGGGCTGGTCACCGCCACCCACAAGGGCATCCTCACCACCAGTAAGAACCCACTGAGCTGGGGATGGGCCTGAGGCGGTGGTAGTGTAGTGGGGACTTTTAAAGTGAGGGAACTCTTTTTAGGTCATCACTTAAAGCTGGAACCTTCTTTCTGTGCTCAACAAGACGGCTGTATGACGCACCTTGCAATGTTATTACAGCTTGAATACAGTCGTTTTGACCGTGTTCAAAACTTGTGTTGTATTGAAATTGTACTGAATACAATACAATTTCAATATGAACATATTTAGAAATAGAACTTACTAGAATTAACTGCATTGGCTACACATTTCTCAACAATCCAAACACAAAGTAGTGCTATATTTATATTCATAAATATTTTGTCTATTTTGTGTCATATTTAATCTCTATTCAATATCATATGTTGGTTCTTGCCACTCTTGTATTTCTCCATGAATACGTAATGTTGAGGCCTACGGCCGGACTCTCTGTTAACTGTCTCTCTTTGTTTTAACAGAACCAGCCGAGCAGAAGCCTGCCAGTCCAATAACAGGGACTGATATGGTCAACACACCCCTGGACAAACCAGACACTGGTGAGTACCCGGACCTCACAAGTGCATGTGTTGGCTTTCCCTGTTCCAAATCATTTGGCGCTGTGTCATACGTGCATACGTGGGTTCTCCATTCTGAAGCGTCACAAACCCCATAAGACAGTGGTCCTCAAACTATGCATACCACTGGTGGAACGTGATGCGCTATTTAGTGGTACGCAATATATATATATTTTTAAGAACATTTTAAACATAATAATATCAAGATACTAGTACGAAGAGATCATCATGAGATCATTAAAAATGGGGTTTAAAAAGAGTTTGGCCTTTACTGTAATATTTTTGATTCAATATCAGCCTGCTTCATAGACATCCACTATTACAAGCCAAACTGGCAGCAAGATATAAGTGCTACAATTCAAAAATACTGCGATTGTAGCTGCTACTGGGAACTATTTGGAAGTGAAGTGCAGACAGGAGGAGAACATTTCGAGCAGAACTGTAAAAAACGGTGACAGTGAACAGAGCACAGGTGGTGGTATGTGGTGATGTTCTTAGAAATAAATCCATGAAACCATCGCATCTCAAAGGTCATCTTACAACCGAACATGCAGCCTTCTCATTAGTCTTATCATTTTATAATAATAATTAGGCTTTTTCAAAAAAGGTTGTTGATATACAATTGTTCAATTTGCCTCCTGCGAGAGCTGTGCGTCAGTCATAATGGTGGTACATGGGGAGACAAATATTTTCTGAGGTGGTGCGTGGTATAAAAAGTTAGAGAACCACTGCCATAAGACTATATGAGTTCAGATTCAGATTCCGAATTTATTCGTCACATACATACATAGCAGTGAAATGTTTTCAGTCGGCTCCAAGCTAAGTAGACACATAAATAAAAAAAACTGTAACAGGCAAAAACAAAAATAAATACATTCAAGATGTCAGGGTGGTTATTTATGGGTGATGGGATTGTTTCACTAATAAGTCTTATATACAACTGGCTTGGATTAAATCTGGGCAAGGCCATTGATTTTGCAGAGGCCATAATAGTGTCAAAAAATTCCAGTTGACTTGGTTTTTATTGGCGGTCCCCCCCACCCCCAAAGAAATATATTAAATCTAGCAGGCTTCCTTAAAAAATGTTTTCATTACTCTGAGCAAACTTCTTTTAATGGAGGGCCTAGTCCCTAGCCAAGACTATAGCCTTTAAAACAAACATTACTCATAACACTTGAAAAACAGACCCAACTTAGGTAAATATACATTTTGATGGATTCATCCTAAGCCAATGATGGAAATAAAGTCTGTGAAGGTTCACTGATGTGTTTAGCTATTGGTATTGTTCCTACTTTACTGGTATTGTTCACTATTTTACCACATGTTTTATTCTGTTTCATGATGACAAGCTGGGTAGGCTCTCCATCAAACATTTAGCCATAAAACGTTGTGTCAATTGAGAAAGTGCTTTTGTTACAGCTGTCCTCTGATTTATGATTAACCATCAAAGTTGTTCTATTCATTCAAGACATATCGGTTCTATGAATCTTGCATGAATAGGCATGCTTGTTATATATGCTATAATATACTACGATGCTCAGTGCTCAGTCATACAAAACTAGGTTTGATAGTGTTGAGTGTGAGGCCAAGGCGCTTTGATGAGTTTTTCCACTGGATTAGCTTTGAGGTATTTAAAAGTTTGACGTTAAGGGAATTAGATCCAGATGGTGACGTTTCTGCTGGAACTGCAGACCACACAACCGTGGCTCGAAGACTGAACTAACCCCAAACTACTACTACTACTGCTACTTGATGAGCTGTAGTAATGCCTCGCGCACGTGTAGATCTAAAATTCACTCTCTTACTCTTTCCTGACTACATCACCTTTGCCCATCGAATCACACCATCCGTTTTTAGTGCAACTCACTTCAGCTCTCTCTGGATGCTAATGCAATCTTGAATGCCATTTCCTTTTCTCGATGATGCCGTTGTTCTCAGCGTTACACGCAACCTTAGCTGCCTGATGCACCTCTGATCATAATTAGCTTTTATTTTAAACTTCATACAAGTTCGACTTCACTGGTATCATGTTAACATCCCGATAGTGTCTCCAGGTTGGTAGTCCAAACGATCTGCGCTCATACTCATCTTCTCCCCTTGTCTGTCTGTCTTGTCGTCTATCATCGCTGTTGTGTTGTTTGTGTTTGTTGCACGTTCTAGTAACTGGACTGACAGATCCATGCTCACTTGACTATGACCCTGGAATGCCATGCAAAGACTATCAGGCAAAGTGGTTCTTTGACAGACAGAACGGGATCTGTACCCAGTTCTGGTACGGAGGTTGTGGAGGCAATGAGAATAGGTTCGAGACCGAGGCCCTCTGTTTGAGCAACTGCCTAAGCACAGGTGAGTGGCCAGGCTACCAGCGCAACCGGAGTCCCAGCAGCAGTGTGATCTCATCAAACACTGCCTGGGCTTCGGCCACATTGATGGGTTCTGTAAGGCCCCAGGGGCATGTGGAAAATGTAGGCTTTCAGATGTACTTTCCAGAGAACTGGTGTCATCTATTGTACACTATGTGTCTAATGCAGGGTTTGGGCTGGGAAATATTACTATTTAAAAGCCTCACCAGATTTTTAGAGCAGGAGCTCTCATTATAGATGGAGACCTGGGAGTGGACAGGCTATGACACCGTGGTATTGTGTTCACAGTGTCAGAGCAACAGCAGGCTGAACCAGCACAGATCATCTCGGCCCCAGGTGAACAGGTGGCCGTCCTTCCCTCTCTGACTGAAGAGATAGATACCCCTGTCGCTGCGGCTGCCCAGGTGGAGCCCAGCATCTCTGCCAGAGTGCTGGTGGAGTCCAGCCCCTCTGCAGCCAAACCAGCAGAGGAGCTGCTCCCATCTCCAGGTGAGTGGTGCAGAGAGATGAGGACGTAGCTGTGAGATCTTACCACGCTAAAAGAGTAGATGTAGAGTAAAGATATTATCGAGCAGGGATAGAGGACACGTATGAAAGAGTGAGACTAGGTTTTAAGAGTATTTAAAAGGGAGTTGATTCTTTATTTGTTTGTACAACGCAAGTATCAAACAAATGTCGGTCTTCATCAATATTTGATTAATCAAATCCAAATCCATCCGATGTGGACATAAGGTCTCCAGCAGAGCTACACTGGCCTTCAATGAGCAGAACAACAAGGCCTTTTGTATGTAGACTTGCCCCCCCCCCCCCCGATCCTCCTCCCTCCAAAATGAACCATGGAGCCAGTCCAAGGCCCTGCAGTGGAAAAAATAACCAATGCCATTCTTCAGTGATTCCCAGGAGAAGCCAAGGTCATAAGTGTAGCAGCAAATGAATGGAAAGCCTTGTTCACTAGCTCATTGTTATGTCGAGAGCTGCACTTTCACGAACCAAAGGATTTGGTCCTTAAATATTGTCCATAGACTAAGTGGAGCTGTAACCTCTAAGAGATGGCTTTGAGGTTACTTAAACCATCACTTAACTTTTTAGTTATTGAAATTTTGAAAAGCATTCTGTTTAGTTTTACTTTTTCAGAGCCAAGGGTCATTAGAGGTAGTGGCATTTAGAGCCAAGGAAAATAGATCTTCAACCATACACTTTGGCTGGCAACAGGGTTAGACTCAGATCAACTGAAGAATAACCATGTATCATTTAAATGTCCAACTGGTTCTCAACATGTATTATGTATAAGCCAGTAAAATGTATCTAGCCAACACATATTAATGATTTAAGTAACTTCACTAGCTCTATAGCTCTATATTTATTTTAGCTAGTAATTATGTTAGCAATTACCCACTCTCATTGACTAGATAAGTAGTCATTGTTTCTTCTTCTGGTGTCTTGTCTAATAAGCTTGGCGCTAACTGCTCTTCTCCGTCTGACCCAGTGGCGACCACAGTGGTGGACGTCTGCCAGCTCCCTAAGGAGGAGGGCGCCTGTGCCAAGTTTGTCCTCAAGTGGCACTACGACGCCCTCAGCAAGAGCTGCACGCGCTTCTGGTACGGTGGCTGTGGCGGCAACCAGAACCGCTTCGACACGTTTGTGGAGTGTCAGAAGACCTGTGGGAAGCCAGGTAAAGCCCTCGTCCCTTCTTGAAGTCAGGCCCTGGCTGGCGCCCACTTGCCTCACTTGTTAGGTCAACACATGCTCAGGGCACACCTTTCGCACATTGTGGCCAACAGACAGGATATCATAGCATGTGGGTGGATTCACAGTTAACATTGGCGTCCTCCATGACAACATTCTTGTTCTAGTCCATGTATATATCTGATGTGATATCTGTTCCTTTTCTCTGGCAGCGTTGAAACCTAGGATGAACGTTGCGATAAGAACATAGGACATTGACAACAGGTCAAGCGCACCTCAGAGGAGAAACACCAAGCTATGATGCGATACCAAATCAATGGTGGCTGCACTGGATTCCACAACATTCGAAGAGAGAAGATTCGAACCCCAAACATTCTTGAAGTCTATTTCACAGAAATAAAGTGAAGGAAGAAAGCAACACAATTTGCTGCATGATTTGTTATAACTTTCTGGTGCTACATAGTTTTATGATTGTTTATTTTGTTCTGGATGAAGGAGTTCAACAGTCCTTCCGTTTTAGTTTTGTTGTTTCAGTCAACTACACATCTTTCTTTTCCCTTTTCTTTGGTGTTTTTCTAATGATGAAACAAAAGTCATATATGAATATGTTGGACAGAGATAATCAATAAATCTGTATTTGCAGGACTAACCTTAGTAGTGAATGTGATGAGTCTTTCTACATTCCATCCTCACAAGGCAACAAGGCTTGTCACTTTAAAAAACAGTAATAGATTGTCAAATGACCTGATCCATATGGATCCCACCTTCTCTCCCACACCCAGCAGTGTTTACAGCCGTTGAACAAGCCCAGCGTATATTGAAACGCCAGCAGCCATTCGTTCAAATGCCGAGAGAAGAAAAGTGAAGCGCTGCCTAAAACACACACACAGTCCCATGGAGACTAGAAAGGGAATGTACTTGTTTAGCTGTTTGATGTTTGTTTCTTTAATGTAGGATCTTGTTTCGTTTTACGTAAAAGTTGTGTTTTCATTTTGGGGAATGGGGGGAAATAAAGATGAATTAGACTTTCTAATAAACTGGATGCCTTTCTTTTTTAAATCAGAATTATAAAAATCCTAGATGATCCTTTCCCTAGCATGAACTGGTATTTGCTACGTTCCTTCAATACAGAAAAGTTATAATTCAGTTCAGATGGACCCCAATTTTTCCTTACTAAGATAATAAAGAAAGATGACAATAATAACAAAAAAAGCTGAAGTTAACCCAAAGTAAGGACATGTATGTCAACACAGGCACAGTATCACATATCAGAGCAGTGGAACCCAGAGCCTCATGTTCTGCAGTATGTTGCTGCTGTTCAGCTGGGAGGGTTTTCTTGGCCACTTGGATGTGCGTGCAGACGGTACAGCTCTCCATGTGTGCATCAACACATGCATTCACAGCCTTCAGTCATAACAGGATATAAACACATACCAATACAATCAAAGCTTCCTGTAGAGGTTCTCCAAAAGCCAAAGCAACCACCAGACCTGAGGGAATCAATGGAACACGTCTTTGGACGAGATTAAAGAATCTGCTGAAAACAAATCATTGTTTTTCACCCAGCTTTCGCATTTGAGCTCATATCACTTCAAACAATCGGACTAAATGTTTCTCGTTGTAGATCAGGGGTGGCCAATCTTTTTTTTTCATCTGGGGCCACATGAGAAATTCTGAATGTCTTTGAAGGCCGAGGAAATTCTGTCATGTCTTCACTCAAGTCAATCAAATCAAAAAAAGATATTTTCAAGCCTTCGAGCATAAGCAGCATTTTGCTTCTTCCTTATCTTGGGTTTTACTGAATCTTAGCCCTTAAAGGCACCATTACATGCCACCAGGTGTGGTGTGAGTAGCCGTTACAAGCCATTTTGGAAATCTGTGTTCACCTAGATGTGTGATGGATAGATGAGCAATGTTTGCTACAGTCCACTGGGTAGGCTGGTAGACTGATTTACTGATCTATAGCTTGTAACAGCTAATCACACCACACCTGGTGGCATGTCATGGCACTTTTAAGATTCTTGTTAGTTTAAATGTAACCAGGCCTTGTTAGTGTTGCACGTTCAGCCATCCCAGCAACAATTAAATTCCAATAACTTTATTAGGCAATCGATGTATGTTTGTGCAACAGTGATTTTATTTAACTGACATGACTCTCTCGGGATATAACGTCACGTTATAGGACCCGCTGGACTCAATAAGATCAGAGTTTATTGATTTTCGTGTTTTGAGAAGTTTGGAACCTGGGCCATTCAGAACCGGGGTTTACATCCCTGGTGTTGAAGAGCTTTTCCTCTTCCGACAGGTTTTTGTATTTGCCCTGTGTTTTGTCTACAAGTGACGATTAGTTGAGGTTGAAATCCTTACATACAGTGTATTACAAACTAAACACAGGGCTTCTGTGAAAAAAAAGTCCATATTTTATTACACCCAACACTCGTGTTCATGTTCCTATTTCACTGCTCATTTGATGCTGCATGCATTCACTTACAAGCACAAGCAGTTAGCCACAGTTACACAATGTTAGCCCTTTCGCATGTTTTCGGATGTTTAACTCACATCAGGAAAAGTTATCTTGTTTGTTTTGAGGCTTGCAGGCCCCTCAGAACCAGCCGGCGGGCTGCATGCGCCTGCGGGCCGCATGATGCAGGTCCGATCTATAGTGTCAAAATAGTGGCTTGTAAGTTAATCGTTAACAAACACAAAGGATGCGCTCCAGCAGATTTTCTGCTTGAAGGCCAATATCAGGACAATGTGGAGAATCCCAGCCCTGACAAGTTTTAAAATATCTTTATTGATCCCAAATGCAACCTTACCGTAACGACACTGAACTACAAATCCAATCCCTTCTCCTTGTTTCTATATTTTTCATTCATTTTCCAACATAATTAAGATGCACAAACACTGCAGTAATATCAATCTGCACATTTCTTAAAGGCTGTGAGCGCTTCAAAATAAGAATCAGCAAACTGCTGAACATTACTTCATCGCCCGGGGAGAAAGCCAGCGCATCATACAGACAATCTTTACGAGCCTCCATGGCTTGGAATCCCAGGTGTGGTGTCTCTTGTGATGTTTTGATAACGGAATAGATAACTAGAGCCGGGGAAAACACACTCAGCTCCTCCGCACTTGAGATCACATCGGTTCTCATAGTAACCACTGTCAACATTAAGAATCAACTGACTTTTATATTATTATTAAGTAAAGCAGATGCTACGTTGTGTGCATTCATTACAGAGCAGTTATCCAGAGTGGGGCTGTGGGAGCTTCTCTTCCTAAATATGGTGTAACCACCAGCAACAATTCTTAATGAAATATGGTGTCGAGACTCCTGAGAAACTAATTATACAAATCTCACTGAGGTCTGATTCCTCTCTGGCTTGTCACTAAGGAGACGGTCGATGATGCATTGCTAATGGAAAAGTACTGCATCTCATCATGGGATGACAAGCAGTTTTTCCAAGCATGAGCTAAGCATTACATCTTGTTCGACATATACTGTAGATAGTTCAAGATAACCAGAGACTTATCTGTATAGCATTGGGTGCTTCCAACCACTTCCATTTAGAGTTCACCATGCACTCAATACAAACCCTCACACACATGCACTCTCATAATGTGTACCACTTGATCCAGCTGGCGTCCCCATTCAATAAGCCATGTGTTTATGACTCCCACCGGACCACACATCCATCCTGCCTTCATGGTCGTGCATTAGCTCCATGCGTGGTCTGGTGTGATTGAGTGCCCTTGTGGTTCTACAGTAAATATCCAACATGTGTTTACACGTGTCATCTTGCACCCCCCCACAGATCATCACGTTGTGTTGATTTGTCGAGCCCTTCACTAAAGTTAGAGGGGTCTCAAGGGCTTCACAGAACCCCTACACCCCAAGGCCTCCAACACTAAATCTTCATTATATCATCTGGTACGTGAAGCATTCTAGTTCCTCATGTTGTGGAGTAAAATCACTGTTTTCTGCCCTAATCCAATTTTAATTTGTTTCCCACAACAGAAACTATATTTAGTGTTGAGTCTGATAGATCGAACAAAGGTTCAGTGGCAACCGTCCAAATTTATATCCAATATGGTCGCTAGTTTTGTGCCAATTGTGATTTGGACCAAAAACACCAAACTTCTTAACAGGGGGCGTGAGAAAGTGGGATCAACAGGAAAGATGAATCACCATGACAAATGGAAATGGTTATGGTTAGACATGAGTTTGAGGATGGCATATTCATGATTATGGTCAGGGTTAGGATCTTGGGAAAAGGTTCTTCATTATGGAAATAACCATCAATTACATCATTCACTCTCAAGGAACGGGGGTTAGAGAAGATGGGAGAGTAGATGACTTGGCAATTGTCGTGGCAATTTCTTTATTAGATATTGCGTCTAGGACAGATGAGACTTCTAAATGCAAAAATATGTACCCAATAGTTGCAGAAAGTTAACCTTATCTAATGTATGCATACACCAGTCTCCTCTCTAGCAGAGTGATCCCGAACACAGAGTATTTCAACATAGTTTCAACCCCACTCCAGAAGGCTTAGAGGGAACACGGTTTCACCTCTGTTATCTTCAGGCGGGTACAGGTCCACCCTCTCTCTAAGGCCCTTACATCAAGCCTATCTGCAGCATGCGTTCTCGCCAAGCAGATATCTTTATGAGGGGTCCCTGTTTTCTTGTGACCAGTTTGCTTCAGGCAAAAGGTTAATAAAAAAATAGGGCTGGATAACACTTAATAGAAAACAAAGCTTAAATGATCAAAATAAAACAACATGTGAATTCTTCCATTACACGTTGTATACTGCTGAGTCATTCGGAACAAGCCGGAGTGAACGACCCAAACTGACTTGAAACAGGCTCAGCACCATGTGTGGAATGTCCTCGCTTCCACCTCGGATGGAAGAGGACGGATAACGTATGTCCAATACAACGGACTGTATGCTCAGCTGTGAAGCACTGGTTACCGAGATACAAGTTCTTCCTTTTCTTCATCATCCACATTATTAATATTAATAATAGATGTTATTATTTGGCCTCTGCAATGAAATAAAGGTTGTAAGTAATTTATTTAAAATGGCATACACAACTGATTCTGTATGCCTGTTGCACATTATACTGAAATGACAACCATTTACAGTTTGGCAGTTGCTTTATTTTTAATTGTTTTTTAATTACAGTAGGCATAAAAGAATATTAATTGAATAGATAATCTGTGAATCATACTGAATAATCACAACCCCAATATCGGGCGAAATAATCATAATTATCCTTGTTTTTGTAAACCGTGCAGCCCAATTACTTCCTTATCCTTAATTTTTAGGATTATTAGCCCGAGAAGGATTAGTAGCCCGAGAATATCTCAAAACAGACCAATTGATTTCCATAAATTGATCCAGCCCCTTAAAGATGAAAGATGAATATGTGATGAAAATCATAATCACTAACAGACCATATTATTTCATTATTTAAATCCTGTTCCCTTGTGCCCTTTCTCCTGTCCTTCCTAGTTAGCTAGCTTACTAGCTGCTAGCTAGCCTTAACAGATCAGCTTGAGTCTGGTCGCCGCATTCCCTCCTTCCTCCTGATGTGAGGTCCTTGGCGTCTCAAGGTCTCTCTCCCAGGACATCCACCCACAAAATGCCCACTGAACTCTTCCCTTACAATGGTTTTGGCATGCCCTAACTCTGCCAAACCAGTGGTCTGTGAGTTTTCCCTCGCTACAACTGATGAATAATGTTGGGTGGTTGGATATTCCAACGTAAACATGGTGGTGGTAATGACGGTCAGAGGAGGGGCGCCTGAGGTTGGGAGTTGGGTTGTGGGTTAATGCGGGCATAATGTATTTCCCTTGCAAAAAAAACTTCAAAGGAATGACTGGGGGAGAAATTGGCAGTTTTTGTCGGAAAATAAAATTGAAAGGGATAAATAGGACAAAAAAACAAAAGTGAATGGTTATGTCTTCAAGAAGGTTCTTTGAAAGGGGGGAAAAAGTGCTGATAAAGCGTTTGAGGAGGGTGGGTCTCTAGAGAACCAGAGGGAGGGCTCCATGTATGCCAGCGGAGAAGCAGAACTTGGCGGGAACAGCCTCGCTCTGTGGGTTTCTTTACAGTTGATGAACTTGGCAAGGTTGAACCTGAGAGCGTGGGAGAGCCCGTGAGATCCCTGGTGGTCGTGAATAAGGCCAAGAGAGGGAGAGACTGAGTTAAAGGTTAAAGGAGAAAGAGCGAGAGATAAGTAGACCGAGAGGACGAGAGACAGACGAAGGTTAGAGATGAGAGAGTGACCAAAAGAAAGAGAGATGGGTGGGAGGACGGATTGAGAGAGATTTAGAGTGGAAATGCGGAGAAGGAGAGACAGATGTGGCGTGTAGAGAGGGACCCGGCGAGCGCCGGCAGCTATGACTCATAGCGTTGGCGCTGCTTCTTTCCACAGGAGCTGTAAACGTCAGGCGGTGAAGGACACGCAGAACAGAGCTGTAAAATACCTCTGTCTCTCTCCCCAACGCCTCTCTGTCTCTCTCCCCAACGCCTCTCTGTCTCTCTCCCTCCATCCAGCCCTCATATCTTTCACTTCCTTCCGACCAGAACAACACACTGGCCGCATGAACACACAGGGGGTCAAAGGTCAGCCAATCAGGAACACACATAGCAGTGCAGTGCTCTAGCCTCCCTGGATTACAGCCCAGGCTCGGCCAAGATAAACATCCGACAAAGAGAGCTCCACAGAAACAAGGAGAGAGAGAGAAAGCGCCAACAGGGAGGGAGGGAGAGAGAGAGAGAGAGAGAGAGAGAGAGAGAGAGAGAGAGAGAGAGGAGGAGTTTGAGGGGAAAAATAACAGGACAGTGATAAAGAGAGATGGAGGGGAGAACGAGGGATAGTGAGAGAGATGGGAGATAGATTGGAGTTACCCCCCTGAGGGTTTACAATAGAAACACACCTAATAGATACACAAATAACCCCCTGATGGTTGACAATAGAAACACGCTGGTACAAACAAGTCACTTAGTGAGTGAAAGAGCCAATTCCATCATGTTCACCAGGACGGGATCCCAGCTGGGGAGCCACGGCTACAAGCAGAACCCTGCACTCCTTCAGGGCCTAGAGATCCTTCTACACAAAGAAACTCTCCAGAGAGAGAGAGAGAGAGAGAGAATGAGAGAAAGAGAGAGAGAGAGAGAGAGAGAGAGAGAGAGAGAGATTAAAAACACATTGCAATGGGAGAAAGTCATTACTCTTTGCATTCCTCCTTCAGTCTCCAGGGAAACAAAATATTTACTGCCATACATTCTTCCTCCTCAGACGACCTACATTCATTCACTTCTCTGGAGTGTGCCTTCAATTGAACCTGTGATTATTCATCTTATGATAGTGCCCCATCTTTTCACCATGCGGCACTATTGTGTGAGTGTTGGAGATCTGTGATTGCAGGTGATGAGTGCTGATTCGTTTTGGACTTAATGAATTTTGGTTTCTAATCTTTCCTTCATTTCTTCCAAATTACCTCCCTTCTCTCTCCCTTCCTGTTCTCCTCCTTCCCTTCCTCCCTGTATCCTAAGTCCTCCAATAAGACCGTAGCACGTGTGCAGGTACCTTCAGTTGGCCCACACCACTGCTGCTTTTCCTTTGACCGAGCAGGAGCTCTCTGATTGGCTGTGTGTTGAGGCAGGTCAATCAGTCCTCAGATGACCGTGCTGCTGAATGCCATTCAGTCACTGCAATTCAAAATGGTACTAATAATGCTCTTGTGTCTGATTGTAAACATTGTTTACAGGGGTGCCCAAATTCTTCCCAGTGGAGGGTCAAAATTGAATCTAGGGGGGAATCTAGAGGGTCCTGGGCCAAAATGTTAATTTTCCAGTTCATTAAGTTAAATATGGCTATATACAGCATGTGCGTGCGTCTTACAGAAACACTGTCTCCATGGTTCAGGCCACCAGTTGCAGGTAAAGTTTTTGTATATTTTTATGTATTCTTGCCCTCCGGGCCTCCCTGCGAGTCCTCTGGGGTTCTTCCATTTCCCACTGGGTTGTGGAGAGCAGGATCCCTCTCTGAGCGTGTGTTGGGGGCCGGGGGGGGGGTTGTTTAACATAAGGCTGTGTTTCCATTCAAGAATGTAAACTGCAAAACGTCCCTAAACAAATGAGCAGGGTTTGGCAGGAGCGTCCTGCTGAATAGTTTGTCTGAGCAGCGTTCCCAGTGTTCCCCCTCCTCCATCCATCACCACTGCTGGTTCTGTTCGTCAAACGGCCATAAAGCCACGTCCCGTCTGCTGTTTTTCTATCGAAAAGTTTGGGTCCTAAAAAAAGAAAATGGAGGGGTTTCTTCCAGTCTGGTTCAGCCATGATAGTTTTCCTCTGTTTATCAGTCATCTGTTTAATAGCCCTGGGGTAAAAGCAGGTCCTATCTGTGTTTGTTCAACATTTTAAAGGTTGAACTTCTCTAATGGAGACTGATGAAGCAGGAATGAATCCTCGGGTATGTCAGATAAGGAGCTGTCAGTCTATAAAACCTGTGCGATATACAACATCGTGGTTAACCCCTTCCATGTTTAGAATTGACCAAGTGGTGCCAAGGTGTTCCTGGAGGTCAGAAACAGGGCTCTGCAGCTCGGCCGTGCCAGTGGTGGATTATTAAAAGAAAGCAGGACCTCTGAAGTACCTTTTCACTACCTTCGACTGGACTGAATGTACCATTCCTCCTAAATCCCCTGGTTTGTTCTGAAAGGAACCCGACACGAGGAGAACACACGAAGCAATGACTTTCAGGGAAGAGACTATTTGTTATTTGGAATTCATTATCTTTTAATTTGCTTTTATTGTTGCTGCAGCTCAGGTGTACAGAAAAACACTGCAGGCTGGAGACTTGGGATTGATTTCCTGTGTGCATGTGTGCGTGCGTGCATGTGTGAGTGCATACGTGCAATTCTTTGTATGTGCGTGTGCATAAGTGCAATTCTTTGTGCATGTGTGTGCATTTGTGCGTGCATAAGTGCATGCGCGTGCGTGCAAGGATGCTGGAAGTGGGGGGCTTCGGAGGCTGCAGCCCCCCCTGGTGGCGAGAGGCTGCACCTGCATTGCAAAGCCATGACGTTTTAAAAAATAAAAAATAATATATATATATTATTACACAGAGATGTATAAAGTACTAGAGACCCAGACTTGAGTAAAAGTACTATATCAAAAAAGTGACTTGAGTAGAAGTTGAAGTGTTAACCCTAACCACTACACTTAACTGAAAGTAGGCTACTAAAGTATTCAAAATGTTTTGTACTTAAGTATTGCAAGTAGTTTATTTTAAAATGTACTACTCAAGTACTGAAAGTAATATAGTATTGTGTTATGTTTATATTAAAGAAAGCAGTCAAAAGTTTGAATATCATATTGTTTATATTATTTCAAATATTTAAACTGAAGGACACACAATTCCTTTGGCTGTAGCAGCAGTACAAGGACAGGAATACAATACAGAGCTGTCTTAAAGCTGTCAAAGGCCACATACAAGTGTTTATGTAAAAACAAACAACTAAAACATCTCAAAGGCCAGAGAGGTATTCCAAGAAAACGGCTAAGTGACAAACATGGGTAAGTTAAGGGACAATTCCGGTATTTTGAACATTGAGCCCCCTTTCTGGTTTGTCTAGGATGAAATAGAGTGGTTGACACCGACATTTTGACTATTGGTCCTGTCTCGGGTATTTGGCTAATTTAGAATCGCCCCTGCCTGCTTCAGAATGGCTGGCTATGGGCATTCACAAACCTGTCCTTAAAACAACCCTAAACGTTTGTTTTCAGAAATGTGCAACTGACCGAGTGGTTAGTGGTGTTTGTTGATGTTCCAAATCAAGTATCGTAGCGAAATACAGTTTCTGTCATGTTTTATTGCACATTTATCACATTTTGTAAATCCCATTGATTTCTACAACCAAACGTAAACAGCCCCCCTTTCCATTTCCAGCCAACAAGCAATGAGTCTTCCAACAGAAATCAATGGGATAACATTTTTATAATTGTAACGAGTAACGATTCAGCACATGAAAAATGTATCGGAGTAAAAGTATTAAACTCATCAAAAATATGTGACGAAAAAGTGGAAGTAGGAGAAAAAGATAACACTCCAGTAAAGTACAGATACAGCATTTTAGTACTTAAGTATAGTAGTGAAATAATTCTACTTTGTTACTATACATCTCTGTTATTACACTATTATTATACTATTATTTAATTTACAGAACCAACTTGTTTTACTATTAAACGTCACAAGGCTGCACATGCATTGCAATTAGCCATGACGTTTAAAAAAATATATATAAATTATTACACTATTATTATACAATTATCTAATTTACCTGATACTTGTTGATAACGCTGCCTAATCAGTCCCTTGTGCGTAAAAATTAAATATGAGGTCTTACTTAAAGGCGTATTCTGAGAAATACCTGTATTTCATGTGGGATTCAATGTAGCACATTCACGTTGCCATCAAGTTGGTCTTATGATGTATTTCTACTATAGGTTCAAACACTTCTGTAGGTCTAATACAGGTTGGTTGTGATGACATCTCATTGTAAATTATAGCCTATAATGATTGGCATAGGTAAAATAACCAAGTGTGACATCCTATCGAGGACTTTATTTATCTATTTGTTTTGCCCTTTCACAATATGACGTCATCGGTTTCTCAGCCCCCCCATCTCTGAATGACTTCCAGCGACCCTGCATGTGTGTGTGTGTGTGTGTGCGTGTGTGCATGCGTGTGCGTGCGTGTGTGTGTGTGTTTGCATACGTGCAATTCTTTGTGCCTAAGTGTGCATAAGTGTGCGTGCATGTGCGTGCATGTGCGTGTGTGTGTGTGTGTGTTTGTGTGTGCATGTGTGTGAGTGCGTGAGCCTGTAATAGACTGGCATTTCCTTGGAGGATTCTCCCCACCTGGAGCCCAACACCAGCTACGATAGACTGCAGCACCCCACACCCCAACATGCATACACTGGAAGCCTTTTTCAACCTTCTGGAACACGTAGGAACCATTATCCAGCTATATTCTCTTTGATTACCAGTCAGCCTAACCCATGTCTCTCTGCCTTTCCATTTACATTCACATATTTCTTTCTTGCTCCACTTTGACTGCTGTAGCGCTAGCAGCAGCAGACATGTAGCGGTGTCTGAGCTAGTAGAGTGGGTGGAACATCTGGTTCACATCACCAGCCGTCACATGGTGTCAAAGGGGAACTATGACGTCCACGACGCCTGCTGTTGCTCCCGAGCCAGACGATGAGACAAGTGTGGATCAACACAAGCAATAAAAGATAAGAGATAGATATGCAGAGAGAAGATCATGGAAATAACTATTTGTTTATCCCACATATTTATGTCAGGCTTATGTCCAAGTAGTGCATTACGAACTCTGATTTGATTGGATTTAGGATTGCTTCACTGTCTTTGTTGCATAACAAATTGTAATGGGTGTCAGCGAATTGTGCTCAGACTCAGCCAGAGCGGGGAACGTTGTCATGGATGGAACAGATTGATTTCACACCAATCCTAACCTCTGTCAAACTGAATTAGTTAGTCACTATTAAAGTGCATTCCACTTGCATGGAGGAAGCTGATTGAGTGACAATGAGACAATTGAGTGAGAATGTACCCGAGTGGCTGATAAGGCTACTTAGGCTAAATGGATGTCAGTTATACTGTAGCTACTTTGTCCATAAACAAATATCTGAACTAGAGAATTTCTCCAAAATAAAACTTGCCCATCCACGAGTCCATCCGTCCAGGATTATCTCTACATCCTGATGATCTGACCCACTTTAATGATCACCTTCACAGTGTAGCAGGACCCCTTTGATCTCTCTCTCTGCTCTCTCTCTGTCTCTGATCTAGTTCTCTCCCTCTGATTTCGCTCTCTCTCTTTGCGCTCTCTCTCTCGCTCCCTTTCTGTCTTTTTCTTGTTCTTTCTCTCCAACACACACTCCTCCCAGTGTCAGTATTGTGTGTGTGCGTGCCAGTGTGTCTCCGTTACTGTGTTTGACACTCACTTCCAAGGGGAAACCACTCGTGACCGTTGGAGGCACGCGTGACCAAGCATCTCTGCGACGCTCCAAAGCAAACAATGACTTCACAAACTTCAAAGACACACGTGTGATTGGAAACACGTGAACAGGAGGGTGAAGGGGTCAGACACGGGGAGAGGAAACAGAGACACAGGCACTGTCCGCCGGGCGGGGAGAGCGGGAACCTGGTCTGTGTTCAATAAGGCTTCAGCCTAAACAACCAAATGGTTCCTCCAACACACTGCACACATTGGTTTGGACTGCCTGGCTAAACTGACCACAGGAACGACATCCACAGTAAGCAGGCAAACACACACACACACACACAAAGGAATTAGGATGGATGGATTAAAAAGTATGATCTAGTTAAGGTGTTTGGGATAGTGATGATGAAGTAGTGATTAATAGTAGTGATTAATGAATTGATGAATTGATGAATTGATGATTTGATGAATGTCATAAAGCAAACAGAGTTCCTGTGTGGTTTTGGATGAAGGAACATTTGAATCAAGACTTCATTGGCTCTCCCATCTCAAAGCCCCTAATGCCAAAAATCATAGGACTCCAACTAGTTTAGTCATTCAATGTTAAGTGACATTTCCTTCAGTCTGGTTTCACTTACATGTTATACATTGTCAAACAATGTATGCTCTTCCAGGAGAGAGGGAAAAGAGCCACAAATGAAAAATACTGAAGACTGAGAATCTTTTCAAGCCCATTTGTTGGGGGTTCTGCATTATGTCATCATGCAGAAATTCAATGGGGATTTTTGGACTCAATTTCTTCTCCGGGACATAATTATTCATGAAGGATGAATGTTACGCATTCCTTTCTGGCATGAAGTTGTGCGCTTTGGCCCATTCAAATAATAAAGGAACGTATAATAAGGGTTTAGTACAGTTTTCTAGAGAGTGCTGCTGACTCCGTCCATGTTAAGCCTATCTGGAACTCTAATTGAGGGCCATGTGCTGTGGAAAACAGCTGCATCTAAAACGCATCTCCTTCTCAATTTGTGGGAAGAACAAAAACTCCCAATCTTTTTTGAATTACGTCCACATGTGCACAAAAAAGGAAGAAAAAACGGTCTTCTTCAACAAACAGATGTGGCTCTTCGTTAAAGCCAGGGTTAATTTCAAACAAAGAATCTCGTTAAAACCTGTTGTCAAGGACTGCAGGAAATCTCTGACACAGCTTCCACTGCACAGAGCCCAATGACCGTTAAACACTTTAACGACACGCCACAGGTCCACAGACTGGGCCTCCAAACTTCTGTTTTGCCAAATCCTTTACTGCCTATGGCCTGAAGCTGCAGCTAGAAATATAAGGTGAACTTCAGTTCATAAAGTCATATTAGAATAGATAGCAGTCAGTTTCAGCAGGTGTGTGACACACACACATCAGATATGCTCCTCTGTCTCTCATCCACCCTTCCTTCTGTTTAGATAATGGCTTGTCTTCTTGTCACTTGGTCATCCCCCCTCTCCTCCTTTTCCACTATATCCTACTGCTTCTCTCCTTCGAGGCCCTCTCTCCTCCTCCCACTTTTCCTTTCTCTTTTCTCATCATCCACTTCTCCCGCTCTTTCCAACGCCCACATCTGAGTTTTCTCTCATGGCTGTTATGACTCATCAGTCCACATGGAAACGTTTTCCCCATGGATGTGTGGACGCTTTTACTGCTGTTAATGACGAATCACAGCCAAACACCTGAGAAAAGAGCCAGGGGAGTGTACATTGGCACACACCGCACACACACACACACCGCACACACTCACACATAAACAGGCTCATGCAGGCTTCTTTTTCATGCAGACTTCATACACGTCACATGTTCACAGGGTAATAACAAGCAATACCTTCCATGTCCTAGGAAACTATTTATAGAGACTCCACTTGGAAGTCTTGCACATGTTTCAGCAGAGGCTGCCCTCTACAGGTCTCCAGTTACTGTACGTTCAGACAAAAAGATGCAAAATCGCAGAATAGCTCAAAATGCAACGCTGTGAAAAATATTTCTATCAATCTTATCGCTCATCACTTGAACCATTTGAACGTTCTAGCTTGCTCCTCAATACATTCTGATTGGTTGTCAGGTCATTTACAGCTATATCACTGATAGCTATTTGCATAAAGTTGAGCTGTTTTCAACTCTCATTTACAGCTTTACAGCTATGGCTCAAGCGTTTTATCGCTGCTATCACTTTATCGCCCATGTCTAATAGAAAGTGAATGGGCATTTATTGCTTGTATCACTTTACAGCTTTTGGTCTGAAGGTACAGTTAGAGCAGAGCTGTGTCTTGGTTTAAACCATGTCTCAAGACCCTCTCCATTACTGCCTGCTAAAGCCATCTGACCGCACCCTCCTTGTTGGAAACATTACTAACCCCGGATGTGAAGAGAGAGAGACAGACAGACAGAGACAGAGACAGAGAGAGAGAGAGAGAGAGAGAGAGACAGAGAGAGACAGAGAGAGACAGAGACAGAGAGAGAGAGAGAGCGAAAGAGATGGGAAGAGAAGGAGAGAGACAGGGAAAAAGAGAGCAACCTTCCTGTCATCCGAAAGGAATCTTGAATTATTTTTGGAATATATTTTCGGAACATATTTTCGGAAATATGTTAATAGAAAGATGAATTTGTGTTTAATTCATGCAGTCAATTCTAAAGTGTATTTCAGATACACTTGTAAATTAAGCTGCCTCAGGCCGGTAAATGTAAGCCTATGCAACAAATATAAAACAATGATACATCATTACAATGATATATGGAATTTAGGGGATATATTGAAGTGTCCAAAGTGTCTGTAGCCTACCTGTAGGCAGCCTTGAATAAAATGCCCAACCCTGATCCTTAATGACCTTCATCTGAATTGACGTTAAGTAACAAAGTAGTAGTGTTCAAAAGACATACAATTCAATGAGTGCATACCTGTACATTTTAGTGATGGTCAGACTGGGGCATAGCTTCTGGTGCTGCATGCTATGGAGTGTCTACTGGAGGCCCCAGAACCTCGGTGGGCCGGGACACTGGGCGGACCTTTGGAAGAAGTGACCTCATCTCCTCATGGGGGGTGTGAACATCTGTTTGGAGGACATAGGATCCACCGAGCTAGCCATGTGCGGCTTTCTACTGTTTATTATAGCGTAGACAATTAAATTGATGAATCAACTATTTGTTTTTGTCATCCGAGTTCTAGAAGTGTGCTGTCACTGAGCAGGACCCAACAGACCACACGTGCAAATGCAAACAACACACGCTCATCCTGAATACACAACGAGGAGATCCTTTAGAAGAGCTACCAACAACAACAGGAGCGACAAACAAAAAAAAAGGATAAAATCACAAGTGAAATAAGCTACACCCGTTGATTTGCCTGCAGACGCCTTTGACCTTTGACCACCGACTTCAAAGGCCTGGGCACCTGATATAGAAGCTTGTGTGTGTGTGTGTGTGTGTTTTTCTGGGACCCACTCCTCCTCGTGGTGACCAGGGCTGTAAACCAATCATCATCTAAATCAAGTAGGTGCGCGTCAAGGCCGGCTGTATTTCACATACTGACCACTAGGGGGACAGTGACCTCGCTGTTCCTCCAAGCACAGACACTCTGTCGCTCAGTTAACACATGGACAAATCAACACATGTTTACGCTAACAGCACGGGCACAAACACTCACGGGGGGGTTGCTATGTTTAGAACGGCACATCGTGTTGTCACTGTGTGTGTGTGTGGGGGGGGGGGGGGGGGGGTGGTGGAGCATCCACTGTAACGGAATCCATCTGTAATTTAAATGCAAGTCAAGGGGAAAGTATAAACAACTTGCAGGAGGTCGACGGGGTGGGCTTGCGTGTGCACTGTGAGTTGCCAGACATGGAACCGTTTTTTAACGTGAACTTGTGCACTTATGCAAGAGGTGAAACAGAGAACCGTCTCCTCTGTGAACAACCTCCACTGAGCAGACACGGCCGTGTTCCAGGCCGAGGACTTCCTTGAAGACCGCAGGTGTGGGGAGCCCTCCCAGTCTGGTTCCTCAAATGTTTCTGATCATTTTCACATGAATGGGGGGGTTCTCTTTGGCGATAAAGGCAAATTTTGACTCACCAGATGTGAACCAGGCCTGACGTGAACCAGGCCTGACGTGAACCAGGCCTGACATACGGTTATTGTTGACTTAATACTAGTATACTTCCAGACAGTTGACACAGTTCAGAAGATCTGCACTTATAGTTGTGCTTGGTCAATTCAACACGCTATTTAAAGCACATGCTAAGCACCCCGACATTAACGACCAACAGATGTACACCCTCCCCCCACAACACACCTATTCTGTTTCCTTCCAATTAGCCTTCTAGTCGTGATATTACGCTACAATAAACAATCTCATGGAACCAAGAAGGACATTTCAAACTCAATTCCAACATACAGAAGTGAGCCCAACCATGTCCAGCATATTGTCCCAAACAAATCACACTTAAATGAGTCGACAAATGTAACATCTGAGACATGAGAATATTTATTCACCAGGCGTAAACATAAACAAAGAAGAAAAGGGCAATAGAGGGTCCAAAGGTCCTGTGGGAACACTGGGGGTCCTTAAGTGCTAAGAACAGGACGTTTAACGGGTGAATAATGCACACACATTACGGGATGAAGAGTGTGGCGCTCACACCGCCACAGCAGAGCGTCTGTCTTCAAGGATCCACACTCAGGTCTGCTCCGGTTCCCCTCCTGCTCTCAGCCTTGAAAGCAGTTGGTAAGGGGACCACCGCCACGGTGGTGGTGGCGGTGGTGGTGGATCAAGAGAAGAAGGGGCTAAAGGTTTGTCAGTTCTCCAGGAAGGCCACGTAGTCTGTCAGCCGGGCCAGCTGCTGCTCGTTGGGAACCAGCGATACGGGGGGAGGGTCTGAGGAGGAGAAGAGGAGGAGGATGAGAGCGAGAGAGAGAGAGAGAGAGAGAGCCAGAAGCTCTCTGACATAGCCGTCGTAGCTCCCGCTGATATGTGGGCTGGAAGGCAGGACTGAGCCGTGTGTGTGCTCATCTCGACTGCCTCCTTAACATGTGACACAAACCTGTTGTGTTGCATTAATGTGTTGTCATATTGTGATACATATACAGCATGTTTTATTGTGACACGGACACTGTGACATTGACGTGTCGCCCAGCAGAAAGATGTATTCTAGAGAGAGAGCGCCCCCTGTATTCATAACCAGGAGCCCTCGCTCCCCAGGCCGGCTCACAGAGACACAGTGAAGCTCCTCCACTCCCATCTATTGATGGTGTTGCCGTGGAGGACATGTGCGCGCCACATGCCCGGACATCAAGGGTCACTGATTACAGAGGTCTTCCCCTCTCATGTCTCTTGTCTCTCTCGCCACGCTACGAGGCAGATGGATGGGCGTTCCGCACACTGCACTGGTCAGCGGGTATGGGGGAGAGAGAGGGAGAGATGGATAGAGCTGAAGGGAGAGAGGGGATTCCAACCGATGAAAAAAAAGCACGGTACGAGCCCGGTGGGCGGGGGGTGACGACGGCAAATTGATGAGGGGGAAGAGGATGGGTTCAGATCCAAACCCCCCCCCCCCCCCCCGAAAAAAGAGGAAATAAAAAGTTTCCAGATGAAAACTTGGAAAAGCGAGTGAGTCACGAGTGAAAAAAAAACATTCCCAAGCTGGACATCCTGAGGTGGGCGTCAGCGAACGGAGCCAGACCAAGAGCGAGGTCCAATGCCGGGGTACATCTGGTGCAGAGAACAGGAGGGTATGGGGGAGAAGAGCAACAGTGCCACCTACCTGGCTTCTGGGGCATTACCATCCTGGTGTTGGGGTCGGCCTGCCAACCCTGGCTCACCACGCCTGCAAAGGAGCGGACACACGCAAAACACTTAATAGTAATACTAGTAATACTTAATAGTCATACTAATAAGAGGTAGAAAAGAGTCCAGAAAAGGTTCAGTCTTCAGATGTTGGCGTCTAGAAGCAACATTCCCTTCCCTGCTCCATCCTGGATTTTGTGTATTTAAAAAAATGGTAGTCAAATATTATCAAATATAAAAATATGTAACTTTGTGTGAAGTAGGGTTGCTCGATTATGGGAAAAAATCATAATCAGGATTATTTTGGTCAATATTGAAAAAAAAAAGAAAAAAGTTTAAACTCGATTATATTAGTTTGGTGATCGACGCTGAAATCAAAATCGCGATCAAAATTTGCTTAATCGCACAGCCCTAGTGACAAGTCAGTTACTGAACACGGCAGTCAAACAAACAGATACACTATGCGGTTGTGTAGAAATAACACCAAATCAATGCTACTCATGCAGTCGTAGCTGGACTGCATTTACTCATTCAGTCCAGGAGGTGGAGCGTGTTTTTAGTGACGCTGTTTAGTCCAGGAGGTGGAGCGTGTTTCAGACATACCCTTCACGGCTTCATCCACTGAGTATCCGACGAAGGCGGCGAAGTCCTGGGCTGCTATGGAGGTGTAGGCCTGGGCCACCAGGCCGTACGCCCGCTGACGCGTGCCCTCTGGGGGCACAAATACACTGCATGAGGCACATGACAAACACGCAACACATGCATAGGCTGCCTTCCAAACCACAAACGCATTATTTTAACTTGTAGTACATACTGTAGCTACCCTTACAAAGTACTACTGTTGCACACAGTATGCATACACTGGGGACGGACTACAGGTGACTGCAGTGATCAGCACACCTGTAGTGCCATCAACATTCGTGGGCTCCCCTGACGTATCCCTGAATTATTTGCGGCATGTGATAAATCCTTCTTGATAAAAGCTATAATAAAACCAGAAATGTATCAATTAAGATGTGTAATTAACATTTAATTTAAGTTTCTATAATTTCTATAATCTTTTTTGATAACTTTTTGAATCTACACTGTGTGAACCAGGCGGTGAATCATCTAGTATGAATCAGAGGTCTTGAGGGACCAATATGAAGGATTGTTGATGTTGATCGAACTAGCTATGAAAGGCAATCAGGGGATTGGCCGACTACACACATCAGTCAGTTTCCTAAACTGTCCCAACTGCTCACACCCTCCACTACACTAAGGTCCAGTCTTCACACAGCTTGTTCCAGAGCCAGCAGAGCTGTGGAGACGCACGCTATCTGCTCCCTTCTGCCAGCGGCCCCGTCATCTAAAAGGCCCTCCTGCTGTCACACCGCAGCGCCCACTGATAAACGCACCACAACCCACCGACGCGCCCAGACTGAGACCATCTAGACAACCACCACCACCCCTCGGCCTTCCCCGTTTCATAGCCTAGCAACTGCTTGTGTGTGTGTGTGTGTGTGTGTGTGTGTGTGTTGCAGAGGTAGCAGCAGTAACAATAACAAGTGTGTGCGATGAGGAAAGGCAGCTGTCTCAGAAGGCCAAAGAACCCCCCCCCCCGCCCCACTTTGGGCAACATGCCACCGCCAAACCCTGTTCCATGGAGGAGCGCTGAGTTGGGGGGGTTAGGCCATTTATGAAAGAGACCATACCACACACACTTCATGGTGAGTGATGACCAGCGGCAGCAGACGACTAGAGAGGTCGTCAAGGTGCTTTGGTTGGCCTTTATGTTTCCACTGAATGTGGATCTATAGGGTGTGCTGGGTTATCTGGAGGGAAGTGCGAACGCGGAGACACCGAGGTTGATGCCAACCTCGGTGTCTCCGCGTTCGCACTTCCCCATCTTTCCTTCTGTGCTACTAAAGGTGAGCGATTTATAAAATGACCTCATTACAGCAACAGCGGCTGTACTTAAGTGTGGCCCTCACAGCTGCTTTCATCAGGCTTGAATCAGCAGCTTTCCATCCAGACCAGACCGGGCGGGTCGCCTTAAGAGGCTGGGGGAGGGGAGGCTCTTTATGTCCACAGTCGTGTATTTATACCTCCCACGTCTTGACCCATCGGGGTGCTGTTCAAAGATGACTCATAATGGGGAGCATGGATAGACATGCCTGGCCCACCACCTCCACCACCCCCACCACCCCCCCCCACCTCAACGGGCCCCCCACCTCCTCCACCCCCACAGGCCCCAGATGGGAAGAAGCTGCTGAGCAAGGCGGTGTGCGCCGATTGGGGAGGGGTGTGGGCGCGGGGGTTGGTTTATGGTCGGGAACAGGACCCAGCCTGCCCTTCAGTGGAGGGCTATTTCAGGGCTATCTTTTTCTCACCATCTCGCTTTTAAAAATAGCCCCCATCCCACCCCCTCACTCTGCCCCACCAGCAAAGGCAAGAGCCAGGCTGGTTCTATTTGTTTTAAAACCCGTTTCTTGCCAAGAGCCAGATCAAAAGCTAACAGGGAGAACCTCTGATAAGAGAAAGAGATCAGAATCATTTCTAGACGATAACCTCTTTGCCATGTATATTTGATGGTATCAACGATCAGCTCAGTGTGAGCCAAAGGGATGACCAGGACACAGTTGCTACTTTACATTAGGTTTATTTTCAGCTCTCAGGTGGATTCTTATCCTAGTACACACATTTACTGCAAGCAATTATGTGGAAAACTATGAAACACAAAGCAGATGCATCAAACAACATGAGAGTGAAACTACCATCCATGTTAACTACATATTATGAAGATACAATGTAAACAAAACGTTGGACGAACACACACACAAAATCATGTTGAGGAATATCAGTATAACGGTGTTGCAGTAGTATAAAAGTATAAAAATTAGAAAACAGGAGTAAAACAATACGATTGCACTCACATTTGACCTAACATATCGGTTAACCAATGCCAAAAATAACAATCAACTGACTTTCCTTCACCATCTCCTATTGCAACTGGAGTCCCTGCCATAACATTGAGGTCAAGAAACCTGCAAAATCACATTCGTTATTCAAAAGTCCACCACTAAAAACGCCCTACTCCTCCTCCTCCTCGGCATCCTCAAACTCATCCTCGTCAGGGAGTCCGAAGTCCATCTTAGAGAGGACCGCCTCCGCGTGCTCCGTGGACAGGGTGAAGTGGTCCATCTTCTCAAACCCTGGCTCGGGCCTCTCCTCGCCCAGGGAGCCCTTGGCCGCGTCCTTGGTCCGCGATATGAGGCCCTTGGAGGCCAGGAGGAACTCGGCGGCGCCGCCCTGCTCCAGGGCCCTCACGGCGGTGTCCGTGAGCTCAGAGCTGGCCAGCAGCCGCTCGCCGTAGCGCTGCGCCAGGGCCCTCAGGGCCGCCACCTTCTGGTCCTGCTCCGCGCCGATCTGTTCCAGCATCAGGCCCTTGCGCTCCTCCAGCACGGCGTAGAGCAGGTCGAAGCGCTCGGCCAGGCCCTGCTTGGCCCGCTGGGAGTTGTCCTGCACGGCCCGGCAGGAGTCCTCCATCTGGTGGAGCAGGGCCTGCAGGCGCCCGTTGCTGGCGACCAGCGTGTCGATGGCATTGCTGAGCTCAGCCTTCTGGGTCTGGTAGACGCTGGACAGGGGCGACACCTCGCAGTCCTTGTGCTGGCCGAACACCTTGCACATGGAGCAGGTGGGCACCTGGCAGCTGATGCAGTAGATGTTGATCCGCTCGTCCTCGTGCTCCAGACACAGGGGCTCCTTGGACTCCTTGGGCTTAAGGGACGGCTCCGGGTTCCCGCTGCCGCCCGTGTTGCTGCCCTCCTGCTGCTGCTTGTAGATGTCGATGATGTTCTCCACCAGGAGGTTGCGCTGGAGGCCGTGCACGCCGTGGCGGTCCAGCACCACCTCGAAGCGGCAGGTGGGGCAGCGGAAGACGCCGCCAGAGAAGCGGTAGGGGTTGCGCGAGTCGTAGAGATCGCTGGCACAGCTACGGCACAGGTTGTGCTGGCAAGGCAGGATGACTACCGGCTTGGTGAACATTTCCAAGCAAATGGGGCAGCTAAGCTGCTTCTCAAGGCTCTCCATGGGGCTGGGGGGACGGACCACCGACCCGGTCCTCTGGACATCCATGACTGAAATGCTAAAAGGCTTCTTTCTTTCTTCGGTGGTTCTACGAATCTCTGTTCAGCAGCAAAAAGGTCTTGTCTCCTTGCCCTCCGGGAGAGAGTGGAAGGCGGTTAGAGATGAAGGCTGTGCTGCTAGTGTGTTGCGGTCACTCTCACCGTGCTTGCTTTGGGTTCTGGCTAGGAGCTAGCAGCTATCATGTCCTTTATAGTGACCCTGCAGAGGCAGTGACACCCGACACTCCCAGACCAGGGCACACATTCCTCCCGGCCGGCTGGCCAGGGATCTTTTCGGGGAAACCTGGCCCCTGCTGGTGTCACATGTTACAGCGCCGCGCCATGTCTGCTCACCCAGTGACGAAGCTCACTGGGTGAGCATAAGTCCAGACTCTGGAGAGATAAACAAGGCCCGTGTGACCAGTGTGTCCGTGATGCAGCGGGCCCCCAGGGAATGTTGACCGGTGGATAAACACGTCCACACACCCGTGACTTGCTCTTGCTGTTGTTGTTGAGTTTCCACACAGATATTTTGTAACGTAATAATCCGGCATCCTTGTCGAACCT
Organism: Micromesistius poutassou; assembly: GCF_964030765.1. NCBI lineage: Eukaryota > Metazoa > Chordata > Actinopteri > Gadiformes > Gadidae > Micromesistius > Micromesistius poutassou. Next base: position 8,810,895 of record NC_140293.1, on the reverse strand, counting down.
ACAAATTTCTTCATCTATTTATAGCTGTTGTTCAATATAACCTTCAATGTATTGCTTAGCCTGAAAACTCTGATATTGTTTTTATGTTTACATAATCAAATCAATATAAGTATTAAAATGCTTTGTTTGTTTTTTTAATAATTGTAAACACAATAAAAAAAATCACTTTTAAATTTAAGATCAGACATGTCTATTGATATGTGTACCCTATTGTGTGTAATTTGGGGATGTGGTTATTTAGAAAAACTTTTTGAAGATTTGGGGAAACTTTGATTGTACAGATAAAAACACCGACCTACACCGACATTTTGGGTCCAAGAGGCAAAAAGGTTCAGCATGCCAAATAAGGCATGTACACCATGTTTCTGAATTTGTTATGCATCAGGGTGGCTGGGGGCTGATTTAACTTTTAACTTTGACCGTGAATTACAGCGCCCCCTATGGGCAGAATGGTACCACATTTTCGGACGACCTGCTCCTACAAATATGGTGGAGAAAATTCAAAACTTCACACATTCCACCGCATAGATCTTGGCGCTGCAAAATATAATATATAATTCATTCAACAACAACAACAGTTATCCAGATACACTGTGAAAAGGGTGCCATGCACTTTGTGGTTGGCACATAACCCTAATGATATGAATTAAATGTTCTAGGGTTCTGATGTGATGTGGTCCTGATGGCATCATCGGCCTGTGACCTTCAGCTCTCACTGGAGTGTGTGAAGTGGCTGGGATGAGGATCAGCACCGCTAAATCTGAGGCCATGACTCTTAAGCCGGCCACACACCGGTGCTGAAGCGCCGCGGTGCGCACTGCGCAGTTTCCGCGCGTCAAGCGCCGCCCCTAGAACCAATAGGAAGCGTCGGGCTGCAGCACCGTTGTGGTTATGTTTTGAAAGCAGCAGATCGACAAACATAGTCGGTATAGGCTACCATTACGTTATACCAGTTGTTTTATGACTACATATATGGCCCTGATGCCCATGATCCTCTGTTTGTGCTTACAATGATTGTCACATAATGTCATAATGACATAATTACTTATGTCTGGGCACTTTGTTTACGGTATCGTCATTGCTCATTCATTTTGCATTGTGGAATTATTCATCTACTGTAACAACAATCAATGTACAGGACCTTGTATCAAGCCGGGATGTACAAAATAGCTTTAAAAAAACGCTGTGCAGTGCGGTGACACTAGGGAATAGGATAGTGGCGTGAAGGATAGCGGGGTGTCTCGCCGACGTGCGTCTAGCTGCTGCCGGTGTGGGCTAGTACGACGGAAATAATGGGAGCGTTCGTTTTGACGCGCCGCTTTGGCTGACTCCTCCGCTGACTCCTTTCTAAGCAGCGGCTCTAATCCGAGTTCCTCACTGATGGCTGAACTTCTCACCCTATCCCTAAGGGAGACGCCAGCCACCCTCCTGAGAAAAACTCATCTCGGCCGCTTGTACCCGTGATCTCATCCTTTCGGTCATCACCCATCCCTCATGACCATAGGTGAGGATAGGAACGAAGATCGACCGGTAGATCGAGAGCTTTGCCTTGCGGCTCAGCTCTCTTTTCGTCACAACGGTGCGGTAAAGCAAACGCAATACTGCCCCCGCTGCTCAGATTCTCCGGCCAATCTCACGCTCCATCGTACCCTCACTCGCGTGAGGGTACCTCAAGACCCCGAGGTACTTGAACTCCTTCACTTGGGCTTGATGCCACAGCCACTTTATTTAACTAAATTCTCAGTCATCTGGAGGGACCTGGATCTCATGCCAGGCTTTTATTTGTTGACATCAGCTCAGCTTTTAATACCTTTTAATACCATCCAGCTCCACGCTTTTAACTAACCGGCTTTTAGAACATTTTGATTTGAGTAAGAATCTTGTGGGGTGGATTCTTAACTTTTTAACATGCAGGACACAGTGAGAATAAACAGAACCTCATCAGACCCTGTCTGCTCATCCACTGGCTCCCCACAGGGCTGTGTGCTTTCATCTTTGCTTTTTATTCTTTATACCAACATGTGTCAGAGCCAGCATGAAAATAGATTGATTTTAAAATACACGGATGACTCGGTAGTAGCCAGCCTGCTTAGGGGTGGGGCGAGCAGCCATGGACTGGTCATAGATGACTTTCTCAGATGGTGTGATGACTCTTACCTTCAGTTAAATGTGTCCAAAACAAAGGATATGTTCATTGATTTTAGAAGGACGGCTCCCAGTCAGGAGGACCTCACAATAAAAGGTCAGACCATTGAAAGTAACCTCATAGAAATATCTTGGGACAGTAATCGATTCCACCCATTTTGAATTAAACTGTGAAGCTGTGTGTAAGAAGGGTCACCAGCACCTTCACTGTTTGAGGAAGCTTTCCTCTTTTAACATAGACAAAACCATGAGGTCTTAGTTTTACTGCGCTTTTAGCGAGTCAATCTCGTCTTTTTCTTTAGTATCGTGGTTTGGAAACATATCTTTTTCCAAACCACGATACCAAGTTGATTGGTGAGCCACAGCTGAACATGGGAGTCCTGTACACCAAAGAGTTCAGAGGTTAACTCAATCCGTTCAAAGTGATGACACCCATCCTTTACACAGGGCATTCAGCTGCTTCCTTCTGGACAGGCTCAGAGCTCCCAACAGCAGAACAAACCGCTACAGGAACAGTTTCGTCCTGCAGCCATTATCCATGTGAATAAAATGTTGCAGCGCCACTAGTGGTGCATCATTTTCTTGCACATTCTGATGTCCTGAGCACCTTTGTGATTTTTGTCGTCTGTTTTTTGTTGTGTGTTTTTGTATTGAGTATGCTGTTGTTTTTTTTACCGTCTAAGTGAACACCTTTTTCTTGACCTGCAAATCTAATTTTCCCACGGGTATAAATTAAGCGACCTTGACAGATACGATATTGTGGACCTGGACCAGCAGACGAGCACTGGGCGGAGACGTTCGTGCTGCCAGACTGCCGCCAGTGCTCCCCGCCGGAGCTGCCAGACCACCGCCGAAGCTTCGGCGGCGGTCTGGCAGCTCAGCTCTGGGAGTACAACCCCTTTCTCCTCCATGTTCAATCCGGACTTCAGAGAGTCAAAGCCAAAGTTCCTTTCCCCCAATTCTTCTCAACCATGGCCGAGATAACCCCCACTACGAGTCTTTACTTGTGGAAGTACCGTCAGACGCAGTCTTTATGATTCATAATACCATCCAAGGTACACATAGCTTTTGGCCGTGATATTATATAGATACCTATATATTATATTATTATTAATAATAATAATCGGCATAACGCAAACGGCAACAATCACTTCTCCTGCATGCTGTGGTTCACTCTGACAGCTCATTGGTCAATGGGCAGCAGCTCATTTGCATGAACGCTACAGACACCAGAAACAGCACATTCTGAAGGGACTGAAACAGAGGGGAATAGCGGTAGGCAAGATTTTTTTTCCTAAAAGCAATTTCCAGCAAACAGCTTCAAAAACATGTTTTCTGGAAATCATATACTATGTTTACTTGGTGGGAAAACACCATAATATATCCTCTTTAATATTACTATTCAAAGTTATTAATTGTTACAATAATTTAGCTTTGTTCAAGGGAACTTTGGTTCAAGTGAGTCAATGAAAGCATACAACTAAATTGTACTTTTTAATAGACAAAAACAATTATTCAACATTATTTTAAATTGACTGAACTCGAACTAATGTGAATGTATGACGTAAACATCAAACACTGCTGTAACAACGTACACTATTCTCTGATGAATAAAAGAGTGACCAGTGGTCTGCGCCAAAGGAGCAGGCCACCTGCTGGTCATAATGTGAAGTCAAACCAATACCCTAGTGCTGGACGATATGATATCAAAAGGGATAGATCTGGATATGATATTTTATATTGATAGATAATTATCATGATAATTATTAATAATAATAATAATAATAATAACAATGCTTAATTTACAGTTGTAAGAGTATTCTCCATAAGTAACCAGAAGGTTAATTATGGTTTGTAATATACTATTTATTTATTAGCAGAACTAATAGGTGATAAACATTCAACAGAACAGAACGTCTCTCAAACATTTTAGAGGAAGTATATTGAACATTGTATAATAAGATAATAAAGATGAATACAACTGCTGAGATCTGAGATCCGAGATTTGAAATTCCACGATTCTCGATACCCAATTCGATACCACGGTAAAAAACTAAAACAATAAATCTGATGTACTTCAACATACTCATTTCTTAAAGACATTTGAACATTATAGAAACAGTGGCACTGGCATGTAGCCTTCAATGACTAATTAAAAATAAATTGTTAAAAATAATAATAATAAAAAAATTCTAATAATCTGCACTGAAAGCAGGCAGTCATGCAGCTATTCTGCTTACGTTTACACTTGCGTGTATGGCGGGGTTTAAAACATAACTTCCAACCTAATATTAAGTAATATAACGCAGGTGGCAGGGCAGCCACAGGAGACGCCAACATTGTTTTCAACCGAAAATAAAATAAAATATTTGAAGTGAATAAGCGACTCTGTTTTTGATTTGTTTTTTTGGTTTTGAACGAATAGTTTTGGATGCATTAATCGGCTTTGAGTTGGTTTGTTACTTTGAAATTGCATACTCTCGCAACACACACACACACACACACACACACACACACACACACACACACACACACACACACACACACAATCTTCAATCAAAACAACATCAGGTAAGTGATGCTGCACGCAGTCATACCATGTGTGTTTAGAAGCACAACATTGAAAATGTTGTGCATCGCGCGGTGCAGTGTTCCAAACGCAAAGTACTTCCAGACACGACTGATTTTTAAATTCTGATTTTACCTCATTCTTCAAGCGTGGAAGGTTGAGGATACCACATTTATATTTGAAAAAAGGAATCAAATGACCAATCACAAGGAAGTGTTCAGCCCCGGTGTAGTTTGTGTGTATTGACAGTCAGTGGTTGATGTTGTACCTCTCAGGGACTCCATGACTGGAAGGATGTTTTCTGACCACTGGAAGGCAGCGATGGCCGTGTAGACGCCAGGGAAGTCTCGCTGCCAGATCCTCTGACCCACGGCCCACATAGCTGCTAGCTCAGGGTTGGCCTGTTTACAAGAGGAACAAGCTTAGGCTTACATTAAGGTAACATAGGTAACATCTCTGAGTAGGCAAAGCATGAAATTATATTGACCACACCATTTGGCCATTTCACTCCCACGATCACAAAACAAATCCCAAAGGATTAATCCAGATTCTTCCACCAGTTAGTCCAACTAGTATACAATAATATCTGGTTTTATTTTTACATAAAACATATAACATATCCCATTTGCAAGTGAGATGTAAAAAAGCAATTTTCAATTAGAAATAGTAAGTTTCCCATTGGAATTCAATGGGGGGGGGGGGGGATGAAAAAAGGATGAAAAAAAAAAGTTTCAATAGCCGTTTGGGCATTTTGGGATAGGTTATCAGGGTTGAATCGGCCTTACCGACTTAATGGCCTGCGGTATCCTCTTCCAGAGGTATCTGGCGTTGTTCCTAAGAGAAACCAACAGACATTGTTTCAAGCGCCTGCTAAAATGCTACGCTCCATGTAAACCATAACCATAATGTGTACTTACATGTCGTTATGCAGTAAATACAGGGACAGCAGCTGAGCGTACACTTGAGGTGTTGCTATGCCCCCCGGAGCCTGTTGACATATTGATGGAAAGATTATTTCATTCATCTCAATAGGAAAATGTAAGTGTTGTAGCAGCAATTCACATAAATGACAAAGAAGAACACGCATAACTTACAATAGCACAAAGAATGACCACAGAATTACAAAGTATTTATAAATTCAAAAACTACTATGTTAGATCAAAATAGAGTAATTATATAATTGACACTTCGGGGCAAGATATTTCCATCTATGTGCAAATTAAAAATAAACTGTCAAATGTGCATTGTCGCTCCGAGGAGGAATCTCCTCTACTGGCATGGAGGGGATCATTGTCGGGTCTATTGCTGTAGGAATGACCTCTAGTGACCTTACTGCAGCGAGCGGAGGAGCCTCTGACTGAAGACACTGTTCTCTAATGGCTGGTTCAGACTACACGATTCTCAGATATTCCTCCACGATTTAACATGTCACACTATGCGATCACAGAACCATGAAATCGGGCTTTGTCTCATCAGAAGACTGGTCACACTACAAACTTTGCATCAAAGATTCGAGGGTGCGATGCTCTAGAACCTTTACTTTGTATGATACACGCAGCAACAATGCAGCAACACAGTGTCAATAACAATGGATCCCGAGTTCCTAGCACCAGGCATTATGATGGCTGAAATCACCCGTCACATTCATCTTTGTAGCAGCTAGTCACTGCTGCTCAGCGTGGTGAAGTCTAGTTAGTAAACACTAACTCTAACACTAACTACACTGCCCACTAACCCGTGAGCTCCAGCTGTTCGCGGGATTCCCTCCATGTCAACAATGGATAGGTACCTCATTGCGATTCCCCAAAATTCTGGCATGCCAAACTTTTCGATGTGGGGTTTTCGAACGTCCCAGATGAAAAATAAAATTGCAGATCGCAAGCATGTCACATTACAAGACCTTGTCTCCTCGACGCACAATTCGGGGCAAAATTGGGCTGAAATCGTGTCGTCTGAACAGGCCATAATACGATCGGTAAGGGGTGTGTCCATCCAGGAGGGGCCAATTACTAGACGTCCTCCTCAGTGTGTAACAGTGAAGGGATTCAGCAATATTGGCCCCCAGTGCTGCTGCTCATAACAACATCTCAGCAGTTCAGGGTTATAGATATGAACCTGTACCTCTATATGAATTATGAATATTATCCAGTCTAAAACGTGGTCAAGGAGGAGATCTTAGCACCCAGGTCAGGGGAGTTAATTAAGATTATTAAGCATTGGATTCCTAAAAACTGAAACAAGAGGCTGTGTTGACCCCACATGGGTCTAAGGGGACAAGCTGACATACTTTAAGGTACCAGCTTAGCGTTGGACAGATTACTGTTACAACCCACACTGTCCTTATCGTATGATAATAACACAACTGTTACAACCCATAGTGTCCTTATCATATGATAATAACACACCTTACTGTTACAACCTGTCCTTACTGTAACACACCTTACTGTTACAACCTGTCCTTATTGTAACACACCTTACTGTTACAACCTGTCCTTATTGTAACACACCTTACTGTTACAACCTGTCCTTATTGTAACACACCTTACTGTTACAACCTGTCCTTATTGTAACACACCTTACTGTTACAACCTGTCCTTATTGTAACACACCTTACTGTTACAACCTGTCCTTATTGTAACACACCTTACTGTTACAACCTGTCCTTACTGTAACACACCTTACTGTTACAACCTGTCCTTACTGTAACACACCTTACTGTTACAACCTGTCCTTATTGTAACACACCTTACTGTTGAAGTTATCATCACATCAGGCTAACGTTAGCCGGTTGTATCGTAGCCATAGAGTCCACTGTGGCTAGGTATAGACCGTTTAAACGACTATTTTAACAAATGATGTGTTGAAACGCGGAAGTGAAGCTCACCTCCAGCTCCTGGGTTTCACACTGCTCCAATAGTTTATCGTAGTTTTCCTCCATAATCACCGCAGCAGGCATGATGACGCCTAGCTTAGCTTCGCTTCGCTTCGCTGTGTTGTGCTCCACTCTCTTCCTCGTTGGTGCAATATGAATGCACAGTCAGAACGTGTTTCTGTGGTGCTGCCCCCTACTGGCCACACCACGCGGTCAGAGCGTGTTTCTGTGGTGCTGCCCCCCATAGCTGCCCCCTACTGGCCACACCACGCGGTCAGAGCGTGTTTATGTGGTGCTGCCCCCTACTGACCACACCACGCGGTCAGAGCGTGTTTCTGTGGTGCTGCCCCCTACTGGCCACACCACGCGGTCAGAGCGTGTTTCTGCTGCCTTCCACTGGCCACTGATGTCAATATGTAGTCTGGTTGCTACTGCAAGGACATCGACTGTTCTTAAGTTTTCTTTATTCCGTTTGCCTGTTTTTGTGCAGTCAACTGCTCCTGCATACTTTCAGCTACAGAAACCATTCAACTATCAAAACGTCCAGCTCTTTAATGACATGATGGCTATCTCTGCGTTTTTCAACTCTTTTAACTTTTTTTTTAACTATTACGCTTATTCTGCTTTTTGGCCTAAAAAAAGCTTTTTTGCAGTCAGTTCAGCTGAACATTTTACTGTATTACAGTAACAAATACATACTTGCTTTGTTACCTTTTTGTATTTGTGCACTGATTTCATCATTACATCCCCTGAAAGACTTTCTCTAAAGATTTTCTTACCGTAGTGTTTTTCATTTTAATTATCAGTGCAATTACTGTGAGTTTTGCTAAAATAGGTAACATTTGTGTATTCTCAGAACTCTAACAATGTTACAGTATCAACAGTGCAGTATGACTCTGGGAAGCTGGGTTGTGAGTTTAGCCCATTGGAGCTCATTGGATAGACAAATATGTATTGTATTCTATTCTGATACCATTGTGTCAATGCAATATTTATATGATATATTCACAGTATTGTATTACAATATGGCAACAGTCTTTATACTATATGTACCCTACAATTGCAACCTATTCAACTCTAAAAAAGGAAACAATTTTGACACAATTTTATACATTAGAATGTGTAACATGGCCTCATGAAGCCAAAACATATGTAAACAGTATTTTGATGGAAGTGTTTTAAATTGATCACACCAGTGTTTAATTGATGCTCTCTAAGAGATATTCATATGATTATCGTTTTGGTGGAAAGAATAAGTTTTGAGAAGAGAGAACATGGTTTTGATTGCAATGTTTCATTTCAAGAGATTTGTGGAGTCTTGACAAAATGGTTAACTCTTTGAGAAGAATTGTGCTTGGAGTTTAGTAGTCTGGAGTCTTGTGTTTGATACATGAGCTTCAATGGAGAAAAACTGTAAAACACATGTTCCCTTTACCATGTAAGGCTGATTAGTTATCTAACTGTTAAAGACCTCAGACTACTATAGTTGACCTTATATAAAGCGAGGGTCAAAAGTGTGGCTGCCTCGTCTCTCTGTCCGCGGGACATTCAGTTGTGCACAGCCGCCCAGAACACAACTCAGAGGAGCTCCTGCTGTTTATCTTCTGCCCCGGGCTCTGCTTCAACTGAGAGCTTCAAGCACTGCTCCTCTCTACAGTTCTAGACCACTGTGTAGAATAATAGAAGAGGTTGGTACATGTGTTTGTACTGAGAGAGAGAGAGAGAGAGAGAGAGAGAGAGAGAGAGAGAGAGAGAGAGAGAGAGAGATAAAGGGGGGAGGGAAGGAGAGAGAGAGAGAGAGTGAGTGAAACAGAGAAAGAGAGAGAGAAAGAGAGAGAGATAGAGATGCGATGTAGAAATGCCTCCAACCTTTTCATGAAATGTTTTTTAAAACAAGAATAACCCATTTAAATTTGCCTTGAAGCTTAAGGTCCAAGTATTCAGGGTGACATTTACGGCTGGCAAGACACGACCTCAGGCAAATACAAAAATCTGAAAAAATAAGGTTGGTGGGAAGCCTATTTTTAACGTGTAAATATGAAGATGTTTTTAATTTATTGTCATTTACATGACACAGGAGAGCGCGGCTTTGATCCCTGTACATCCAGTCTAATGGCGGTGAATATGTAATAAGATATGTCTCTCTCCCCAGGAGCACAAGAGCCCCGAGTCTCTCTGTTCCCCTCGTCTGCCCAGCAGCTTACTGTAGCTTAAGTGAACCACCTCTCATTAATAATTCATCGGCCTGATTCATAATAAACATACATTTCTCTTGCAATGGGGGACAGAGGGAGATGGATAGATGGCTCCAGAGAGGTGATCTCCAGAGAGGTGTCCTCTTGGCCTCTGTAGCGCTGCGCACCACCATGTTTCCCCGCTCTGCTCCACGTAACGAAGCACGCCTTCGTGAGCGTGTCCTTCCGCCAGTTACCTTGAAATAAATGTCCTATATATTGATTTTACTGGTCTCCGGGGACTGGTTGCCGCCCTGACTATGCATTTGAGTGATTTGTCTTGTTGTTAGTCGTTCCTGATTCATAATGCCGCGAGAGGCAGTTGAAAAGAACGCAGTGCTCGGAATTGAAAAAAATGAAATAAATTGAAATCAAAACGAGATGACACAATAGGTAACACACATAAGGTAAGAAAGACGTAAAAGAGGATGGAAAGACCACACTATTTTCTAGGGAGACTTCAAGTGCCTCCTTCATTTACTTTCTTGACCAATACTTTGTTTGGTAAACAAGAGAACAAGATAATGTGCCTACTATATGCCAACTCCGAGTGGCTACTCGAGAGAGCATGGTTGTGTTCTGGAGCCAACTGTTAGAGACAGAGTGCGGCCTTCAAAGGATTCGCTTTGATCCATGTCCTCTCTCTCGCCGCTGGTCTTCATTAGCTGCGATTAGTTTGACACAGAGGGAGCTAACTGAGTTCTGCTCAGCCATGTCATGATGTATCATCGTGATTGAGTCTGGGATCTCTGTGATCGTCTCTTCTGTAGTTTGCTGCCTGGTATGTTGTTCATTTGTTTTCAAGTTCTGTCCAAAGGGACGAAATATTTATGAATGCAATGAATGCACCTGTTTTCTTTTTAGTAACTACATATATACATATATTTTGTATATATTCTACATATATGCATCTACATATACATATACTGTATACATATACATATATATGGAATATATTCTATATATATGTACATACAGTATATATATACATATATATGGAATATATTCTATATATGTACATACAGTATATACATATATATATATATATATATATAACGGTAAACTAAATTTGCATACGTGCGTACATAATTCTTGCCCTGTCATTTACACACACACACACACACACACACACACACACACACACACACCCCACACACACACACACACACATTCAAAGTCTCAAGACATATCTAACTATTGCACCTTCAAAAGGACGTCAGGGTGACAGTTGATGCTTTTTCCTCATTGGCTGCCGAAGTAATCATTGTGCTATTCTCTGTGTTTCATGAATATGCAGAGCAGTACACACACACACACACACACCCCGTGCATGTGTAGCAACTTCACGGAGCGCTGAGGTGAAATAATTTTGGTTAATGAAATAAAATAAGGAGTGAATTATAAAAATATTGTGCACGCTCTCCAAATGATCAAAGCATCTCTCCCCCACCCCCCACCCCCCCCCCTTGAGGCTAAGTTCTCACAGAACCTTCCAGAAATAACTCCTGACAAGCTGATTTAGGTGCACGCTCATAAACAGTTTATCCACGAACAACCTTCACATTGCCCCAGTAGAAAAGTTGCACTAAACAAGGTGTGCTGGAGCCTCCACCACGGAGAGCGCTGCAGCACGGCATCGCATACGTCCAGAGGCAAAGCAGACGCGTTTCAACACAGACGCATGTTGTTGCAGCATTTAAGTTGACATCTGTTCTCAGACTAATATACCACTCCACAGAAAACACAGGAGCAGATGGTGGCTTGGCAACTACTAGAGAAGGCTTTATATATACATACGTATGTATATATAAAGCCTTCTCTAGTAGTTGACTACTTAGTTCTAGTAGTCAAATTATGACCTGGCTATTATGACCAGTATACTGGTCACAATAGCCAGGTCATAATTTGCTGCTTACTATAGCTGGCTGATTTGCCACCTACTGGATCCTGGGATCCTGGGATCCTGCTGTAATATACTACATTCAAACAGGAAATGAGTTAGGGAATAATATTCATTGTGAGGTTTTATTAGGTAACTCTCTAATCAATCTACAAGGGTGAAAGGTGGAGGAAATGTGTGCTTATGAATTGATTTAACAATGACCAAATAAACAGACAATTGTCCAAATTGTTATTTTAACACCCGATTCGCAGACCCCATATTATTATGCAGGACACTAACTGCACAGGGAATGTAAGAGCTATTGTTGTAGAGGAAGTGTGGCAGTGATTTATCGGCCAGGCTCCTCTGTCGAGCATCACACTGAGAGTGTGTTCCTCCGCTCGTCCTGCCACCTCCAGCAACTCTAAGAGAATACCGAAAAGGAATTGTAGATCCTGCTTTCCATTCACCTAGCTGTGCCATTTAATTTAAAAGTTACATTTTTTTTTCATTTTTCATAAAGGCAACAGCTGGTGACAATATAGAGGTTCAACAGCTAATGAGATGTGTGATAGTTGTACAATATAACTCCTAGAACCGTATCATAATATAGTCATTTTTCCCAATAAATACCTATTCGGTATATCTCTACTAGGGACTATAAGTGGAGTGATACTAAATAAACACATTGTTATAAAATGATAATGGACCATATTTATTGTGTTCTCTTCGTATTAATCACCTTGCATGCCTAATCCTAACCCTGTCATAGATCAGAGCTCTATCTTGGCTTCATTTCAGAGGCTAGCTTGGGGGTTACTGTGACATACATTTCTTGCCACACAACAAACTCTGCACTATTCTTAGCAGACTCCTGCTGGGGCAGCAGGGAAGGGAGGCTACAGTGGTGTGTGTTTATCCATGTACCATTAATCCCAGCATGACATTCAAAACAAAAAGCCAACTAGCCCTCCATCATCCACCCGGCGCACGTTTGCCAAAGAGCGTCTATTTAGCAAGAGCCTAAAGCACACTTATGTGCCCGTTTGTTGGTTGCTCCAGAACAGAGTTTTCTAGCTGAATGATTAAATGTTAATGTCAACGGTCAGAGCCTTTTAAACATATTCAATGAGCGATCGCTGTGGCCATCTGCTCTGCAAGGTCCACCGAGATGCGTTCACATTTTTAGCCGCTACCCAGGGACAGGCTGTGCCAGCCAGGACCATGTGATCGCTGCCAGGATTATGCCCGGCAAAACACAGCGCAGCCCTCGCTAAACCTGAGGATCGCACTGATTCGGGGAGGGAGCAGATTTACTTCTGACCCATTTTTTTTGTCTTCTTTCTCATTCTGTGGACATTTGAACAGCAGCCTCTGCTCTACTTTGCATGGGTAACTTGGGGAACAACTCCAGTCTGTGAATATCTGAGTCCCCGCTGAATGATGATCTCTGATGGTGAATGCTGCAGAGTGCTGGATGGGCTGTTATCGTGTCAAAGATCATAGGGACTTGTTCATCAATTTATCATTAATTCATTTCTAGACTACCATTATAACTACTAATTTGAAAACTCTTCTCAAGGACATTTTTTCAACATTTGTCTACAGTTTGCATATATTATTTTCCTGACGTGATGTTCTGGATGTGTCAATCTGAAAACAATTCAAATGAATGATTCACAAACGAGCAGAGTAAATAGGTAGGCCCAAATGTGTGGACATTGGGGATCAAACCCAGAAATTCTTAGTTCTGACACTGATTCCAAAGTGTCCCCCATGCAGACTGAATTTAGAATGTGTCTCTGCTGAGGTCCTGCCCAGTGTACATCTGACCAGCTCTTCACCCTGAGAGCCTCTGAGTGCTCCCAGCTCCGGGCTCGTGGCGCAGACGGGCTGAATCTGTCCATAAGGCGTCCATCTCTCTGTGCATCAGCCTGCGCCCTGACTAATCCAAGGCAGTGGCATCAATAATTGAACAATCTCTTTCAGAGCTTCTTTCCCTTGAACCCAAGTCACCAGCCCGGGGTGCTGCCGTCGTTCTACCCTAGAGTCCCAGGTTTGACAGCACCCCTCTATGGGCCTTATTATTATCAGCAGTATGCATTAGGATGATGTTTATCATGCCCTCTGTTTGTTAGTCTAACAACAGTACTCCGTCTATAATTAATAATTCAAATGTATATTTCAAACAGCCCCAGGTTATGAGTGAGGTGCCATTTCCCTCTGTTCAGTGTGCATTTTAGATGACGTGTACGTTTAGGGACTGTTGGTCCACAAGCAGACTGAAAAGACTCTCTATTTGTTGATGATACAAATAAACATGTTGATCAAATGATGGATATGGAGTACAGAAAGAGGGATGGATGATTTCTGGGGATGGAAGGATACAGTGATGGATGAATGTATCGGCACCTTCCCCAACTGTAGTGCTTTTCAAAGTGTGTGTCGTTTTCAAGTGTGTCTGTTTTGTTTCAGCCTTGCGTTATGGTGAGTTATGATGGAGAGGATATCAAGAGACACAAACATCTCCATGAACGCATACACACATGCAGGCGCAGACACACACAAATTCTTCTATGATTAGATTCTACGTCATTGAGCATGTTGATATGTATAATCCCTCGTTAGAGACTTTAATGCCTCTCTTAGATTAGGAGATGGAAAAAACTCTCTTCCTTCAGACCGGCACACACAGACGCGAACACACACACCCAGCCCATCATCAACCCATTAATCCCTGTGTCTGGGTGTCATCTATAATAAAATGTCTTCAACAGATGTAATTAAGGCTCTGGTAATAGGGTTAGAATTACATTTAAATATAAAAATGTTTTTCAAGCATGGAAAAAGCTGTCTGAGTAGTAAGGATGTCTGCATGGCTCATGTTGTTGACGGAGATTAGAAACTAGGAACGGAATGCAATAATTGTCTCATATTCATTGGGGAATAAAGCATGCATGTTGTTCAATACACTAATAAGATGGTAAACGTGTTTGCGTGGGTTTACATCAGGAAGAAGGCATGTTTGTTATTGCACATATACACTGGAAATTGAAACAATTAATATATAACGCCAACTTAGTGTAACAGCTGGAAAAATATGGTTAAATTAATATCGTAGCTTTTTAAAACATTAAAATCATATATGTATTACATCTTAACAATTATGAAACTTATTCCAGAGTCATACATCTTCCTGGCAAGAGGATTATTATTTTTAACAGGAAGGATTCGTTTTGACTAAATTCAATTAAAAGAAAATATTCCCATTCTCATTAAACAAAATGGATTCCCTGTGATTCTCAAAAGCTGTTCTCTTTTATAATTTCACACATTGAGAAACACTGCCTGGATTCCAGAATTGGATTGATGATGATGATGATGATGATGATGATGATGATGATGAGGATGGCCTTGTTTCAAATCCACACCAGTAAGATATTGCACAGTCCGCGCCTGCTCTACCATTGTCATAGTCTGAGGAGTACATCAGAGAGACCTCCTGTCTTATTGTAGGTCTCACTCCGCATGTGGATTCAGTCTTTCTCCTTACATAACTCTCCTTCATTACAAAAAGTCTTAAATACAGCAGCACATCCATCCTATTTCTCAGTGGGATGCAAGCCGAGGTGTGCCGAGGTCCTGCTCTCGGGTGGGGGCTGATAATCCTTTCTTTCCAGATATGGCAACGTTGAGTCCTCCTTTTCCCTCCCAGGGAAACGGTGCAAGGGTCAAGGTGACTCTAATGTCGCTCTAATAAAAAAAATTTACATTTCTTTTTTTATGATATAATTTGTTTTATGTGAAACACAAATACTGGTTTAAGAAATATAAACATGTATTTCTACTCCCAAACACAAACACGCCGTGTATACACTGGGAGAATCGTGTACAAAGGCAGTATCCTAGTCATCAAATGCTACTCATTTCAGTGGCAGAATGTGAGGTGGAATCCAGTTCATCCATTTCAGCAGCACTGTCATACCGTCTCCTTCATCTCAGCATCCTCATCAACAGCCTCCATCTCCTCACCTCGGTCCTCTGTCTCTAGCTCTCTGCTGCTCCTATCCTCCTCCGGGGCCCTGCACTCATTCATAATTAATGGCCAACATATCAACGGTGAATCTAAATTTTATATATACATATAATATATTTACATACACTTGTTTCCCACTCGGATAAAACCCAGTAAGAGACAAACCGGAGAGCTGCAGGATGGCTCAGACCTCTAGCTGTGTGTGTGTGTGCGTATGTGTGTTTGTTTGTGTGTGTGTGTGTGTGTGTGGGGGGGGGGGGAACAGACTTGGCAGATTATATTGTAATATTAAATTCACAACACATTTTTTACCATAAACACACTACACTACACATATTATATGTTTTATAGCCTAAATAACTTGATACAATTTATAAATCTAGCATTTAACCTTATCACTTGACACTTGGCTACTCAACGCTGTCATAGAAAGGCATACCTACTTGCACTTTACAGGCCATTTCAGGCCTGGGGTGGAAAGGGAGGGGTGAGGGGAGGTGAGTGGGCGGGTTGGGATTCAATTAGTTGCAATCTGTAACCTCACCGCTAGATTCCACTTAATCCTACACACTGCACCTTTTTTAATCTTCATGGCCTTGGGTTATTATACTGGTGGGTAGACAATTTCCAACCATGGATAAACCTTCAAAAGATTAAAAGTATGTTTTGGTATGGAAGTATTGTCATTGTTTATACTAGCTGGGGGCAATGTTAAACTCTTCCAAAATGATCGCACCACTTGTTTGGTAAACGTCATGCGTGTGAGGAGCATCTATGTGGTTGGCTAGCATGGGTAAAGCGTTGTGTTGACCTTTTGTGATGCAAAAACTTATATAATGGTAAAAACTGTTTAGTACAAAGTGAACTGAAGCACTTTCATAAAAGCAGTGAAGTACTCCCTGGATTCTAGACTACAAGAGGGTACTAGAGGTAGACGTGGTGTTGGTTTGTGATGTTGGAAGTCCTGATTTGATGAAAGAAATGAGCTATTCAGTGTAAAGGAGGAGAGGCAAACCTACCAAATAACAGTGTGTGGTCCTCCAGAGGCCGGCCTACCCTCATCAAATGGATGAATATAAGGCTAGGTCAAGTAGGAGAAATATGAAGGGCTGCACAAAGGGTATTCAATCAAGCCATTCTTGGGATTTATTTAAATGGTTTCTAGACACAGCGCACAGCTGGAGTAGCATTACCTTGGGTTACATTGTCCGGTAGAGGAGCCTCTGCTCCCTGCAGTTTATTCGTGGTGGTACTTTACCAAATTAGCTTGAGGCCGTAAGGACAAGTACATCCGGTGGTGATTTGTGTGAAAACGTGGACTTGAAGCGAAGTATTCATTTCAAGAAAGGTTAAAAGAATGACAATATTCCAGATTTTCCAATAGAAAGAAGACACGAAAGTGTCTTTGCATTTCCTTCCTATTTATTCCACAGGTCTGCCTTAATCAAAATGAAATAGTGTCATAGTCATCATTTTAGGACATGGTTCCCTCAATCAATCCCATGAGCCAGGAATTACCAGGTGTTGTGTCATCCACGATCAGGACTGTGTCAGCTGATTTCCAGTTCTGTTGCTCAAACTGTCCAGGTGGCGGAATGCCTTTGAGCTGTACCGGATGATTTGGCATCAGGGCTGTCTGATTATTTCATCTGATACAATGGTGATGGTGCAGTCATTAAAAATGGCCTCGACCTGGCAGAGTGCTGTCTGCAGCCCCTCGTCATCTAGGACTTGTTGTCTCACTATGGTGTACCGCTCCTTTATGGTGCGTATGAGTCTCTCCCTTACACAGTTCTCACTCAGCTCCCACTAAATGTGTGCCATTTTCTGATCCCGTGCAGAAGCATGCCAGCGTTGACAGCAAAGACAGTCACAATATTTCAGGCAGCAGAGTTGGATTTGGAAAGCATTTGATTTCTCCCACTACCTTGTGAACTGATGCAAGTCGGCTCCTGGCCGCGAGCCGTGTTTTTGTTATATATATAAAGTTTTCCGAGGCAGAATGATATGAAGATCTCTGCGCCACGGGTGCTCTGTGCATGCTATGCGTGTGTGCAGTGACTGACACGTGCATACATGCAACCAATCAAGTGTGGATAGACAAGGATCATACCATTAATTAAGGGGCGGGGATGCGCGGTGCACTCATATACAATGTAAACAATCGGCTACAGCAATTTATTGATATTAGAAAATGTCATTTTTACTTTACTTTTTAAGATGTATTGAATAATTTAAGTGATATATAGGCCTACACATACGAACATAAGTCAAAACTGGCTACATTTGGCTGAATTATAAAAGGTATAAGTAATAAAGTTAATATGAAGAGCCGTTTGGGAGCCCAAAGAGCCGGCTCTTGTTGGTCAGCTGATCCTAATGATCCGGCTCCCTGAAAATAACCGAAATTCTCATCACTAGCATGTGGCTCAGAAGTAGTTTGGATAGATTGCTGTCTTTGGCAGAACGGCTGGATGTTTAGACTTCACTGGCATTTTACTCAGCCTTCCACCTTCCATCAAGATGTCATCGGCTGGAACCAGAGCCGAGGACTCCAGTTTGTGAATGGGACTCGATGAGCACTTAAGTCGCACACTCACTGACTTGCAACTTGACCTCAAAAGACTTGATACTCTACTTGGACACTGAACAATCTTTATTTTGTTTATTTCTTGGTGCATTAACATTAACTACACTGATTACACCTTATGCCTCTAGTGCACATGGTCACGGGTCACATGTTCACTACTTCATACACTTATCTTTTTACACCAGTCACAGGCCATGAATTAACCATTGTGTGTGGATGCACATTCCTTTGTTGGTGGTCGCACCATTCTCATAAATAATCCAGATGCAATAAAAGCAGATAACCATTTATTCCATATACACCCACAGTAACAATAACTGCAATGGAACTGTCCAACTCATTATTTGTTATCCAAAGCTTGGTTACCACAGCTGCTTTCCTGCTAGAGGACCCATGAACAGTGTAGCTGTCCTTTTCTCTGCCTGCATATATGGATAGATCACAGGAGAGTATTCAAAATTAGATTTTATGTTGGGTTAAATCGGTTTTGACTGTGTGTCATCGACGCAGTCTATGATTTAATCTATTTATCGTTTATTTAGTATGTTATACATGTATCCATTTACTGTATTCAAATTATACTAAGTTTGTAAGTTTATAAGTTTACTATTTACATTTTTCTATGTAAGTATAATAATGTAATTGGTTTCAGATTGGTACTCTGATTCAGCCCATTTGAAGATGCATTAAGTCAGAGGCGATATTGGTAAACGGAAGGTGGTATCAGTGCAACCCTATTACAACCATAAGAGCCTTGAGACTTGATTCTGCCTTGTGACCAAATACTTGAGTCTTGACTTGGACTCAAATTCAAAGACTTAAATGACTTTGAGTGCAAAACATGACATGTGAGCCTCTCTGGTGAGAACAGGATCCAGTTTGGGTGCTACTACTTTTCTTTACACTTTTTCTTTTCATGTTCAAAACATTGGCCTGAGAGGTTTGGAGTAGTAAGCTGTGGTCAGGTCAGTCTATCCGCCTTGCGTTGCTTCTGTAGGTCAGGAGCTTGTTTTTTTATATCTTCCATATAAAGCCAATCTTTGAACTTCCATAACCAGGCTGTTGCCGTCTTCAGGCTATCCCAGTTTGAGAAATGTCAATCTGCTTGAAGAGAGGATTTAAATCACAGGTTGTGCATTTGATGAAAGTGGTAACTTCTTATTTAACCTCAGAGTTTTAATCGGCAAAAGAAACGTGTTCCTCTGGGGATTTTGGCCTGCTTGTCTCTGTCTCTCATTGGAATTCTGGGCCCTTTCAGATTTTGGCCTTCAGAGTCTGCCTTCCTGCCACGTGAGGCATTCTCTGCAGGGTGGAGTGCACTATGTCTGGTACCTTCGTGAATCATTTGCAATGTACTTCAGTATCTTCTTTAAGTTCTTTGTTTAGCATTTTAGCCATTTTAGTGAAGCAACTCTTGCTTTACCCATTACCAATACAGTAGGGGTGATACCTTGGATGTTGGCAAGCAAGTAGCTTGCTGTTCATATCCCAGAAGTTGTGCAGTTATGCACTAGTCAGCTCTCATTAGCCATACTGCTGAGGTGGAAAGTCGACAACTTGTCTAGGTCACTTAACCATTCTTGCCATAACTGGGTAAAGACCTATGCGATATTGCTGATATTCCCAGCCGCTGCTTATGGTGCAAAGATCCTGAAATAACCTATTTTGGGATATAAATGACATAATCTATAAATCTCCCTCCGAAATCTTTTGACAAGGCTTAAAGCTTGCTGCTCTGTCACCTGTCTATCATTTGGCAATCAAATGGGAAAGTGACTATCTTTATTCAGTACTTAGTAAGCTGCAATCTTGAGAAACTGTTTATCTCCTGTGGAGTGCTCAGGTTTCTTGTCGTAGCCTTGCTCTGAGAAGTCCTTATTGTAGTGCTTTATGATAAGCTCCTCCAGATTTGCCACTGAGATCTTGTTGGAGGTTACACTAGGTCGTTGTTGGTCAATGTATGAACTGCTAAGCCAAGGGGACCATTAACAACATTCCCAAAGCCTTCGTGGCTTTGGGAGCATTGGTTTCTGTTTTTCTGTGATGCATTAAGCTGAAAGTCTTTCAGGTAATGCTACAGTCTCAGTTCTTGTTGTGTCATGATTTTATCCTTGCTTACTGGTATTAAGCTTTGGGGGGAAATCTCTAATGAGAAGCAGTGGTTGCCATGGAGACTGCTTACCTCCAATCCGTCCACTTTGTGAGTCCTCACAGGCTTATCCTCTCCAAGTGTTTTCAAACTAATCTGTTCTCCTGCCCCTGGCATCCAACATTGGTGCTGGTAGCTTTTCTCCGCACTTTACTCCAAACTTTTAGCTCACATGTTGCTTTCAATCGTAAAGAATCAGTGTCCATATGAGGTATTCATTTATTCATTTATTCAGATCCCCATTAGCTTCCACAGCTGTGGTCGCTAGTCTTCCTGGGGTCCACATAAAACACAAAAACAATACAGACATATAAACATACATACTGTAAAAAATCCTATCAATATCACAAAAGTTAAAAACAATGTATATATATATACAACACTTCAATACATTGTACAAACATCATTAACCTCTCAATAAAAAAGCAAAGTCCATTGACAGGAGAAAAAGTGAGTTTTAAAACTGACAATATGCAATACATAATAATTTTACAAGTTTACAAGTACATTAAGCATAGAGTCAATCCTGTTGTGTAGATTCCCTCAGCATCTGTTTTAGTGATTTTTTTAGTCTATATTTATCCTTGATGCTTCTTATGCTAATGGAAAAGGAGTTCCACTGGCTGACGGCTCTGTAAATGAGGTAAGCCATTCTTGTGTACAGTGTCAGGTGACACAGGTTATTGTTGTGTCATTGACAGGTCAGTCTCTTTCAGTTTTTGCTCCAGTGTCCCTTTGTAGTGATGGGTCGTTTGCAACTGAATCAGTTCGAAGGAACGACTCTTTAACAAGAAAAACCGACCTGATTCCAACTTTCACTTCTCTCGTTCGTCTCTCTCGTTCGTTCTTTGGTTCTCCCACAGTAGACTAGTCGCTGTGTTCACTGTTAAGTTAGCAGAGTGGTAAAAAGGGACTGAGATGAGAACCGGCCAATCGTATGCTGTTGTCTGTTGAGACAAGGACTCTCTTGTCGAATTTTAGCCAATGAGAGACAGGAATGCATAGCAAGTTGTTAGGTTTGCAGCTAACTTCTCGTTCAGTCAGTCACTCGTTCTTGGCTTGTAGGTTGTAGCCAACTGAACGAACAAACAAACGATTCTGAACGATTCTTCTTGGCGAACTGACTGATGCGAACTGAATCAAGGAAAAGAATCATGAAATCCATCACAATCCCTTTGTTAGGCACAGACCCGGCACCAGCCAGGGGGCGACGAAATATGGAGAGGGGGCGTTGCCAAAAACCCACCATGTAAAGTTGAACGCCGACAAACATTCACCGATGTAGTGCTATCGTAACAACGAAACGTGCGCCACCACGAAATGCACAAGAACCAACAAAACCCAATGCTATATGAACCTCTATAATAACTTTATCATTGTTTCAATACAATTCCACAAAACCAAGGGTAAATCTGCTATGGCAATGGTAAAGATATCGCTAAAATAGACCAAAGCAAAGCCCATTAAAAGTGACAGCAGTCCTCGCCAAAACAACAGTCAAAAATTATATATCCCTTACCTTCCAGAGTCCTCTGACGTACATCCTTTTGAAACCCCCCCTGTGATCCATTTCCAGCTAGACTAGTGCTACTGCTGGTCACACTGACAGTATGATTGTGCGTCCGTTAATTCGGCCATACACAAAATTGTGAGGTGAGGGGTGACACCCCCTTGTGGCGCCTGCCGTGGTTATGCATAGCACATTTCTTTTCTTTTCAGGAACTATTTTTGTTCACTCTGTAACTTCAGTGCAATCTTGCAATCTATAGCCATAGCAGGGCTCTCAAGTTTTGAACTGAGTTCAGAGCGAGATTTTGCAGGGTTGCCAACTTTTGGTTTTTGGCCGAAGTGAAAAACCAGCCTGTCCTGCCTGTTCCACTGTTAAATAGCGGCGCAAATTGGTGGCCGCTATCCCGCTATCTCTCTGCGTGAGAAATACGAAGTGTGGCGTGTGAATGGGTTGAATTGCGTGTGTCTCACGCTGAATGCGTGAGACTTGAGAGCCCTGCCCTAGCATGGTCTCAATCACAAAATAGCATGGTTTATAAAAAGCTCACTCGAATCAAGGTTGATTGTTGTGTCATTATCCTGCTTTATATTTTCTGCCACTCGTGTCACTGTGGCAGCAACCTGCGCCTGCCTTTGCCTTCTGACTTAAATAACTGCTTGTTTTTGAAGCAAGTCCTTGGACTTGCTTCCCTGGCCTTGAAGCGCCTTGTATGTCCATGTCATTTTAAAGCTCATAACACTTTTCTCTTTGTTTGTGCTTCTCCTGATAGCCAAGTGCTACATTAGGGTGACCAGACGTCCCTGGTTTCCGGGGACAGTCCCCGTTTTCAGTGACCTGTCCCCGGCTACTGCTGTCCCCGGAAATGTTCCCAGATTTGACTGTGACTGAAAGATCCGACCCCCCCGCCCCCCCATCAACAATCCCGTCCGCCCGCAAACCCCCCCCCCCCTGGTCAATAATCCCGTCCGCCCACAAATAGTTTTCTATGACAAAAACACTACATGTTTGGAGATTTTTACACCGCTGAACCCAAAATGTCCCCGGATTTTGTCTCAGAAATCTGGTCACCTTACTACATACCTACATACCTCATTCCCTTAAAGCGTTCATGTTGGTAAGGTTGTCTAGCTCCTCTGTATTCCAGGGCTTCAATACCATTACAGCAACTCAGAATAAATAGTAAGTATGCCTACGACACTTCCCCATCCTCAGCTCTGATTGCAGCCCAAGCAAGGGCCTTCTCCTTTATGCTAACAATGGACCACTGAATACTGACAAACCTATTTGTCATTCTTGGGTTCCTGATTGAAGATTATCATGTAGAGCAATACATTTAGTCCTTCTTTTTGTGGTTTGTTATTACATTTATTATATCCAGCTGAAGAGGAATGAGGTATAAATTATGTTATTGTTAAACACAGGAGAAATTGCTTGTGTGATACATTCCCGTTACGGCTAATCACAGTTTCCTATCAAGGAAATAAAGGTGATTAACTCCTTGTGATGGCTAGTCTAGGGTATCCATCAAATAATGGTGATTAACTCCTTGTGATGGCTAGTCTAGGGTATCCATCAAATAAAGGAACGCGTCTTCTTCCTCTTTTTATCCCTCCTTTCCATGAAAAGAAAACGCCTCCATTGCCGTGGTGGCTGTGTTAATGACAGTGTTGTTGTCGGGCCTGATGGGGGCTGAGAGAGAGAGAGATTCTTTAATGAGCTTTAGTGAGCGGCTGTCAAGCTTGTTGACTTGACAGCGGAAAACGGCGAAGCGGTGTGGAAATAGCGTTTCTCCAACAACAATGGACTACAAAGCCCAGAGTCATGAAAGGATGCTAATCATTCTGAGTGTCAAAAGCACGTCATCCGTCTTGAAAAGACCTCCATTAAGTCCTCATTTTCTTCCTCCTCAACAGAAAGATGGAATAGGCGAGCAGCGATGAATAACGAACTGTACGGCTGAGGAATAACTATGTAAACAAATGGGTCTCTGCAGTCGAGTTAAGACAGCTTTTTCTTGAGGTGGAGTCGTCCTTACCGATGGATGAACTCTGACACCGCATTCGGCTTAAAGCCGTGATTAAGGCTCTGCTTGGCTGGAAACCTCCTCCTCACCCATCCACCTCAAAGTGTCCTCCCCTCTGTGACTCATAGCCTGGGGCAACAAGCACCATCCCATGGCTTTTGGGGGAGGAGAGGGGTGGGGGGGGGTGGGGGTTCAAAGGCAAACTGATCTGAATATGATGAGAGAAATCTCACACTGTGTATGAATACGAATGGAAAAGTGCTGAGGTGAAGATGTGCGAGATTAAAAGGAATGTATCACCCCCCCAAAGTTGCGGATGCACTGCTCGGCTGTCAGGGGCTGGACTCACCCCCGCATCACCAGGGCAAATGAGTGGCCTGTTCACACACATGCCTTTCACAACAAGAGTCAATAACGGGCTGTTGTATGATTACCAACTATAACAAAACACTGCAAGAACTCATCAGGGATTAAAGGGATGAATAAAAGATCCAAACGAAAAAGAAATGTGGTAAACAAAGTGAACAAAAAAGCACAGGTTTTGAATAGAAAGACAAGATAAGAAATGTTGTATAAAAGCAGTTTGATCAGAGAGGGAAAGGAGAGGATTAGTGAGGTGTGGTGTGGATCAAAGAGCTTTTCGCTAAAGAATGCCCACTGGAAGCAATGGTGTAGCTACCCATAGAGTATTGTGACCTCCTGCATTGCTTCCAGTGCTTCAGCTCCCTAACGTCCATGTGCAGTCAGATTCTTTTGTGCAGCCAGCCATTCATTCAGCTGCCCGTTACGCACTTCGACTCGTGTCAAGACTATTCCACCCACTCACAGCTTCTGAGCCAACGAATTGGCGTACCAAAGTTGTTGGGCCTTCCTTACTCTATGGGTACTCACAAGACTACCTATTAGCACCTTTAATCAATAACAGTAGAATCCACATATTTCTTAATAAAACATGCAGGGGAGTTACGTGGGACCGCTGAAAAAGATGGACTTCTAACAGCGTTGAAACAGAATTTATTCATAAATATGCTTCAAACGACACCGTAATATTAATACAGTGTCATTAATATACACAAGTATTACTGCGATAGAATGCATTTTAGTTTAGCAGAATTTCAGAATGGCCAATTCCAAAGCAAGAGCTGCAAAGCATGGGGTTAGCTATGCTAGCTTAGCTGAAGCTCCCAGACTAATGCATCGCTGCTTCAGGACACATTTAAGGGTGCTCCTGAAACTTACCTTAAATATTATTTTGAGCTTAATATTGGCTCAAGGGAGAGACTTGGGACAGTTTGGGAAGCTTTAAAGTCGTACATATTTCATATTATACATACTTTTCAGAAGAAAAAAAAAATAATGATGTTCCATGTAAAAAAATATGACTATGTATATGTATATGATATAACTTATGATTATTATTACTTATTATTACCCTTATTATTATTACTAACTTATGATATATATGTATATGATATAACTTTACAGTGAAAAGTGGTTAAACCAGATTTGTGACCTGAATTATCAGCTAAATGAAATAAATACAATAAGAGGGCAGAATATGCCCTCTTTCTGTTAAAAACAACGTTGTGTTATTATAACTCTAGTTCTATGATTGTAGATGTAGCCGTCTACATTCCCCACGGCACCGTGTATATAACGCGGCACAGAGCAACCTTCGTCCTCCACGCTATTCTTTCAGCAATTGGAGGGAACAGCAGGTGGGAAACTAGACGGCTACGCCTACAACATAATAATAATATATATATATATTATAACTATCGTTCTATTTCATGTAAGGTGAAGGTGAAGCTGCGAGTGGAGCCCAGTCACAAAGTCCTGAGTCACAGGGCACAGCAGACTCAATAAGGTGAGGATGTGCAAAACACAACAGCTAAATAAAAACTCTAATTTCTTCTTAGATCATGCAAAACGATGATCAAGAGAAAAGAGTGAGTCTGCAAACTCTTGCTCAAACCGTATTTCATGGAATCCATGAAAGAAAAGAAAAGAAAAGCAACAGAATAGTAACACGGCCTCTATTAGGTCCTCTATCACCGGGGGCGGAGCTATGGAGCCCAACTCGCCAACTGGTGAGCCAATAGGATCCTCTCTCCTCCGCTCTCATTTGAAAAGCGGCGGGAGGGATATACTGGCAGTCGTGACGGAAACAAGAGCGGCTGCTGGAGTGCGCTGCGCCGGTAACGAACATATGCACCGGGGTCCAAAGGTCACAAGCACAAAAATCACACATAAGCATTCTCAATAAAGCAAAGTGTTTAGGAGAGGTAGAGGACAGGATAGAGCGATGCCGGTTATGAACCGTAACCAAAGCATAACGGTCACTCACCCGTAGTGGAAAAACCACCAAGGTGATGGCAGGCAGGGAGAAAAGTGAAACAAGCCTATATTGTAAGCTGTAGAAGGGGCCCCCAGACTCCAACACGCCAAGTGAGCCCCTGGTCTAACATACCATGACACAGCCGCGCAGTCTTCCACCGAAACGCCTCAGAGTAGAGCCGTCGAATCGGCCACACCCTGTGACGAGTGAACCGAGGCGCTAAGCCCTGCCCAGAGTAGGCCAAGCAAACACCTTCACATGTCCAGCCAGAAACCCGCTGCCCTTATTGATGGTAACGGTCTGTGGCCCGGTGGTTGACAATCCCTGGGTTACGGTATGTTGTAGATAAAACTGACATAATAACACTCTAACAAAATACGAGAGGTCGAGAAGGACTAGGGTTGAATGATCAAGGCTTTATTGTCACTACGCAGAGTAACGGCAAAACCTGAGTGGTTTGTCAAAGAACTCCCGAACGGTCGTCAAGACCCGAATTATATTCCCATTGTGTTGTTCTCCCAACATGCCCTTTGGCCAATCACAGCGCTCTAAGCTACGGGCCTTAGTCCCATTCTCCATTACCATTTCACTTCCCGCCCACGCTGTCCACAATATATATATATAGATATACAGTAATAAGAGTAAGAATTACATAAAAACAGGGTTTCATATTAAACATTGTAGTTACATGAAGTTATAGATTACACATGAATTATATGAAGTGAGGTCTTTGTTTGAAGTCCATTCATCGCCTTGTTTATAACCTGATCTTAAATCACTTGACTTACCACATGTGTTTAAGAGATGAGCTCTGTAAAACCAATATTCATTTAAACAGTAAAGCATGCATTGTAATAGTTAATAATGTCACTTTATTAGTCTGTGGCATATACAGTCATAATCATTGTCTGTAATGTGAAGTGAAGTGATTGTAATGTAATGTGAAGTGAAGTGAAGCCAGTCAGTCAGTATTCTGGCAGCACTCTGCCAGAATACACATCACAAGAACATATGGAAGGGGAACTGCGGGAGGGCGTCTCCTCTCACCGTGACGTGGCAGAGATATCCTTTTAAACCTTCATTATTTTCTACCTTAGGTACTACATTCATACTACATTCATACTACATTCAGCACTGTTGGCAGCACTGTTCTTACGAATGGCATCACATCCCTCTTCTTTAGTCTGGGTCGTGGGGCTAGGCAGGGTGAGCTTCTGTCCCTATTGCTCTTCACTCTGTTTGTGGAACCTGTTTCAATTTGAGAATTAAAGGAGTGGTGGTGGGAGGTAGAGGGCATAAAATGTTTTTGTATGGGGATGACCATTTGTAGTTACTATCAAACACAGCTTCCTGTGTTTAAGGTGTCATTGTCGAGAATTCTTCTGAGATTTCAGGCTACAAAATCAGCTGGCAAATCAAAGGTGGTAACACTTAACACATAAGGTACACAAAAACGTGGGTAGTTAGTGAGAAACGAATGAGCGACGAATGATGAACGACTGGGTGGTTAACGGGTAGGCCCTAAGCGACTGTTATTCAGGAACTACTGAGGAGTTACTGCTAAACAGACTAGGGGATCATTTTTTTGTGTACCTTCATGTAAAGTCATTAGGGATGGGAATTGATAAGAATTTAATGATTCAGATTCCTTATCGATTCTCGGTGCGTCTAGTATTAGGAAATTGTACATTTTCACATTAATTGGTCTAGACCAAAAAAAGATGTTTGGCTTTTTAAGCCCAAATGCCATCATTATGTGCCATAAAACTAAAAACACAGACTGAAAACAGTCAAGTAAGAGCTTGTGCCTTTTGGAATATTAACAGTGCTCATTTGCATTCAACTTGTAACAAAATTCAACTGACATAAAAAAACAAAGTAGTCTTCTGTAAAGATAAGAACACAACTATCAATTAACTAAGTAGACAGGGCCTGTCCTGCCTGGAGTTTAAAGTTACCTTCGGCATTAATAACAGATGGTGTCCCGATAGCTCCGCTGCTGCTTGACTCACTTGCGTCGCTAGTTAGCAGTGTATCAAACACGCGACATTCCTGCAAATGAATTGCATGCTGTGTAGCCAAATGTTTCTGCATATTGGAGGTAGTTCACCCCTTTGACGAAACGGAAACTTTACAATTGTTGCAAATGGCCATATTGTCGTCTTTTCGCGTGAAATACAACCAAGCTTTAGAGCGCTTCTGCCTCTGCGCCATGTTTGCTGCGTTCTGAACCAAAACAAAGCAGCGTGTGTGTGATGTCATGACGCATTTGGAACGACCAGAACCGATAAGCGGAATCGTTAAGCAGGCATGCTAATGATTCCAAGGAATTGGTTCACTGGGCACCGGTTCTGAACAAGAACCGGTTCTCGATTCCCATCCCTAAAAGTCATGCATCATACTGAGTTTCTACTCGGAATCATTCGTTCACCATTCATTTACAAGTAGTGAAGCTTTTGTTACTCATTAGCGAATAATTTGTTCACCATTTGTTTACTAGTAGTGAAGTGTAACGGATGCCAACTAGCCTGGGCTAGCTGGCGAAAGTACGTCGTAAATCCTCACACCCCTAGCCTTAAGAACACTTCTAGCGGCAGAGTTAAAAGCCTGGGCATTTAGCTCAGTGGTTAGAGTGTTCGACTCCCATGCCAGTACTGTTATAGTTCGAGAGGTGGCAGGTTCGAGACCTGCGAGCGGTCAAACTGGCTTCTGCTACGGAAGCACATTAAGTTTAGTTATAAAACCCCAAACCATTGTTGGTGAAAGGCATATTAAAATTAAACAAAAACAAAGGCTTAACTTTCAAACAATGCATTTCTCACAAACAGGCACTGAACACTGAAAAAATCAGACAAACAAAATAGCTGATCAACAAAACTCAATTTAAATGTTACTGATGGTGTTTTGATAAAACACATGACAGTGTTATAGCAAGTGACCAAAATGCAGACTGCTTCAACCTCTACAATTTGAATAAGTGACGAATGTCATGCAGCAATCTGCCTAGGGGAGCATCTTTGTGTTCATTCGCCAACCAATGATTCCACTCGATGAATGAGAGATGGCTCTTTAGTGTCCTCTCTGTGCAGTTTCCCCACAGTCTCCACTCCTGGGATTTGTAGGCTGACCAAGGCCTGACCAGGTACCTCCAAATCTCCCCTTCCATACTGTAATAAAGTAGTAGAAAATCAGAAAATAAACATTAGGACTGTCAATTAATGAACATTTCTAGAACATGTAAAACTCAAAGATTATTTTGTTTGGGTCAGGGGCTCTAACGGTCTGGGCAGTAATCCGTCAATGCTCATCTGGGCTGCTTCTTCAAGCTGTTTTTCAGTAGCAGTGAAGAGCTCATGCATCTTAACTTATGTGGGTTGACGTGCTGAGAAGGTAAACAAGGCAGGAATTCTCGTCTTTTCATCTTCTTGTCTTAAGGGATCAGGTATTATATGTATTGATTAAGAATGTTTTAAGAACTCTACCGTTGTACTGTGCTACCGCAAAACATTACAGTGTGAGTGGGTGCGTGCATATTGTGTGTTTGCATCGCTGGCCATGGGAGATGTTGTGTGCTGTAGCGAGGCCAGCCGGCTACAGCACACAACCAGTACCCAGTAAATGTAAAGGAATACCCAGTATTCCTTTACATTTACTCTCCACAGTCACAACCCAACCCTCAAGACACACACAGCTTCTCTCTCCCCTCTAACCCCCCAGACACAGCCCCCCCCCCCCCCCCCGCCTCAACCCCCCCCCCCCCCCCCCTCCTCCCCCCCTCTGACCCCCCCCCCAGACACACTCACCTCTTCCGCCCACTGCCTCACACATTCTCAGCAGACGTTTGGTCTTGAACTTTTCCTGGTGACATTTAGAAGTTTGATAAATGAACCGAGACACTGAGATCTCCAACTCCTCTCGAGATCAAAACGGTGGCATTTCTCACTCTCCGCCTCACTCTGTCTCTCTCCAGAAGCGCGTATACAAGCGCTTTCATGTGGTGCAGGCGGCCAGCCGCTGCTCTTCAAAGTGTAGTGTGATGGGAGCTACAGAAGGGAAGCGCTTTATTTATTGATGCCTGGGCTCCCGTGGAGGAAGGTTGGAGCTACAGAGAGATCCAACACAGATACTGCTCCAACACATCCAGCAATGCCCCTGCAGAGTTGCTCTGGATCTCCTCACACACGTACTACAGTAGAGTGTCCCCTCCTTTCTCCCTGCCCTGACAGCACAGGAGAGGAGGCTGGGCTGGGGTGCTGCTATTTGTGTATTTTTCTGTATCTCAGATGCCGAACATCAGTTGTGTGTTTTTCTTCCCATGGTGTTTTATGTCATGTCTGGTTACATGTGTGTTGTAGACCACTAGAGTGGGGAGGATGCTTAGTGTGTAATGACATTGGTTTGACATGTGACTGTGATGACGTGGAGCTGCCAGGGTGGGGTGTGGCCACCCGGACACCAACGCTGGCGCCCCCCCTATGAAAAATGACGTGTACTTGGTTCCGGCGCCACTGCTTTAGACCATGAGGTAACAGTGAGTGCAAATGTTATGGAAGAAAACAAGGATTTGGTCCCAATTACCATAGGGTTCAATGGGGATTCACCTGGTGAGGAGGGAGTCTCCTTCTGAAGAGCAACCAGTTATCAACAGACTACAGCTAAGACACAAACACACTCACATGCATGGACTTTGTACACACACACACACACACACACACACACACACACACACACACACACACACACACACACTATATACTATATATATATATATATATACCTTATAATTAACTTAATTTCCTGAAATGCATGCTTAAGGCTACATTTACTTTTAGAAGCAATACGTTGTCTGTGTGTGTGTGTGTGTGTGTGTGTGTGTGTGTGTGTGTGTGTGTGTGTGTGTGTGTGTGTGTGTGTGTGTGTGTGAGAGAGAGAGAGAGAGAGAGAGAGAGAGAGAGAGAGTCAGAGAGAGAGTGAGAGAGAGAGCATGTTTGATAAGAATAGCCTTGCTGAATAAGTAGTGAGATGTTGTTTTAATTAACATTTCATTTTTGGATTTACATCGCCATTAAATCCTTAATTGCGTTGACTGCGTTGCTCTATGTAGGCTAAGCAGCTATGTTTCTGCATCTCGTGCAGAGGATGCAGAATTCGTCTTCATACGACGATACGTTTTCTCGCGGATGAATGAATCGCCCGCCTGCACTCACAGAGCCAGCGCACCGGCAGAGCGCGTCTTTACGCATGGCGCGTCATTGGCTGAGAAACCACCACGCATGTCATAGCGGTTAAGACGCACTATTGAACCGGTCTCAACGAGTCCCCCGCGACATCTGCAGCTGATTCTTGTCTAAACAACTTAGATTGTTGCAGAACATATTCCTCGAGGGCGCGTACTAAGCCACTCTGCGTTTGATCTGGTTTTCCCGGGGCTTTTGGATTCCGTTTGGAGGAGCTTTCCGAGGTTCTGAAAGATGAATCAAAGCGCAGGGGCAGGAGCGGGTCACACACGGCGGTTCTCCGCCGATGAGAAGGTAAGGGGTTGCCTCTCATTGCGTCATGTTACACTGGCGTGTGTGTTCTTTGATGCGCTGGAAAGCGAGATCACGGCTTGCGGTCTTTTCTTATCTGAGATCAAAGTTTTCGCTCTCCCCGGAACTTATACCAAAATAAGAAGAGAGTTAAAGAAGTCTTTGAATCTGTAGTGCAAAAGCCACGTGGAAGCAGATCAGTTTAGTGGCCATGTATGTGTATCATGTCTGATCAATTATTGAATTGCAGCCCGTGGTTCCCGTTATAGGACTATCTCCGTGCGTGTATGGTATCAATGATTCATGGGAGACCGAGGTGAATGCGGCCGGAAAATGCAGCCTTTGTGATTCAGTCTCACTGTCAAACACTCCCCTTCATTGACTCTATTTGTTGCTTTGTTGCTATGGTGTGTGTGTGTGTGTGTGTGTGTGTGTGTGTGTGTGTGTGTGTGTGTGCTCGTGCGTGCCTGTGCGTGTATGTCTGTTTGTGCCATTTGCTAATGTCCCGGGGCTGTTTGCAGGGGTACTGTATCTAAGTAATAGGTCTCTATCTGCAAATGTGTAATATACATTTACATTGACAGTAGTCTTATGATCTGCTAATGAATATGATGACACCGCTGTTCTATGCGGCCTACAGAACAGGTTGTGACGTTGTCACGGTCCCCCAGCGGGTTTAAGGGACAAATGAAAGTGCATACATAGCCGGGGGCTACTGTGATGCACCTTTCCACCCCCCCCCCCCCCCTCCCACCATCCCCAAGCTCCGTCACGTGCATCACTCTGAGCACTTCAGTCTATGTCCACAGAAAGCAAAGTTCAGCAGACTCACTGAGGAAGCACGTATGTGAAACATCTGAACAACCTATTGCGCAAATTGTCTACTATTAACCAATATGCTATTAACAAGGTACGGTTGATCTGTACGATTTATAATCCTGCCTCATTCCTGTTACTCCGGGGTTGAAGTATGTGAGTCTGTTTGTCCGAGGAAAGATGGCAGAGAGTTGAGATTATTCCCAAACCACGAGCCTTTCCTGCTTACGTCATCAACGCAGGATTTAAGGCCCAACAAGAGGGTACTTTCATGTTGAATGCAGTGTCTGTCAAATTAATAGCAGCATTATGTTCGATTGACCTCAGTCTCGGTTTTCTTTGAAGTCTAAAATGTTTCTGCCGTTGAGCGATAATGAGGAGAGGGAGGGGCTTTGGAAGTGACAGTGTGTGTGACGTGGTTGAACGAGATGAAACAGCTGCCTTCAGCTGCTCGTGGCATCAGTGTGTCTTGTAGAGGTGACCTTTCACCTCTACTATGGTTCAGCCCTCAACTCTCCTTCCCCGATACAATTGACAGAAGGCTGAAAGTCAGATATACCATTAAGGATGTAATATACAAATATACGTCACCTGCTGCTTCTCTAACTCTACTCAATTTCAAACTGCTCATTTGCCAATTTATGTTTTTACCTTTGTAAAACGTGTTAGAATATCAAAGACTAGACTGAGCTCCATTCCATCATGCTTCTTCACGTGCACATTGCTTTTGACCATTTTTGATAAATGACCTGGCTGCTTGGAACCAGCTGCATAATGTTTATATAATATTCATAGTGGTTAAAGCACACATTAAATATACCCGCTGTAATACCTGAGCAGGAAAGGGGAAGGAAAGAGGAAGGACAACACTTCAGGGAGGTATGGGCTCATCTGGAACGATGTGTATTATCACAGCCATCGATCGACCGTGACATAACTTCATACAAGGTTACTAAACGACTCTTCACCTTGAGAACCATCGATAACGATCGCTCTTCCAGACGGAATTCACGGTCACCACCACCTCTAGGAGTGTGCGGTGTGCGGTGTGAGTGACGAGGTGTGTTGGTTTGTTATTAGGCCCTCTACTGAGCACCTCTCTGTACAGTGAAGCCCTTTACAGAAACCAACAGAACCCCCTACAGATGCTGTCCTCGGGCCTACCGGCCACAAGCTTCTTACACTGCCCTGCATTTTTTGTAATGAAATGAAAATAATCAAGCTAAACATGACTGGATTATGTTCCCATAATCCAATCCCAGATGCTGATCTACTGCCTGTGTTTCCCGGCAGCAGCTTTGGGTCAGGGCTCTGCATGGAGCTGTGGTTCTGGGGCAGGGGTGGAGATTGAAATGTGGCGTAATTCTTCTTTCCTTCCCCGTCTCTTGTGTAACAGAGAGGAGCTCTATTGGACACAATCAGCATGATTCTGGACCACTCCCAGTCCAAGTCCTCCCTACACCAACGGGTTTCTCCACTACAGTTCAATCTATACTCTGGTTTTGCTCTCGTGCTCCGAGGCCCAAACGTCCCCACATTTGGCAACATTATATTAATGATTTCAAGTTGCTTGTTACAAGTTGAGTTCAAACAGCCATGGCAAACAGAAGAATTAGAGGAGATGATTGTGATTTTCTCGCTGTTTCCTCTGCTGGGTCCAAAGGCGTTATGCGGGGAACAAGACATGAAGCTGTGGCATTGTGATGGGTACTTGGTACCCTGGAGAACAGGTGTGCACACGGGGCCCTGTTGGTGGGCCTTCGCGGACGGCCCCCCAGGTCTATTGTCTTGATTGTGTTCTGGTGATGAGGCTTTGTAATGTTGTGGGTGATGAGGCATAAGACCCAAGAGTACACACACACACACACACACAGAAGTACACACAGATGAACACATACAGTACAGACGCACAAGTACACACTGATGAACACATGCAGTACAGACGCAATGACATTTTATCCAAAGCAGCAAACGCTTTTATCCAAAGCAACTATAAGTATATTTGTCAGAGGAAAGAGAAACAATATATTGCTGTCAGTAAAGCTATTCAACGTGCTAAGCATTTACAATTGCTCGTTCCCCGTATACAACACAGATAGCTAGGATAAGACACTACGCAATGCTAAGTACTATTTTTAAGTGCCAGGACGTAAAACATACATGTGCATACATTAAGTGCCAGGACATACAACATACAATAAGTGCGTAACAGGTATTTTTAGGAGAGTAATGGAGGAGAAGGGGCGGTGGGGTGTAGGGAGGAGGCTATGCAGAGTCCAGGTGAACTCTGAACAGGTGAGTCTTGGGTCTCTTGTTCAGAGTCCAGGGGAACTCTGAACAGGTGAGTCTTGAGTCTTTTGTTCAGAGTTCACCTGGACTCTGAACAAGTGAGTCTTGAGTCTCTTGTTCAGAGTCCAGGGGAACTCTGAACAGGTGAGTCTTGAGTCTTTTGTTCAGAGTTCACCTGGACTCTGAACAAGTGAGTCTTGAGTCTCTTGTTCAGAGTCCAGGTGAACTCTGAACAGGTGAGTCTTGAGTCTCTTGTTCAGAGTCCAGGTGAACTCTGAACAGGTGAGTCTTGAGTCTCTTGACTCTGCAGTCCTGACATTGGCAGGGAGCTCGTTCCACGATCGCGGTGCCAAAACAGAGAAGAGTTGTGACTTTGTTGTTGATGCAATGACTCAGAGATACACACATACAGTAAAAACACACAAGTACCCACAAAAATATCGAATGGTGTACACACATGCATAAACACAAGTGCTGATACAAAAACACGTACAGGGTGGAGTACAAACACAAAGAGACACAGAAGAAGACTAAGAACACTCAGATGAAGATGGACACTCACACTAGAGATGAGGGATGGGCAATTATTTTATCTGCAACTGCATCACAGAATGCATCATCTGTCTGCCATCCATCCGCACCAACATTTTTGACCAATTTTCAAAACCGCAGCCGTCCGCCATCCGCCGGTTGATTTTAGTTCTATAGGCGATGCAAGGCGCTGCTGATACGAGTCTATAAAGCAAGCCTTGATATTAAAGAAACACACTCAAGCCTATTAATTTAGAAATTCACTGCAAGTCAGCCGCACAACAGTGCAACATGCACATTTTTAATTGTACATAATTAACAACCCCAAAAAAGTTTTCTGACTATTTTACCTTACCTTCTTTCTTGAGCAAGAAGTTTAACTTGTTCTGAACACCTCGCGCTGCCATTGCCCAATGTCACTTCTGAGTCAAATCACTCCATAATCTCTTTTAAATTCCTTATTCCACGAGTGGTAGGCTACAATGACTGGCTTTGGTTTTTAGTTCTCCCTTTTTGAGCTCTTCACGTACTACCTTCGCCTGCGCTGCCATCTCTTTACATCCACATTTTTTCGGATGTAGGTAACAATATTTAACAATGTATATATATTTTTACTTTGATTGGTAAAACCGCCATCCACTGGAATTTAATTAAAATATTATTTTTTGTCACGTCATCCGCCCAATCTGCGGGTTCAGAAACACAAACTCACACACACAATCCCGACTTATAGGGCCATCATCATGTATACTTCCTCCCTATGGGTGTATGTAGTACACAGTAGATACAAATCTTACAGCGCTGAGAAGATACAACTCTATTGCCCAGTGATATGACCGGGGATCTGGAGAGAAAATCTGAAAATCTAATTAACTGAAATGGACGTATTAGAACTTAACACATAGCCAGCTAGTGTAGATAAGTTGTTTCCACATTATTCCTGTTACTTAAGACACATATCGGAGAAAGTTCTGCTTATGAGCAGACATAATTGCACTGTCCAGAAATACCCAATGTTAGATCAAAAGACCTTCTATCCCTGGTTGATTTAAAGACATTAATCTGAACAATGGTAGGTGTATCTCTCTAATTAATTTAATATTAAGATATATTGCCCTGTTTGAGTCTGAATGTCTGGTAATCGCGTCGTTATGGACAGTTAATGAGGTGTGGAGGAGCAGGGAAGTATGAAAAGGACAGAACAAGATATTAAACTACTTTGCGAGAATTATGGAATTAGCGAGAGAAGACACGGATACAGATTCACTTGTCAAATTGAGAAATTGAGTTATTGCTGTGACTCCATTACAATAAACCGAAGCTGCGCACAGCCATAGAAAAGCGTTTTATGCAGCAGGTTATCATAGCTTTGCTCCCTCGCAACGCTACGCTAGGCTAAAATAGATAAGCTAAGCTGCTAACCGCCCTGGTTATGCAGAGTGTGGTTAGACTTTCTGAGCAGACAGACACACTTGGCTCCTGGGATCAAGAGTTGAGCCATGATGGAGGGGTCTGGATCTGTGGAGCTCAGTCCGGAGTAGAGAGTCTTGTGTAAGTGTTACTACTGTTTGACCAGAGCTATAAGTTACACTACACTTTATAGCGCCCAGAAACATCACTTCAAAGAAAACATGTACCTGGAATCTGGGTCAACTGGATTTGTATTGCTAACAAGGTTTAAGGTAGGGATGGGATGTCTGGGAGATCATTTATAATGTCTTTAACATGTGGTGCAACATGTGTACTGCGTTAAAGACATTGCTACTAGGGTTAGGAAGCCCTCTAGGTAATCACATGTGTAAGTGTACAGGCACTCAATGGTGCATCATTCTTTGTCATACCATTTCTGATTGGCAACCCCATTGGATAGTAGGAGCTCATCGTTTTACAGATGTTTTGTATTGTATACGCATTGCAATGTTTACAAAGGCAAACAACATATTACTATTGTGTCTAAACCTGTTGTGTCTAGTTTTCCTGACTATTGTGTTAAGGGATCCGGCCAACGTCTCTGCAGGCTGCATCACATCACACAATAGAGTGCAGTTAGTTACTGGAATAAACGCCATGTCCTTTCCCAGCATCTGTTAAAACGTTAAACCTGGGTTTTTCATATTTGGAGGTTTTAAAAAAATATTTTCTCTCTGGAAAATTTAGGTAAGTGAGCTTGACTGTAGCTCTGCAACTAACTGCCCAATCTGCCCAGATCATGTCTTCTAAATGAAACTGAAAACAAGCTTGACATTTGACCACCGTGTAACACAGAACATTGTCCCCAGACATATTTTTTTTAATTTTCACGTCACTTTCAAAGGGTATATCACTGTTTCTATTTATACTATCCCATCACACGGCGTGCATTGGTAGCTGGAAATAGACCATCAAACACAATACACAGACACCCTGCATCTAAAAATTGAGGAATATGAGCTGATGTCAACAAGGTTTTGCACAGAAAATATCTTAAACCAATTCCCATTGATCAAACCTGCCTATTTTAAACCGCTGTAACCTTTTGTAGCAGGCACTGCAGGTGCTTACGCTATAAACAACATGCTGGCTTGGCCCAGCCATGTCTCAGGTGTGCACTCAGCCAACCCTTTGGCTGATGGAAGCAGTTTTTCAATGAAGGTCAAGAAGTACGAATCTTAAATATGGAAGTGGACGTCTACCTACAATGAGGATCTAATCTTGGTTCTGGATATCAGCTTGATCCCTTGAATAACATAGTGTATCGGTGCCAGGCAATATCCTCTAGGTGCGGCAAAAAAGTGATAGCAGGACACCTCCGATATTAAAGAAACTGTTCATCAGCTAGAGATCACAGCTGTATTGCAACAACAGAAGGTTGTTCAAGGTAATGAAAATGTGTTATCAGTGGGATATGTGTTATGTGTTATCAGTCTTCTCCAGTGAGATGCCAAGAGGCCACAGGTTTGCAAGTATATGCAATATATATATTGCAGGTGAGTCTAGGAGAGGAGAGGCCACTGACTTTTTTGAAGACACTCCTCCAATGTGCCTGCTAGTCTCAAGTCACTGTGTGGACGTGCAAAGTGTATTTTTCAGAACATTATGACACATAATTGTGATATGAGCCAGACATCTGTAGGGAGCCAAAGTGCTCTTCAATTGCGAGATGAGAGGAACATCTTTGATGTTTCATAGATGGACGGCACTTGATGTTGGTGAAGACGGTATGGACAGGAAACAACTGTGTTTTAACATTTATTCGGCATTGTTTGCATATGGGCTGAATACTAGCGAATCCCTGAACTACCAAAACTCTTGAGCACTAGAGTCATCTCGCCAGCGTGAGCAGGTTGTTCTTCATCACACTGAACAACCCGCCTCACCGGAGTAGTACTGTCTCTTTAACGTGTCGTTCTCTTGTCCTATCTCCCTCCGAACACATGCCCACTCCTTCTCTCTCACGGTATTGATTAAGTTAAGCTCCGCGCTCGACCACCTCCACCTACGCAGTTTCAACAGACACCAACCAATCCGGGACCTTCAAACCATGGGCGCTACGTAATTTGTCCTTCACAGCCCCTCCCTTGGAGACCACCACCACCATCCCCCGGAACGCCATATCCCTTATCTCTCTCTCTGAGCCTGACCCCTGCTTTGTGTGGCCACATGGGCACATTGTAATCCCAGTTCCTTGACATTGTCTATCTGCGACTTATCATTAGAGGGGTCTGTAGCTGAAGTCAATGGGGGGGGTATCAACAGTAAAGCCCCAGATGACATCATGACATCTAAAGGTAGCGCTGTCTGCGTGTGACAAAGCTGCTTCTCATTATAACGTAATCTCCCCAAACACTGAGCATCACGCGGGAGTGTGTGCGTGTGTTAGTGTATGTGTGTGTGTGTGTGTGTGAGTTTGGGAATGTGTGTGTCGGAGTGGGGTGAGATGGGTTGGTTTGCAGTCCCACTCCGTGGGTGCATACGCGGGGGCATCTGTGGAGTCTTAGGGCCCGATGGGGGGCCCCCGCGGGTGTAGTCATGAATGCCTTGACTGCCTTGGCTCAGCTGCTGTGGTGAAGTGTCATTCCACATCCTGATGCCCCCCCTGGCCCCTCCCCCTGGGCTTTGTTCACCATCTCCTCCTCAACTTCTCCTGCTTCCCCTCGCCGTCCAGGAGCTGAAGAACATGTCGAGGATGTGTTCACTGATTCTGGATTCATGGACCACAGCAGGCGTGCTGTAGAGACACGCAGGCACGCACACACACACACACACACACACACACACACACACACACACACAC
Organism: Micromesistius poutassou; assembly: GCF_964030765.1. Taxonomy (NCBI): domain Eukaryota; kingdom Metazoa; phylum Chordata; class Actinopteri; order Gadiformes; family Gadidae; genus Micromesistius; species Micromesistius poutassou. The sequence goes on along the minus strand of NC_140293.1, from coordinate 8,771,110 downwards.
ACATTCAGGTTCAGGAATTCATGCAGGCACACACACACACACACACACACACACACACACACACACACACACACTCACTCCCATGTGTACACAAACATGTCTGCCCTCAACAATGTAAATATGAATGCCATTGTCTTCTTGGAACTATGTTTAATTTGGGGGTTAAGGTAGCATGCCCTCAGATCATTCCTACAGTCCTACCACTGAGAGGGAACAGCCGTGGAACAACTGAGTAATGACTACCACTGTGTGACTCTTTCATCTCAATGTTATTCAAATGAGTGAATCTGTATTATATTCAGGAGGGGTGCAGAGACGATGGGTTGGTGTGGCGACCGGAGGGCAGTTTAAACTGTACTGGGAAATATCCAAACTAAAATTCAATGTGGAGTCGGCTGTATGCCATTAACCGTTAATGCCCGTGTCACACTGTCCCGAAATTGACACCTGATGGACACACGATAAAGGAAATGTTCAAATTCGGCTCTGATCGTAAAAACATCCGGCCATTCGTGAGGGCATCTGAAGCCGTTTTATGAGTTTCTCGGGCGCCGGCAGCAACTTCGTGAGCAGTGCCAAAATCTTTGGCATGCCAAAGATTTGCCGAAGAACCTTGCGAAGGTTCATTTTCGTATTGAATTTGTGTGTCCATTTTGCCCTTCGTAAGGCCATTGTGATGGCATCTTTTCAAGTCGTGTCATGTTTGTGTGATCATCGGCGCCATCGCCTCACGAAAACAATGCGAAGGAAACAAGAAGCTGCCTGATTGTCTTAGGAAGGCACCACGAATACGTGAAGCCCTCGCAATGCCGTTGTGTAGCAGTCGTATTAGAGTTCGATGGCATCGAGATGGAACAACGGTGTCGGCGAAGACAGCCGAATTTGAGTAGCTCAAGCGTTTTCGATGTGTCATGGTAACGTGGACATATAAAACGCCAGCCTCAGAGCATCTTCCTCAGTCAGTCCTGAGCAACTCTACAGAGCAGAGGCGTGTGTAACTCCCAAAGCTTCAATCACAATTAAGTTCCTGGTTATTAGGCCTATATGAAAATGATTATATAGATATTGTCTCGGCTATTTTGACCGTGGGTACAGCAGGCGAGGTCAGCTCGACTCGCTTCCAATAATTAAAAAAAACTTGCGACTTCAAAAAATGATTGCATTTATTTTACAATTTAAAAAATGAACAAAATTGTCCTCTATATTAAGGAAATAATACTGGGAAACGAATAAACCATTATAAGCAACGAGTGAACTTAATAAGCGGTGTTAATACTTTTTTCAACAACCGCCTCTTTCCCTTGACGTTAGTTTTCACCTGACAAACACACACCAGATACCTGCGCGCAAAGCCCGCACACAGATCCTACAGGTAGCAAAAAGCAAAGCAGTCTCAGCATAAACAGTAGGCTATTATATAATATTAGTCCTGCAACGGGTCGGGTACCCGCATAAAAGTTGCTAAAACAGGCGGATTGTAACGTCCGTTTTAGTCAACGATACGACACTTGACTCCCAGCTGCGAAGAGACCTCGTCTGGTTCTAACAGCTGATCATTTGTCAGACGTGGAGCGGGGACTCCAGCGATGACACTGCGCTGCCCGAAGACTGCATAAATCGAGTGAAAGCCACCCAAAGGAGGTCCTTTCGATGTTTTGGTGCGGATTTCATTTTGATCACGGATGACAGGTCGGATCTGGTGCTGAACTTTGCAGGTGCGGGTCTCAAAAAATTGATATGATTCATAAATAAACAAGTCAGACACCTTTAACAGAAACTCAATAGCCTCATTTGAACGGCTGCGACAAATATATTATATATCGATTATAGATTATTTAGATATGATAGATATCCAAATATCAGATAGATGATTATATGAAGGTGTTATACCAACGGGAGGTCACGTGACGCCTTCGTGACCTAGTTCAAACGCATCGTACCCTCAATACGACGTCTCGTGTGTGTGGTTCGGGTGCCATTGTTTGACCTTCTGTAGGCATTGTACTTGCTTCGGCTGTTGACCAAGTTCGGGGCCATCTTCGTGCGAAATTCAAAATTCCACATTCGTGTGTTTATCTGGTGTCAATTTCGGGACAGTGTGACACAGGCATAACCAGATCAAAATACATTATTCAAGAGTGCCCTAGCCAAGAAGCCAGCATAAAAAATGACATCAGGGTTACAGAGAGACAGAACAAATTACAACACAGAATTACAGTAGGCCTACATTATAAAATGTGGCTCAAGGGGCCTACAGGTAGACTGTGGACATTGGGGGACTTAAACCGGCTACGAGAAGAACACGCTTAGCACCAGACCATCCTGCCAGAGAAGTGTTTCAACTGGAAAGGCACTGCCCACGATAACACTGATATTTCTTGTGGAATGCAAATGTCGTGGAAAGACTCTCCGAAGTTGGAACAACCCAGTACAGTCCAGTCGATACCGTGCATTTGCTTACTTGACCAAAAGACGCTGTACCCCGTCAGGACCCTTAGGTTGTCACCGTCAGTGTGATGACACAGGGTGGCCACTAGAGGGCAACCTGGCATTGGACACAAGCTGCTTATCCCATCAGTGCCATAGATTTGTTAGTCATAGTCAAACGTGGCTTTTTGTTTTTAGTTTTTTTTTTATCATCATTTAGAAAATAATTTGTCATCCAACATCGAAATAACATCGATACATTTTTCTACACACTGTTTGGATAGGACCCCCCCCACACAGACTTACCACTGAACCCAACATGTGATTATAGAATCTAACATGTTTTGGAGTGAGCTGGAGCAGGCGGTTCCTCACAATAACCCAAGAGGCCTCGAGAGAAACCTTTACAGAGCGTCAGACGGCCGTGCCTCTGCCCTTCTGTAGGAGAGCACAAAGCCAATGCTCCTGAGGAGCCATCGGAATCAGAGCCCTGGAAGTCTGAAAGGACAAAGAGTTACTATTTGCTCTTCTGAATAAAGCCTTTTTGAATCTTGCACGCACACACACACACACACAAACACAAACACACACACAGACACGCACGCATACAAACACACTCAAAGACACACACACACACACTCACACTCAGACACACACTGGTATCAAGCAGTCCCATAGCTCAGGCCCGAGTCTCCTGATTTCCCTATGGGAATGGTTGATGAGTTGTATGGCTACCTAAATAAAATAATCTCTCACACACACACACACACACATGCACACACACATGCACACACACACACACACACACACACACACATGTACACACACACACACACACACACACACACTGTGCTGGTCAGCAGGAAGAGGTGAGGCACTGTGACACCTGAGCCCGGAGGATCAGAGCATCGATCCAGGAGCTCTCCAGAGACATCAGAGTGAGTGGGAGGGAAGGAGGGAGAGAGAGACAGGGAGGGAGGGACAGAGAGACAGAGAGACAGAGGGATGGATAAATAAAGGAAGAGGAAATGAGTGAGGGGGACATTTTTGGGGGGAGACAGAAATGGAGGGAGAAAGTCGAGAGAGTGTTCAAGAGAGGAGAGAGAGGAAGGTTCTATTAGAAGAATGAGAGTGTAGAGCGAGGGAGGACAGAGAGGGGAGGGAACATGGGGAGCCACAGAGAGCGAGGATTGAGGGAGGGGAGCAGAGAGAGAGAGAGAGGAAAGACGATGAAGGCAGGAGAGGAGCAGAGAGAGAGAGGGGGTGAGGAGATGGAGGAATAATTCTGTCCATGCAGATAAAAGGGATGCAGCTGTGCTCCAGGGCCTTCCCTCGGCTGTGTGCTTGTGTTTGAAGCCATGGTGCTTGCTTTAGAAACCATGGTGGGTTTAAGGTTGTCTTCAATAGAGCAGGACATGCCTGGACAAGCCAAGGTCCTCCTCGGGCCCCTAAGTAAGGCTCTCAGAGGACCTGCGAACAGGAGGCTTCATTATTGTTGCTCCCTCCTCTTCTGTGTAGAGTCAGATGCCGAATGGCCAGGGACTGAGCAGGACGGCACGAGGCTGTTCAATTATGCTAATCATTTAGACCTTGACAATAAAGATATTCTGATTATTATTCATTGCATGGTTTATGTGGCCGCTTTCAGCAAAACATCATCTTAAGACATGCTCTGGCAATTTAAAAAAAGTTTGATTCTTAAAGGGGTAGTTCAGGATTTTAGACATTGGGTCTCATTTCCAAGTGAGCCAGTGTGTTATTTATCATTGGAGACCGTTTTCAACACTTTTCATTCAGTCCTTCTAGTTGCAGAGATCGCTGGTGCTAGGCTAGCGCAAGTCGAGGGGAACTGCTAGCCTGCCAATAACAACAGTTTTACCCACTCCAAAGTACACCCGATGCAAACCAATTATAATGCCCGATTATCAATGTAAATGTCTGTGTTGATAGAATAATATTAGAAATAAAACTATCCTTATATCGCAATGATCACATTACAGGCGGAATTTCACTTTGCTCCGGTGTAGCAACCAATTCACTACAGCAGAAGGTAAACAGAGAAGCGCACTCCAGGTAATATCAGTCCTCCACTGCCGTAGCTTGCTTACAACTACAGGGATTATAAACTAAATGCAATGCGATGTAAGGGTAAGTTTATTTCTAACACTATTCTATCAACACAGACATTTACATCGATAGTCGGGCATTATAATTGGTTTGCCTCGGGAGTGGGTTTTTATTGGCAGGCTAGCAGTTCCCCTCAACTTGCGCTAGCCTAGCACCGTTTTCAACACTTTTCATTCAGTCCTTCTAGATGCAGAAATCTTTCTGCAACTAGAAGGACTGAATGAAAAGTGTTGAAAACGGTCTCCAATGATAAATAACACACTGGCTCACTTGGAAATGAGACCCGATGTCCAAAATCCTGAACTACCCCTTTAATACCTGCTATAATACATAAAAGCGAACATCCTTACAGCATAAACATCATATAGGTAAGACGCACTGTTTTACTCAGAAGTAGTTGATTCATTTTAGACACAACTAGCATTGATCATATATATATATAAAGTTTTTGTGCTGGAACCTTTTCAGCTTCAGCTCAACTCTCTTCTGATTTAACAAGCATGCACACCACCAACAAGTCCTCATTACATGCAGAGAAAGTCAACTGAAAAATATATAAAACATATTTGATTCGCCTGCTTCCTTTGGAATGAGTAAAAACATAAATTTGGCATACAGTACCCACACCGCCGAAGGGCTTTCCAGCACTACGCCAAAAGAGAAATATTGATATCTGTCCCTCCAAGACCACTGTGGGAAAACGTGTATTGCACTTTCCAGTGGAACGACAATAGTTTCCCCTCCAGTAACTTTCCCCTCTGGTGGTGCTCGGCAGATTGGTGTGTTCTTGGCATGTTCTTTTTGTTCTGTTCACCGGTCTCCTCAGACATGTCTGGTCATGCAGGTTTATACGATAAGTCATATCATATGAACATGTGCCTTAACATGCAGGTGTGGTGACCCACAATTACTGTGTGAGACATTCACATTCAAGGGACTGTACCTTTAAGATAAACAGTTCCGGTTTACGTCAGTTTCGATTTGAACTCATGTGCGAGTATCACTCGTTTGTTTGGAAGTGGAGAGTAAAGCTGACTCGACCCATCTCCGTCTCTTGTCTCATCATTTACATACTCCACAATTGGTGACCCCGACGCGAGTTGGATACGACTGTAAAATGTTTCACATCGACGGTGATAACAGCGCGCCCGCCGCGGCGCCCGCCGCCGCTGGCGGTGCGGCTATCGACGCGGCGAACGTCGGCGCTATCTATGCTGCCACCGTCAAGTTACCGGACTTCTGGCAGAACAACCCACGGTCGTGGTTCCAGCATATCGAAGCCCAGTTCCAGCTGAGAGGAATAACACAGGACGTGACTAAGTATTTCCACGTGGTAGCAGCCTTAGATGCCTCGACGACGGCCAGGTGTATGGCGCGGTTGGAGGCTCCTCCAGCTGTCGGCAAGTACGACGTGCTCAAGGCGTTCCTCGTGAACCTTTTTGAACTGTCGGAGCTGGAGAAGGCGGACCGCCTGCTTTCCCTGAACGGCCTGGGCGACGGCAAGCCGTCCGAGTTGATGGAGAGGATGCTGGCTGTGCTGGGCTCGGCGGATCCCTCCTTCCTTTTCGCCCACATCTTCCTGCGGCAGCTTCCAGCACCCGTGCGCACCGCACTGGCCAGCTCACCCCTCTTTGCCTCCAAGGACTACCGGGCGGTGGCTGTAGAGGCCGACAGGATTTTCCTCGCCAACAGGCAGCAGTTTGTTCATGCGCTGTTGCCCCCCCAGCACACATCGGCCCCGTTTCCGCCGCAGGGATACGACCCGGACACCGCAGCCGCTGTGACCGCCCGCCGACAGAATGACGACGGGTGTTGTTACTACCACGCCAGGTTCGGGGCCAAAGCCAAGCAGTGTCGCCAGCCTTGCAGTTTTGGGGCCCCGGGAAAAGCCCGGGCCAGCGCTCATTAACAGCTGTGAGCGCTGGTCGGGACTGCAGGCTGTTGTTCGTCACTGACACCTTGTCCGGCCGGCGGCTGCTGGTTGATTCTGGGGCTCAGCGCAGCATCCTGCCGGCAACGCCTGTGGACACTATGGCTGGCGGCCATGGCCCCCCGATGGACGCCGCCAACGGCACACCCATTCGTACCTACGGCACGAGGTATGTGGATGTGTGTTTTGGCGGCCGGCGTTTTGGTTGGGATTTCGTCATGGCTGCCGTGTCTACGCCACTCCTGGGGGCGGATTTCCTCTGCGCATACAGACTGCTGGTGGATGTTACGAACTGCCGCCTGATCGACGCCCTCTCCTTTGCTTCGTTCCCCTGCACGCTGGGGGGGGTGGGGGGGCTTTGTCTTGCGAACACGTTTGCCACCGGGGACCTGTATCAACGCCTGCTGGCTGAGTTTCCTGACATCACCACGCCAACGTTTTCATCGGCTGTGGCTAAGCATGGTGTGGAGCACTACATCACCACGGTTGGCCCCCCGGTCTATGCACGGGCCCGCCGCCTGGACTCTGCCAAGCTCGCGATCGCCAGGGAGGAGTTTGCCACCATGGAGTGCCTCGGCATCGTACGCCGTTCTAAAAGTCCGTGGGCCTCCCCCCTGCACATGGTGACCAAGGCTGATGGCGGTTGGCGTCCGTGTGGTGATTTCCGTCGCTTGAATAACGCCACCACCCCCGACCGGTACCCGGTACCGCACATTCAGGATTTCACCGCCCACCTGGCTGGCGCCGCCGTCTTTTCAAAGGTGGACCTGGTGCGCGGTTACCATCAGGTGCCCGTCCGCCCGCAGGATGTCCCCAAGACGGCGGTCATCACGCCCTTTGGACTTTTTGAATTCCTGAGAATGCCTTTCGGCCTCAAGGGTGCAGCGCAGACGTTCCAGCGCCTCATGGATTCTGTGCTGCGGGACATGCCGTTCCTGTTCGTCTATCTGGATGACATCCTTGTTGCCAGTGCGTCCGCGGACGACCACCTGACGCATCTACGGCAGCTGTTCGGTCGGCTCAGTGAGCATGGTCTCATTGTCAACCCGGCCAAGTGCGAGTTTGGCCGGTCATCCATTACCTTCCTCGGCCACCACGTCACTCCGCAGGGGGCGGTTCCCCTCCCGGCCAAGGTGGATGCCATCGCCAGTTTCCCACGTCCGCGCACTGTGAAGTCCCTGCAGGAGTTCCTGGGCATGGTGAACTTCTATAACCGTTTCCTTCCCCATGCGGCCCAGCTCATGCGCCCCTTGTACAACGCCTTGCGGGGCAGGAAGCCTGCAGACGTGTTGGATTGGTCCACGGAAATGACGGCTGCCTTCGATGCTGCCAAAACCGCGTTGGCCAACGCTGCTCTGCTGGCGCACCCGTCTCCGACCGCCCCTGTTGCCCTTACTACGGACGCCTCTGATTACGCCGTGGGGGCTGTGTGTGAGCAGTGGGTGAGCGGAGCCTGGCAACCGCTAGCCTTTTTCAGCAGGAAGCTCCGCGACAACGAGAGGAAATACAGCGCTTTCGACAGGGAGCTCCTGGCTCTTTTCCTCGCCACCCGTCATTTCCGCTTCCTGCTGGAGGGCCGTCGGTTCACGGCTTTTGTTGACCACAAGCCGCTGACGTTCGCCATGGCGAAATCTTCGGAGCCATGGTCTGGTCGACAGCAGCGTCAGCTCTCCGCCATCTCGGAGTACACCACCGACGTTCAGCATGTGGCCGGCAAAGACAATTTTGTAGCCGACTGCCTCTCTCGGGTGGTTGTTGGTTCCGTCCACTTGGGCCTCGACTACGCAGCTATGGCTGGGGATCAGGCTATTGACTCTGAGGTGCAGGCCTACAGGACAGCCCCCACGGCACTCCTTATGGAGGATGTGGTGTTTGGCACGGCCAACACTGCGCTCCTCTGCGACGTCTCTACTGGCCAACCGCGCCCCATGGTGCCTGCTGGCTGGAGGCGTAAGGTGTTCGACACGATCCACAGCCTTTCCCACCCTGGGGTGAAGGCCTCTGCCAAGCTCGTGGGGGCCAAGTTCGTCTGGCCGGGCCTGCGGAAGGACGTCAGGGCCTGGGCTGCTGTCTGTGTGGCGTGCCAGCGTGCGAAGGTGACTCGGCATACCAAAGCCCCCTTGGCACTCTTCAAAGTGCCGGAGAGGCGTTTCGACCACGTGAATGTGGACCTGGTGGGCCCGCTTTCACCCTCCCGTGGTTACACCTACCTCCTCACCATGGTGGACCGGACCACCAGGTGGCCAGAAGTGGTTCCCCTGTCCTCCACTACAGCAGCTGAGGTGGCCCGGGCGTTCGTTATGGCTTGGGTGGCCCGTTTCGGCACACCGTCAGACATTTCCTCAGACCGGGGGCCGCAGTTCACGTCGGAGCTTTGGACTGCGGTCGCCGGGGTCCTGGGGGTGAAGGTCCACCGCACCACAGCCTATAACCCACAGAGCAACGGGCTTTGCGAGCGGTTTCATCGGGACATGAAGGCCGCGCTCAGGGCCAGCCTTACGGGCGGCGACTGGGCTGACCGCCTCCCGTGGGTTATGCTGGGCCTTCGCTCCGCCCCCAAGGACGATCTTCAGGCCTCGTCGGCAGAGCTGGTGTACGGCCAGCCCCTGCGCGTCCCTGGGGAGTTTCTTCCGGACGCCACGGCCCCGTGGTCGGCTGCCTCCCATCGTGCTGCGTCCCGGGACATTGCGGACGCTTTCATTCCCGTTCCGACGTCTCGCCATGGCCTCCCCCGGTCCTACGTTCCCAGGGATTTACCGTCGGCCAAGTACGTCTTCATCCGCCACGATGGCCACCGTACCCCGCTGCGGCCCCCCTACGATGGGCCCTTCCGCGTCTTGGAGGGTGGGCCTAAGAACTTTGTTGTGGATATGGGGGGCAGGCCTGAGCGGGTGGCTATAGACCGGCTCAAGCCTGCTCATGTGGATGTTGGCGAACCGCTCCAGCTGGCTCAGCCCCCGCGGCGGGGGCGCCCGCCTGCGGCAGCCTCTACCCCTGATCCTGCGGCGGCCTCGACACCTGCTCCTGCCTCTTGCCCTTCTCCTGTTAGGCGCAGCCGTTCTGGCCGCCTGGTCCGCCCCCCTAGGCGTTGATTTTTCTAGGGACTGTTTTGTACTAGTGTATTCTGTTTAACGCTAGTGGGTGTCCGATGTTCTCTGTGTGTTACCTGTTCGGTCTGGCCCTGTTCGTTTGGGTGAATTCTGGGGGGGCCTGTGTGGTGACCCACAATTACTGTGTGAGACATTCACATTCAAGGGACTGTACCTTTAAGATAAACAGTTCCGGTTTACGTCAGTTTCGATTTGAACTCATGTGCGAGTATCACTCGTTTGTTTGGAAGTGGAGAGTAAAGCTGACTCGACCCATCTCCGTCTCTTGTCTCATCATTTACATACTCCACACAGGCGTCTCAATCTCAAACACATGGAACCGTTTTAATATTACACACAGACCACAGGAGAAGCTCAGCCCAGATATGCTAGCATGTATGCTACCAAACAAGGCATCCTACCTGTGAGGGTTGGGGAAAATATCATTGTGGAAAATATCATTTTTGGAAGTAATTGCTCTTCATAAAAGCCAATCGATTAGCAACCTTCTTCCGAAAAATCAATGGCTCGTTATGTGCCTGATCAACATTTGACATGAGCAATATTTTACAGATAACACCCTCAGTGGTGTAAGAATAATGACGAAGATCGGCCCAAAGTCGTATCTCAGAGTATGCCGTGCTGTGGCAGTTATCAAGCGCTCTGGCCTGCTGCCGGGTAACCGCACTGCATCCTGGGAATTTGGTCCCTGGCTTTTAAAGTGTGCCATTATGTTAATTTAAATGTATTTGATGATTGTATTGAATGATGAATTGTAGTTATAATATTTCTATCACAATTTAAGCATCAAAGGCATGTACTTTAAGTATAATGTTATTATACTATAATGAAGAGTGGAAGTGTATATGAATATCATTTCATATATATCATTGCTTATACTACAGAATAGAAGTGTATTTTGAACACACTATTATCATACCTCTATCATATTTCCAATTAAATTGAGATACACAATCTAACTATATTGCATGCTTGGTGCCACCCCTCGAGTTGGGCCATTTTCATTACTCGTTGCCAGACCCTACAGCTTTCTAGATGTGTGCAATACCACTTCAAGTAGGCCTATTGCAATTAGTATACTTGAACTTAATGTTGTTGAACTTAATGACAAATTAAGCCCAAAAAGTAAAAATATACTTGTACTAACTTTTGTATAATAAAATTATATTTGTAATACACTAAAGTATACTACTTTTTCACCTGGGATACATCTCTTCAGGAGCTGTCTCTTATCATTCTCTGCTAGGTGAATTCTCTCTCTCTCTCTCTCTCTCTCTCTCTCTCTCTCTCTCTCTCTCTCTCTCTCTCTCTCTCTCTCTCTCTCTCTCTCTCTCTCTCTCCCTGATGTCCTTCTACTGGTGACTTGCATATGAGGCTGTTTTTAATCTACTAGATCGCCCTCAGGTCATAGACAGTGTGTTTACCTTGGCCTGGCCTGCCCCCCCCCCTCCATCCAATCAACCAGAGGGTTAGCGAGGCTCAGGCAGATATCTCTTAATCCAGCAGGACTGTGTGTCATACCTGTGGGGATCATTCAGGTCATAATAACGTGGGTCTTCAGCAGTGGCCCTGCTTTATGTTTCCGTGGGGAACAGCGTTGACACGCATGTGTCAGACTGATTTGATCTGAGAGGACTCTCCTTCACAACGAGGAGAGATGACAGAAGAAGTCCCATTGTCTATGTCATCAGAGGAAAGGGTTGGCAGCAACCAGAGTGAGGAGACTGCGTCCAGTCCGGTGTCATTGTGCTACTACTACTACTGCCAGGTCAAAACATTGCAACTGCAGTATTATTTTATCCCTACATGAATATAGGCTGACACAATAATGGGATATAAAAATACTGTGGGATCGGTGTGGATGACGTCTGGTTGAAGCAGCCTCACCTTGCCGAGTCTGATTGGACTCTGGGGCTGGGGAGGCTGCACACCTGTTGCATGTTGAGTAATCAGTGTGCACAGGTTAAAGCAGCCATCTCCACACACACTCAGAGAGAAATCACCTACATGGAAGTGGAGCAGCTTGGCCATGGTCCTCACCTGCTAAACCAAAGGATAAAGCGGCTTTAACATCGCCACTCTGGGTCCTTTTGTTTGTCTGAAAGGTTTTAAACACTGTCACTGGCAATGTCCTCACATTTCTTGGAGCAGTGCCCTGTACTACGAACAAATCTATTAGTGAGGTATGTTGCGCTCAAAGCCTGGGTTGGCTGGGACACGAAAGTCGCTCTCTTTTAGCGTCGCTGTATCACCATGTTGACTAATGCTGCCAACCAAACCTGGTCGGGAGGAGGTTTTCAGCTAAGTCTATCGGGTTTGGTCGGCGTGCGCAGCTTCCTAGCCCCTCATTTGACAATGGCGTCACCATTTGTGGGTGTTCCCGTGGACCACGTATCGTAAAGGGTCTCTCCGACAGAGGCCTGAGAATATTCTTTATGAGACCCTCACATTGTGTAGAAGTGAGGGTATACAAGTGCTGACATCCATACTAAAGTTAGTATAGTATAAGACTGGGGACCCCCAGCCCCCCCTGGTGCGCTATTGGCTGGTTTAACACAATGACGACAGGGAAGCGACAGCAAGCAGCCAATTGCGTACTGAGTCGTTGAACTAGGCCCGTTGATCACGCCTCCTGTGCTGAATTACAGCCGCCTCCCCAGACCAACGTGCAATCTACGATTGAGCCTGGTCTGGCAATAGCCAGGTTAATAGCAATAGTAGTTCCATGTTGGATTAGGATTGGATTTGGCATCCATGATGGCTCCATCTTACATGTTGGATTCTTCTGTCACTCGTGGCTCATTATTAAATAGAGGAGGAACGTTGCAGCCAGTGCCATTAGAGACCAGTAACATTCAAGGCTCCCACACATACAGAGTTCATGTCATTAGAGTGTTGCTATTCTGGCTTACCTACGTTCCATAATGAGCTGTCAATCATATTCCCAGTGCCTTCATATGACAGAAATACACTAAACACTACGATTACTGTCCGTCTGTCTGCCTGCCTGCCTGCCTGTCTTTCTGTTCACATGTGTGTACATACTAGCCTGTATGTCTGTCTTCTGTCTATCTCTCCGTCCGTCCTCATTCCATACTATCTGAGTAGCGGATGGCTCCAGTGAACCAGATGCTGAGTTGTTGTGTCTGCGTGGACGACTGACGGTGTTAGGACTCAAACTTCCTTCCTTAATGATACCTGGGCTGCTCAGCCTCCACATACGTGCCGGAAGAGAATCTTGCTGGATCGGAATTCCACTGAAACATATTTCCCTCCTTCCCTGAGACAGGTGAATTCTTTCCAGCTCATTGTGCTCATGATAAAGGAACTGGCTCAAACTGGTTTCCTTGATTTCCCTGATGTAGAAGATTAGATAAAATGAGTTCCACACTGGCATAGAAACACAGAGCTTTACTTCTACACATGGTTTCAGCTTCACTGTTGATTTCTTATAGATAACATAATTTTGTGTGGCAGTTTGTGCGTGTGTGTCTGTGTTTGTGCTTGTATTTTGTGTATTTGTGTGAGTATGTGATTGTGTGTGTGCATGTGTTTGTGTGTGTTTATGTCCATGTTACTTAAATAAGAATCAAATCGACTTTGTTTGTTGTAAATTGTATTTGACCCCAATCATTTCACCTGAATTTTCTTATATTACTTTTAAACACTATGTAAGTCACTTTTTGTATTGCTATGACCTACAATCCTTGGTCTGTGCATAATGCATGGCTTGGCTCAGCAGGCTATCATGAGATAGAGAAGCTAGCCTGAGCTTGTTAGAATGCGTGGAAGCACGGCTGAGCTGGTCCACGAGTGCAGCAACAGGAGAAAAACTGAATTCCAGAAGTAAGCCGGAAGTACATGACTGTCTGACTGGAGCCATGAAATAGCTGGGCATCCACATCAAAGCTATCAGTCAGTTGTCTATTAGGCTAACCCACTGAACTTCAAACCCCAATAAGCTGAAACCACAACACATTGAGTTTTGAAGCCCTAGTGCAGAGTTTTTCTAAGTTGTATGTGTATGATTGTTAATGTGTGTGTGTGTGTATGGCTCCATATATGGCTCCATATATGGCTCCTATATATATATATTGTGATGGTCGCCGTGTCCAGGTGCCACAAAGGATCCTGGTAGGGTCGGGGGAAGCTGAACCGCCAGCTTGTGTGTCGGGGTCGTATGATGTATGGGGCACGAGGGTTGCACCTCCTTTGACCCTTGACTCCCGTCTGGTCATTCCCTTGCTGCTCGCCACATTGGTGTCAGAAGCGGGATGTGTTAAGGATGATGTGCCCTGTGTTAAGGAAACACTGGAGAACTGGCAGCCGTCGACCGCCCCCCCAGTGGCCAGGACACCGGCCACGCTGCCCAAGTTCTCTGGGGCAACGCCAGCCCACCTGGCCTGGAACTGCTCTGCCTGAGCCCCTCAGCGGAGTGGTCCAGTGAGGGGACCCCCCGTCCAGCCACTCCATGGTCGCTGCGCCCTGGTTGGTGGACGGGGCCGCATCAGGGGCCTGTATGCTGGCTGCAGCCCTGACGGTCGACCTGGCCCGCCCTGGGAGACGCCGGCCCACATCTCCCTGTTGCGTCCTGGTATCCTCTTGGGGGCATGGATGATGACCATAAGAAAATGTTATTTGTAATTTTAGATAACAAAAGAGAAAATGGAAAACTAATTGGAGTGGAATTTATACATGAGTATAAATGTGTATATATATATATATGTGTATGTGTATGTATATGTGTTTGTATGTGTATGTGCATATCAGTCAGCAGAACAAAATAAAATACCTGCTGACTAAAGTGCTTCAACATTCAAAACCACCGAAGTGCAGGCTGCATAGTCAGAGCTGCATATTCACATAATGCTCTTCATTTAATCTGGAGTAACCCCTGAAAGCTTCCATCCCCAAAGAAGAAATCAACACTCCAGCTTTTATCTAATTTCACTGAGAGACAGAAGACAGACTCGTGTGGCAAGGGACGCCTCTTGGCTCTGCAGTAATCAGCGGATCTATTACAGAAAAGGATTGGTTTAGGATTAGGAAACCAGTACAGGCATCTGGGTCCTCTCCACACGGCTGTTGTCCTGGAAGCGAGCCTTCACATGTATACACCGCAAATACTGAGCAGAGAACGTTATTCACATCTCAAACCGATGGAAAGCCCTCTCCTGTAATGAGGATGATTTTAATATATATGAATGTTGCGATCCATGTAAAAGCAATCAGTCCGTATGAGTAGGAATGTTGTTTTGGAAATGTTGGAGAGTGATGTTCATCACACACATTTTACACAAAACACTGAAATATAATTTTATTATTCCTTTTCAACATTGTTGTGTACCTGCAACAGTGCAATAAAGATTTAAGTTTACCTTCCTAAGGTAGCACTGTAAAAACTGTCTGTTTGCAATTAGCAGTATCTGATCTAAGAAATCCTTTAATTCCACTCTTTCCATGAGTTGAGACTAATTGAAAACACAGACATTTTTCGCTATTCTCCAATGGCTCATTTCGGAGACATGAAGGCTGCGCTTTTCACTAATTCAGTAGAAACAGAGCAGTTGAAAGCATTAGGAGTATCAAAGCCATTTATTCTGCGGAGTATTAAACCACGTGATCGCAGAGCTAGCGTGCTACACAGAGCACTCCTCCATGAGGACATGGGTATAGCATTAGCTCTACACCAGTGTTAAAACCTACTCTATTACGCAGGGCAGAGTTTCAAGTTGGAAAAACAACATGAGATGGAAATTGCTCTTCTCCTCCACCCCATTAACTTATTTATGCTCTTTACCTCTTTTGAGAAAGTATGTCAACATTATTCTACACATTCTGTACGTTTTTGTGATGATGTGACACATACACACAGCTGCTCACACAGCTAACCGGAGGTACTTAATCGCCACCATCCAACCAAATGTTCTAGTATCAAATAACATCCCTGCAACGCCTTGTGTCCAAGGCTAACATGTTTTACATGGAAATATTTTAGAAGTAATAAACACATAATTAATGTATTCCACGCTGTCTCTTGTAAGTCCCTGCCATTTGACCATACCCTGGAAGGATTCTTTAAGCTTTAATTGTTTTGTTTGTTTGTGCAAGGGTATGAAGACATAATGAAAAACAAACAACCAAAGGAATCCATCACAGGGGTTTTATTCAATAGGTCGGCTACAGCACACCCTGTCTTCCTCTCAGTGTTTACAAGACACTGTCAACAGTCTCTACATGCCTGTGACCTCGCATCGACGTAGATGAAGAAATGCCAACATAACGCACTAACATATGCAGCGCTCTCCTACATCACCCGAGGGCTGGCAGACCAACACAGACACCGCTGAAGCCACATTTTGGAGTGACCCACTGTATACACATAGGCCCGTGTAGCAGGTTGATATGGTTCCACCTGCCACGCTTTTAATTTGAAAGAGCCGGTGGGACTTCCCCCTTTGTGCCCCTGCACAGGCTGGAAATATTTGCATTGGGCGGGTACATACAATTTGGGCTGGTTTTGATTATTTATTTATTTTTTACAATCATCAATCAATACCAATAGATGTGAGGTTGACATTTCGATTTGACATAATAACGTTAGTATTGAGGGGTGGGAGATGGTCCAATAGTAGTCAGGGGCGAGGTAGGGCCATTAGACCTGTCCGCGCCAGTTGTAAGGAGATTTTGGTTCCTCGATGTATTAGTTGAACGGGTGTTGATTGTACATAGTTCTCCGGTTGCTGTGAGTGTGTGTGTGTGACGTGATAGTTATTAGGTTAATTAGGGCGCACACTTTCTTACACAAGTACATGCATATGTACATACAACATGCATACATACATACATACATACATACATAAAGACATACATGTATGTATGTATGTATGTATACATACATACAGGCATGCAAACAGACACACACACAGATTCATACATCAAGAGACAGACAATATACCATGGAAATCCAGAGTTCTTGTGAGAGCACAATTTTAATTTGCTCCGCGAGTCTCTCTGGGAACGAGCAATATACTCACTCCCCGATGCCCCTGGATCCGAACATTAACCAATCACATCTGTGTATCTGATATAGGCGGTGCTGTTTTACCGACTGGATACGGCAAGAGTCTTATCTATTGGTTAGCTCCGCTGGTCTGGATACGTCACCCCTTGTATTCTTCTGATTGGTCATAGTGTTACTCCTTGCGGGCAGTGATATTTTCAAATGCATGCTTGGTGCCGCCCCTCGAGTTGGGCCGTTTTCATTACTCGTTGCCAGACCCTGCAGCTCTCTAGATGTGGCTCTGGATCTCCAGGCAACAGACAATATCATTTAACATGTGAAATGCAACACCGACAGTTTTGTAATCCGTTGCGTCTAGTCACTGCACATCCTAATAAGGCCAGGAAACCAGGGTGCAAAGTGCGAACTGTGTAAGCTAATTGTCTGTCTGACAAGGTCTCTGCTCTTTACGGGCCAATCTCGCCGCTGAGGTGTACAGGCCGGCGCTGCGCCTCATGGCGGTACAACATCACCTGTCCGCTTCATTACGTTTGGTCAGCGGTGACACGGGAGGCCGGTCGCTAGATTGCGTTCAGACGGTGGCGAAGGCGGTAGCGGAAAAAGCAATCAGCAATACAGATGAACAAACAAGAGTTGGCAAACAAAATGACGTACACAGGCACCGGACCCCGCCGGATTGCCCTGGTGCTGTGAGGGGTGGGGTGCGGGACAGGTCAGGTGAGTGACAGGTAGTTTAATGAGAAGTCAATCACCCCGTCTCCCTCTTCTTTCTTCTCCCCAATTGATAATTAGCTCGCAGGAAGCTGATGGATTCAGACCCAACCGGTGAATGACAAGTAACATAAACATATCCATATTTGTTTGTTTGATAAAACACTAAGATGTCTAAGTTGAAACGTAGGTGCCATAGAGATACCGCCAAATTGCCTGTGCATAATATGGTCAAACTTTGGAGGTGGTTTGTGACGCCTCCAAAAATAGCAGAGGATTCATGTAGGTAAAGATCAGGATTTGATCCATTTCCACATCCCATATGCTCGGACGACCCTTTTAATCATACTGTCAGAGAGAGCGAGCGAGAGAGAGAGAGAGTAGGAGGGAGAGCGAGAGGGAAAGGGGAAGGACACTCTCATGAATATTAATGCTCTGAACCAGAATCCAGACAGCTGCTGACGTGGCAGACACCCAGGTGGATTGTGGATGTTAACGAGATAGTGGAGCCCATCTGGTGGTGCAGATCTGCGAAGCATTAGCCTGATGGGCCAGTGCATCAGGTGTGTCTCTGGCCACCGTGGAAACCATTTAAGGCTAGCTAGGGCAAGACAGGCTGAGAATAGTTGATGTGAAGTATATGTGAAGAAGAATAATAGTGGAGAGAATTCGGTGTGGGGGGAAATTAGTTTTAGGTTTAAAAGGAAGTGCTTGTCAGAATGGTCAAAGGGGGATATGGGTCAACTGGTGCGTACTAAATGAGGTAAGTAGGGAGATAGTGTAGCGGTGTTCCAAGCCAAGCCGAGAGATCCTGGGTTCCATCTCCAATGTCCACAACCTACCTGTAGGCATCCTTGAGCAAGATGTTTCACCCTTTAGCTGCTCATTGATGACATGGATCTGATTTCAGTGGTAGTTTGTAGGAAAGTGTTGACTAAATTACAAAATAATATAGTACATGTGAAATCAAGTCTGGGGGCTTTATATAAAACATAGGCTCTGATTTATTGAAGACTATGAGGTATATGGAGTGCTTCCTTTGATGGATAATAACAACAGTTGTGGTTGTGGAGGGATTTGAAATCTAGGCCCCCACTGTGACATTCAACAGATATTGGATATTGGTGCTGGTGGTTAAAAGGTTTTGTGGATGAGAAAGACAGAACAGTCTACTGGGTCCAACATTGTCTGCTGCACATCCAACACTTCTCAACAGAAGGGAACCAATAAGATCTGTCTGGCTACCACAGCCTTTAGTTCACAAAGGCTTTATTTCCCAAAGGCAAAGAGTAAATATGCTGATTACTATTCCATGTGAAAAGATATTTAGCCCTTTTTCAATGTTTTGCTGTAGGTGTAGATAGAACCATACAGCCACGTTTCAATGGAACAGATTCACTACCCGTTCACAGTTAGTCGTAAATACTAGTATTAGTCACACAATCACATCTAGAACAACTACATCATCATTGATGTAGAACTACATGCATTTCTAAATGGTTTTACATGAAGTTCTACATCAACTTCCCTTCAACTTCTACATCAACTTCTACATTGATTTCTACATCAAGCTCCACATCAACTTCTACTTTCATTTCTAAATCTAGTTCCACATCAAGTTCTACATCATGTTCTACATCTAGTTCTACATAAATGTCTTCATCAACTTCTACATAGACTTCTACGTCAATCTCTACATCAAGTTCAACATCAAGTTCGAGGGCTTCTTGACCCTAGTAGTAGCAGTAGTAGCAGTAGTAGTAGTAGCAGTAGCAGTAGCAGCAGTAGTAGTAGTAGTAGTGGCAGTGGCAGCAGCAGCAGTAGTAGCAGTAGTAGTAGTAGTAGCAGTAGTAGTAGTAGTAGTAGAAGTAGTAGTAGTAGTAGTAGTAGTAGTAGTAGAAATAAGAAAATGTGCAACCAGAGTAGCAATAGGAATCACAAAGACAAGGTAAGAAGAGGTTATATTAAAAGATGTAGAGTGCTTGATGTTTCAGGACACAAATTGCAGCCTAAATTCTACATAAGTGCAACAAAGTCCACACATTTCTTGATTTCCATAATGACCAGCAGACAGGCAAAGCGGAGAGGTTATGTAAAATAATGACCATCTCTCCTAATGACCACAAACGGACAATCGATGAAATGGCAAAATAAGCAGTGATGAATTGGCTCAAATATCACTTCCTGCGACAGCCTTACGATGAAGCTGGCTGGCCCTAAGGGGCCGTTATATAAAGCAGCAATCGTAGTGAAATTGAATCAATGAAACGTAGAAATGGCAGCCATGGAAATGCACCTGCTACATCGGTCTCTTTTAAGACCAGCTAAAATATAGTCACTCTCAACAGAGTTGTACAAGGCTTACCATGGCAAGAAGACTGTTAATGAAAGTGTATATGACAAGAATTTGCTTTGAGTGACATAACATACCAAACACTTTTTTGTAATAACAAATTTCATTGTTTTTACTGCATAATCACTCCCCTTTTACAGTCTGTAAATACACATTTTTGCTTTGCTTATTTGAGTTTTGTCCGTGCGTTGCTCAGGTCACCGTGCAGATGAAGTGAACGTACAGTAAGCACTGACTATATGGCCATACAGTTTACTTTTACTTATTTCACAGTAGCAGGAAAGATGATGAGCATGTAGCCATGATAACTGGCCTCTCACATGAAGTCATTTTATGAACAGACCTTTAGCACAAAACATATATTAGATTAGATTCAGATTCAGTGGCAATTTGTTCAGACTTTGTCATCCATGCATGGGACTATTTATATTTCCATTTGCCGTGGCCATGGGATTTAATTTCTGAAGTAGGCGCTGGATGTTTTAATGGAACTGATTATAAGAACTAGTTGTTCAAATGTAACGTAATAAAAATATAATCTGACTGCACACAGAGTTGATGGGGGATGGTTTTGGCTCTGCCTGTTGACATGCATGCTACAATTGAGCTACAGTCTGTGGTGTGTGTCCGACCATTTGGGCAAACAACTTTTGGACGAACCATTTGGACGAACAAACAACACTATTCTCCTACAACAAGAAAAACAATTATTTTTATTCTAAGTTTTCCTTTGTGATAAAAATCGACTCAGGCGCACACAAACACAAATTATTATAAGCTGTTGTTTGTTCTTGCTTTCTGGTCCTTGACGCCACATATTGCTTTCACATTAGAAGCCTCACTGAGATGTTTAAGTAATTTCATTTGTTGAGATGAAAACAAGATGTGTCGGGGCTTTGTGTGCAATAATGTTGCATTTTTAATAGTGGCTATGAACCCAAATAAAAATGTTTGACTTCTAATCTAAACAAGGAGCTAACGGATAAAACGGCGGGGTCGATCTATTGACATTCCTCACACCTCATCTTGGGTCTCTTTGATAACTCTGCTGGGAGGCAGCTGCACGTAAACAGTGTTATACACATGCATGCACGCCATTATGCCCTAATAAACAGTTGGAGCTTTTCTTGTCTTCTCTGGGCTGCTTTGAAACGCATTAAAACTGATGAGCTTAGTTAGCATCGATTTGGAGGATTGATCGCCCCAGAGCAACTGCCTGTGTAAACACATCCTCTCTGTGTGTCTGTGAAAAGCTGGTCTGGAATCAGCTGTTACACAGTGTCATGAATCGAGTGGGGGAGTTCAGACTTTTTATAGCCTTTGTAGTTTAGTCATTAGCAGGCCTTCCCTTTGTGTTTTCTGGTTCAGCCTCGTAGTATATCCCTTGTGTATCAGTTTCAATGGGGGGGGGGCGTGGGTATGTTTGGTAAATCTTGTAAATCTCAACTGAAGTTGAACCAAACTGGCAACCAAAAACACACAGTTTGCTGGTTTATCCCCTGTTTAGGGAATAAACCCTTCTTTTTTAATCAAATGGACTTTGTCCCTAACCTGTGGGCCCTTACAGCAGCTGGAACGCCATGCATCAAGTGTTTGCAATAAGGCAGCGTCTCTGTGTGTCGTCACGCCGACCCAGGCCGTGCTCTTTTCCTTACCTTGTGTACGTTGCGGAAATGGCATATTTCAAAGCTGCACTCCCATCCTGTGTGCTCGTCCAGTCACTGACCTTTATGTATGTATTTCTCTTTCAACACTTGAAACTACTTCTGACGATCATGTGAGCCCTCGAGGAATAGCTCAAAGATGCCATTACAGACATCTTGGTCTACATGGATGTTACCACACACTTAGACCTCAGTAGATAAATCTGTGTTCACTAAACACATCCTTCGCTGCTCCGGTATGACGCCCACAGAGAGGGAGTCCATGTTCTCCTGGGCCTCTCTATCTGAGTGTGTATCAGGGTCTGAGTGTGTGTGTGTGTGTGTGTGTGTGTGTGTGGGCGTGTGTCTGTTTGTGCACATGTTTGTGTGTTTGTGTGTACGTGTGTCTGTTTGTGTACATGTTTGTGTGTGTGTATGTGTTTGTGCGTGTGTGTGCTCCCTTCCCGTCCTTCATCCAGCGAGGGCGAGGGGTGGCATGCTGAGTTCCCGCGCTCCCTCCATTAGGCTCCATTGAATTCCACTTTGACGCCACGTTGGAGGACGCCCCCCCCCCCCCACCTCCCTCAGCCCCCTGCGCAGCCCCCATCATTTAGCCTGTCAAGCCGACGAGCCTCGCGGCTCAATGAAGATTAATTATGATCCCCACGTCGCCACGGCGACTGGGGGTAATGAGATGAGCTGCATGGCGGGGCGGCACATCGCTTTCTCTGCTGTCACATTTCCACCGTCAACATCTTCCAGACACTCGCAGGCTCCTGCCTGATGACGGCAGATGGTTGGAGAGGAGAGACGGGGGGGGAGGAATGGCGGTGAACACACACCGCAGCCGCGGGGACGGTCTGCGGACGTTGACCTCGTGGGGGACATGTCTCTACGGCCCGGTTTTGATGAAAAGCTAGGGAGATGTGGTGTGTGTGTGTGTGTTTCTCACCAGTGTTGTGTATTTATTGTGTATGATGCTTGTCATTTAGTGTGTGGTATCTTCAACCTTATGGAGAGACAAGCCAAGTCTGGCTTGGTCTGGTCTCCATTAGTCTGCGATACAGCAGTCCTGCTATGCTGTCGTAGAACTCCTGGGGAGGCGGCCCAGAGCCCGGGCAACAGACACTGAAACAGGCAGAGCTAGGCTTTGTTTTCATCTATCTGAGGGAATGAAGTTTCAGGAGGGGATTTAAATGAGTCCAATTCTACAGTGGCTAGTCTACACAGAGTTGATTTGAAACCTTTACAGACAAAGTTTTCTACTGCCGGTTGAATTTGTGTTCACCAATTTCGCGCTTAAAGATCACAGTTTGTCTGCCATAAGACTTTAGAAATAATTCTAAAGTCTGATTGTAAAACTAATGGAAGACAACTTGTTCAAGAATGCCTACAGCAGGGGTTCTCAAACTATATAGGGCCCGGGACCCCTCATAGGGCAGACAATTTTTTAAGGACCCCCTCATAACTGCAACACAAATGTAATCACATAGGCTCTTATCTATTTGTTCTGTTAGATGCTTTTGAACTCTTTTATGCTTCAAACATTCAGTGCCAAAAGCCATTGATGTAACAGACAATATAACATTGCACAAATAAAATACTTAATGCATTGAGAGGCAATTGTTTTAGTAGGTAAATCATGAATCATAGCTAAAGAGTGTGTGTGTGGGGGGGGGGGGGGAGGGGTGGGTGAGCAAGTAAAAATGAACTGCAACAACAGTGCAACAACAGTGCAACAGGCTATTTGATAAGTATAGTGATAAAAGACAATGAAAATGCACGGATGCAGTAACAGGCAATACACAGAGAGAATATAACTTTTTGAGAAATACTTCATGTATTACAGAAATATAAGTTTAACCATTTTCAGTGGTTTTGTGTGCGTGTGTGTGTGAATGAGTGAGAGAGAGGCAAGTACAATTAACTGTAGCAACACAGTGGAACACAAAGTAACTAGTGCAACATCAACCTTTTGATCAATCAAATCAAGTAGTGTTAACAGACACAAAGACAATTTTTATTTTCCACATATTTTTTAGCAAACTCTTCACGGACCCCCTGGCAATGTGCCGCGGACCCCACTTTGAGAACCACTGGCCTACACTGTGGTACACTGTGGTACACTGTGGAACTTTTGCAAGCCCTAACAGACATGTGATTTGTTTGCAGACCAGTCTGACTGATCACAGCTCAAGGTCAGAATGGAACAGTTGTTCAAATGTCGTCAACTTTGATTCATTATTGTCTGCCCCTGGTGACATTTGGAAATACGAGAGCAGAGTGTTTGTTATGCTAATGAGTGGAAGGTTGCGTTGTTCAAGAACATCTGCCGCAGCGGCATTAAGCACGCTGCCATGAGCTCTCCAAGGCATTGGGACATTGTAAATGTATAACTCTACAGTACTGCAGGACATACAACGAAAGGCTCTTGACAGGCAAATAGCTGTGTAACCATTAAGATAAGATGACCATAGAGTAGATCTGAAGTGCTTAAAGTTTAACCACATTTGTAATCTTGACCAAAGAAGCTTTGGAATGGAATGGATTCTGGAATGGAATTTGTTTGCAGCAGACATCTTTATTTATTAATATTCATGTGCCCTATTTTATATGGAATTCATTTTTACTTGAAATAAATGATAGTGGTTTCTGTGGATATTTATTTTCACACAACTGTAAAGAAATACCTTTTTAAAACCTCTACATACATATTGATAATATTGATCAATCTTTCTCTGTGGGTTTCTTGCATAAACCATAATAGTTAAATCAAATGGTGGTATGATTTTATGTCTGTTTTAATAAGCGGCCATGGCTGGATGCGTCCCTCAAACCAGATTTTTCTTCCCTCCCTTTAATTAAAACGGCCGTTGAAAGCAGAAGAATTGGCTGATATCTGATATATCACTTTGCTTTTTTTCAACCTGACCTCAATTTTCCGTGCTCACCTTCGCAGATGAGGCTGGAACTCTCCTTGGCTGGAAAACGGTTCTCTACTGTAGCTTGACTGTTTCATCACTGGAGACTTTCTTTCCTTAATTTTTGAATGAGGATTCTTATTAAGGATAATATGAATTTGGTAGCCTTCTGTGAAGTCGGTTGAGTCTCGTTCCATTGTAAAGTTTTAATTGGTGAAACAGGTGGCTCCATTTATGTTATTGGAAGAAAGGTGTGTGTATACAAATAAACTATATAAATAAACCAATAAACCTTATTTTGATTTAGACACTGGTTTGAGTACGTGCTGTTGTTGGTATTAGTACATTTTGTACATAATAGCATTTGAATGATAGTGATTTCTTATGGTGATGATTCTTGCACCATCCTTCCCATACACAAACACACAAACACACACACACACACACACACACACACACACACACACACACACACACACACACTCCCCCCCCCCCAATACAGTTCACCCAACTCACTGAGGGACAGCCTATGTGGTTCTACTGCCCCCCATATTCAAAAGATCCCTTTGTTCTCCAGAATAATGGCCCTGAACCCCGTCCAGAACCAGCGGGACCCAGGCAGGATCAACGGCCTATGCAGAGCCACCTCACAGCAGCCCGCTCCATTCCCCCACCTCCCTCTTTTATCTTTGTGTGTCCCATGGCCTGCCTCCGCCTCACTGCCTGCCTCGTCCTCGCCTCATTACCAGAGACCCGCTGCCTTTCAACACAGTGAGGCTTGTGAACAGGGTCCCTTGCTGGAAAAGTTAGTTCTTCCCAAGTTAAAAGGATCAAGGCAGGGTATGGTTGGGGGAACTCCTCTCAACATGTGTCTGATTTTCAGCAGGAGCTATGTGGGCCTCATGAACGGTAATGGCTGTACAGTCCTTCTCTCGGATCATTGCTGTAACAAGCTGGTCGACTATGAAAGACAGTGTTGATGTCTGAGAGAGACAGATGAGTCTGTTTGCATGTTTCTCTGGTAAATGTTGTTTGGTACAGGCTATAATTACCGGAAGGTTATTCCAGCGTGACTCTTCATTGAGAGAGTTGTTTATGTCCAGGTACACTTAACCTTCTTCAGTGCCATTTTTTTACCCCAGATTGCATTTTAGCGAGAAACTAAATATTTCACATCGTTTTGCCAGAATGACAACAATGTGCATATTTATTTGTCTATGCAGGAACAACAACATTCACGCAGAGCAATGTTGTTCATGATAGTACGACACAACTTAATGAAATAAGTGTGAATCATCATCATTTTGTTTATTTTCAAAAGTACAACTCTTACTCTCTGACTTCTTGTCCTCAAATCGTAAACCTAATTTAAAAAATATATAAACTCCGCTGTTTTATACTGCTGTTGCATTTACACTTTGCAAAATCCACTTAACTGCAGAGATTAAACCTTCAACTGTATCTACGTCCTTGGTCCCTTTCAATACATATTTTATGTCCATGCTTATTTCATTTAGTTGTGTGGTTCTACCTTTCATAACATTGTGCTTCATGAATGTGGTTGATTTACTTTGCTCAAGGGAAATGTTTCAAATGATACATTTGGGTCAAAGCAAGTGCCATGTTATATTGAATGTTTCGTTATATCGGTGTGCGTTATGGCAAAGGTAAAGTGTTTAGTTAACTGCATATTGTCTTCTTCTAGAACATTTTCGCTCTTGCCTCGTTTTGTATTCTCCTTCTTGTAATTATTTTTTGAATCCTTGAATCTCACTCCTTGTTGTTTTACAAAAGTGGGTACTGGAATACTTCCAAATGAAGCCGGATATTCGGATATTCATTGTAAAACCTCACTGAACCCAAATCCTCCCTTTGCACATAGAGTAGAACACTGTAGAGCGCACAATGCAATGTAACATGCTCAAGGTTCGCCGAGCATGCTCAAGATTCTCGAGCGTGCCTTTGCGTGCGTTGTCTAATATGAATCACAGCACTAGTCTGTGGCGTAGCTTCCTCCAAGGTACGCTACATCTGCCCATGTCCACAGAGACAGACCTTGAATGGCTCTTTATGCACCCAAAGGACATCTTCCACTTTGCTCTCTCTCTCTCTTAATATTCAGTGTCCTGAATAACCGCTGAAGCACATCATCCACCTCCTTCTCCTCCTCCGCCCTTGCGCGCCCCTGACTTCCTCCACACTGAAATGAACAATTTACCTCTTGGAACTGAGATATCATCCTCAAGCCCAAGGAATATGCGTGACACAATATCACCCTGTGCCATACGATTAGAAAAACCAGCATCTAAAGGGGAAAAAACATGGGAGCTTGAATATTTACACAGGAAACTGAACAGCGCTGAATAGGAATGTAAGCGTTGTCGTTTCCACCATTGGTCAGATTAGTGTGGTTTAATATCACTCGCCGTATCCAAGACTTTTTACAGGGAGATTACATTGGGAGGAACGTGTTAAGCTTACATAAATACACATATCCCTCAAGCCAGTGAAGACTGCTGCAATAAATCACAGGCCAGCACTACGCTAATGCGACAGTGGCATTCAGCCTCGATTGATCCAAAGCCAAATCAAGGAGGAGTTTTTGAGTCACAGAACCAGATTGAAACATTATCTACAGCCCTCCCAGTGATCTGATTGGCTAGCCTTACCCCAAGGCTGTGGACAGCGTTAGGGTAGAACTGTGTGTCTAAAGATATGTGGTGTAAACATAGAATACACATTACGCTGCTAGAAACTGTGTTGTTTTATTCATATTACATTTTAGTTATGTTTTAGTTGAGATTTTAAGAGAGAGACCCTGCTCAGTTGTAAAGCATGAATGGTGAAAACAGGAAACTAATAGAACAACTCAATGTACAATAACACACTAAAGCCTACAATATAAAACAAAAAAATACAACTAAGAACAGCAGTTGTCTAACCAGAACACATGATGTAGTCTCAGCCTAATCTCTATACACGTATGATAACCACAGAGTCATACGCATCTCCCCTTCTTATCTTGAAAACCCACAGAGACCAATTCTAGTAACCTCCTTACATTGGTATTCAAATAAACCCTTTTATCTGTGCTGTGTTTATAGGAGGGGGGTGGGGTGAGGGCTCTCAGGGGATGCCTGGTGACATTGATTAATGCGGCTTGGTGCGTACGGCCGCAAGCTGAGTCAAAACATAAGATACAGTGCAGCGTGGTATTATCATGTGTGGAGAGACGGTGGGGACGAGGCTGATTACATAGTACAGCTGCACCGCTGTTGGATTTGACCATGTGGGCTGCGTTCCAAAGATATTTCCTATACACCTCCTTCCTATTGCTCCTTCACTATACCCTCAAGGAGACAAGCAGTATTGATGTGAGTGGCCAGAAAGGAGGAGAGGTAGCCCTGTAAGTTTCTGTTTCGCAATGGCCGGGCTGGCCAGTGTATGATTCCCAAATATGAGCACAGCCCTTCCGTTTTACAAACAACTCCAGCCAAACAGATTAAAGTGACAAAAGTGATTAAAGCCAAAACATATCCTCCTCTTTTTACATTCAGTCTACTTTGTATGAAACTGTTTTGATTGCTCTGTAGATTGTTACCAAGTCCTTGGGCGCCGCCCTTCTATTTTCCATTGGGCAGACTCTGGTCACTACTTTATATTGATTCATGTTTGTTCACGGGGAAATTTAGACAGTGTACATTATTGTGTCATTATGTCAACCTTCATGCACATACACTCACCCACACCATATATTTCATATATCCTGACCTATCTGACATCCTGCCTGTCATTTTCTGGCTGAGACAATGTCCACTACATAAACCACATATAACCACATATAACATATAAACCACAAAATTAATAGTAAGACCAATTTTTTCTGCAATAATAGCATTTGGTCACTAAGTATACCATTTTATTATTAAATAGTTTAAATAGTTTCTCCATAAACAGTGAAACTTTAACATGTCCTCGCCGCGTTCTGTGTAGTGTATTGTGTTTTAAAGTGCCTTTAGGAGTTTGTGCATTGATCGATGTGCATAGTTTGTTTAGACTGTGAACAAGGGATTTTTCTCCAAGATGTTCTTCATGAATAAATATTCACTTGAATGAACTAACTGGAATAAAGGACAAATTGTTGTTTTCGCTTTTGTTCGGCTCTTAACCTGTAAAAAAAAATAAAAATGAAAATAAAATCAATAGGCATTTGCCATACTGCTGCTATAAGCCGTCGATGAATACAATGTAAAAAAGCCTTTCCAAACAGAGAACCGAGCAGACGACTGAAGATGAAGAACAGCCCATGGGGGGGTTCCAAAATGGCGGATGGATGTGTGGCTGCTCGGGTTAATGAGGCTATAGGAAACAACAGAGAGGCAATAACAAACAACACTGATGAAATGATGTGGATTGTACACTGGAGGAGCCTGTTTCTCTGCTGAATAACTTCTCTCTCTGGCACTCTGTCATTTTTGTGTCTCTCTCTCTTTCTCTATCTCTCTCTCTCTTATGACAGTTCAGAAATTGCAATAACTAGGTGCCAGAGGGACAAGCGGATGAGAGAGAAGTGTTTGGGAAACCAAGGGTGGGGGGTGGGGGAACAGAGGAGTCTCGCGGCCCCCCCAGGATATTTGTCTTTATGTCTCACTTCCAATTAAAAAGGCTTGGAAAGCAAAACGCTCCCCACATAAACAGGAGTAATTCCGCTCACTTGCGACATTGTGAATTAAAAGCGACGGATTGTTAAATGTTCCTCTGTCTCTATGAAAGGAACCGCGTATCGGAGAGGGGTTGGGGTCTGCGGTTCTTCTTTGACAGAGCATCAAGTGGATAAGACGTGTTTTTTACTGCCTTGGCCTCCAGTGCTTTCGTGTGAGTTCTGTCGGTTCTTTCAGGTGGAGCTCGTCTTGTCAAGTGTAAAGATATATGATATATGTAGCCCCCCAACTTCATCAGCCCTCCTGCCAACCTTCAGCCCTCGCACCTCCGAGTGTCACAGCCAACACAATACCGCTCACCTCGCTGTACAGCAAGGAGGTCACGTCCAGCTCATCGCAACCTTTACAAATAGAAATGTTCCCCAATCCCTGTGTCTCCTCTGAATCCCTGAATCTTTTACCACGCAAGCACTTGACAAACACAACTCAAAATAGAGTCTTTTGAGGAGTGAAAGCCCTGGTGAGTTTGTCTGGGAGACATGGTTACAAAGGTCAGAGGAGAGAGAGGTCAAGCGCCCAGCAAAGTCTTACTTCCTGCCATCCCCTTGTTGTCTGTGGAAGG
The DNA here is from genome assembly GCF_964030765.1 of Micromesistius poutassou. Taxonomy (NCBI): domain Eukaryota; kingdom Metazoa; phylum Chordata; class Actinopteri; order Gadiformes; family Gadidae; genus Micromesistius; species Micromesistius poutassou. Next base: position 8,741,581 of record NC_140293.1, on the reverse strand, counting down.
CCTTCATGGAGCTCAGATGTCCACTTTAGACTTTCACAGTCCTGTGAGTCTGACAGTGCGTATGTGTGTCCATGTGTCTGTGCATGTTTATGTATTAGATAGGAGGGACGGGGTCCTGGATTTTCGCTGCTGGAGTGGAGAAGCAAGCAGGGTACTGATAATCCATCTGCCAATAAAGCCCTGAATCCTTCCTCCTGTCTAACCTACACAGATGTCCTCTGCTCTCCCCATGAAACACACGCTGTCCCAGCCCCACTCAGTGCTACTCTTTTTGTCTGCCCACTATTCTTCTATTCGTCCTTTTTCAGAACACATTTTTCATCACGTAAATCGTACTCTGTTTCTCCCTCCCCCTGTCTCGTTCTCTCTTTCTCCCATCCCACTCTCTCCCCCTGTCTTGACATCTCTCCATCTGTCTCTCCCCCTCTTTGTCTCTCTCCCCTTCTCTTTCTCTCTACCTCTCCCTTCCTCTCTCTGTCCTCAATCTACCTCCCCCTCCCTCCCTCACCCCCTAACTCTATCGCTCTTGCCTGCCCTCTCTCCTGCCTTTTCTCTCTCTCTTTACCCCTCTCTGTCTCTTGCCCTCCCTCTCCCTCTCTCCTTCTCTTTCTCCTCTCTCTCCCTCACTCTCTATCCCTCCCCCCCCCCCCCTCGCTCTCTCTGTAGGATATAGACCTTGGACTGGATAGGAACTGGAAAGGAATTGGCATCTCCCTGCTGGTGATTGTGCTGGTGTTGTCTGTCATTGGGCTCTCCATTGTTGTCCTATCCAAAGGTAAGATCTGGCATGCTGCAATAAGAACAGATCTGGCATCAGCCTCTGTTAAAGCCGGCCAATACAGCGTTAGACACAGAGCCAGAACACGCCGGGTGTGTCTGTTTTTTTGACTCCAGATTGGAAAAATGTGTTTTTTATTTTATTTGTAAGATAAGATAAAATAACACTTTATTGGTCCCAGGTGAGATGTGTGGGTGTAACTATACTTGGGTAGGTATTTATATTTAAAAACACACACGCACACGCACACGCACACACGCACACACACACACACACACACACACACGCGCGCGCGCGCGTGCATGCACACATGAGTGCACACACACGCACACCTATCATCTCATGGAAGTATGCAATTACCAAAGAGAATATACCAGTAACCACTGTACCTTTGTATGTCATTCTTACTCTCCCCTGCATTACATGTATTATTAGCTACTACCTATCCAATTAATTTCATAAAGAAATCCATTTTAGAATTAACTTGAATTTCAGTCAGTTTGTGCGACTGAAAACATCTTTCATCTAAACAATGTGACATGAAGGGGAATTCTCGAGTGGTTCAGTGTTTAACTTCTACTCAATTATCACAAACAATACGTAGGCCCCTCCGTTCCCAGCACAGATGAAGGGCCGGGACCATAGACTAGATGGGGAGCTGGGGGGGTTGGCGGTGGACTTAAGTTAACACGGCCGGGGTCATGGTGTGTTCACAACCTCACCTTCCACCATCACCACCGCCGGGACAGGCCCTGTGAGGGAAGCTCTCTGGCCAAGCAGCCACCATCTGGCAGCGTCAGGCTGCATCCATGGCCTCCATGCAACTAAAGGAAAATGGCCAACCCCCCCCAACCCAAGGGGGCGTCGGGGCGTTCGGTGCCTCGCCCCCCGAGTGATAACGCGGCTAGCAGCCATGGGGGAGGTACAGCCACTAGCTCCACGACCCCAACCGCAGGCCCACTACCCAACAACCAGTGGACTGAAGTAATGTTTCCATAATGAAAGTTTTCTGTTTTCTGATTTCAGACGATGGCTCCAAATCAGTTGGCTCCCAGCTGACCCTGGATGACCTTTTCAACAGACACTTTCAGGTCCATGATCCGGATGCTAAGTGGATCAGCGGTATGTATATATTTGAAGCATACACACTTATGGCTTGTACATGACAAGCAACTATACTTATGGTTTGTGCATTACAAGCGTGCATATTCATGTTTTTTACGTAACAAGTAAAAATATTAATGGTTTGTAATTAACAAGCACAATCATCAATTTCACATGGATAGTACCAATGTTTGGAACTACTCGCCAAACATTTCTCCCTTCTCCAAGCAAAAAATATCTCCTCTGAGGAAAGCCTTCCGTGCAGATTTCTGTTAAACTTCCTATGGGTGGCGTCATTTTCTTAAATTTCAGATGGGCAGACTGCCGTGTTTCTTGTTATTCACAAACTGAAACTCCCTCCTCCAAGCACTGATTCAACATATAATTTCTGAAAATTGAAATAGGCTTTTAACAGGCTTGAGGCCAGACTGATCTGAAAGGTTAAGAATGGAGAGCTCTGGTGATCAGGATGGTCGCACAATGGAAAGATGCTTATGGAAAGCTGTTGTTTACAACATGTGTAGTAAACGCAGAGCTCAGAAAACAAAGAATTCACAGCAACTGTACACTTTGAGTGCACACATCTCTTTTCCGAAGTCTCCAGCAAAAGCTGACCGAAAAAAAAACATCTTTTGTCTCAGATTATCCTATTTAATCGCCTTTAAACCTCTCCCTGAAGCAACTGCTCTCTGTATCGCTTTTCATTAATACCGTTTCTGTACGGAGATCAAGGACAAATCCCTCCTTTTCACACATCTAGAACAAAGGACAAATACAAAGTACTATTGACACAGGCGTGTTTAATTTTCACAAAATAGATGAATGATCAAATGAGGCTGTTCCTGATTGTTCTTGTTGTTTTCTGATGTTTGTCTGTTTTGGTGAACCCCCTCCTTCGCTGAATGTGCTTTATTGATATTTTATGCTAAATAGAGAAGCAGTGGGGGTCATGTGAATCTTTGGCAAAACAAATCTAGCTGTAGAGAAGAGGCAAATTTATGCATCATTAACACTTTCCTAAAACTTAGATTTAATGAAATTATTCATGAACAAAGAAAAATGTGAGCAATAACTACTTAAAAAAAAGTAGGATCATAGAACATACTCTATCATATTTCTCTATAGAAATAACAAATATTGATCAGGTTTTTTTAATCCATTCAGAACACCTTTCTAAAAGCAAGGCTTGCTAAAAAAAACCCTTGAAATGAGATTTGACTACGCTGCTGCAGAGTCTGAGCATTTTATGCCAGATCGCAGATTGTATACCTTCCCGTTGTGTACTTTCAATGCTATCTAGGCCGTAGACATACAGACATATACTCAGTTGAGAAATGTAAATGTTATAGTGCATAAAATCCAGAAAAAACACAGCTGCCCCGTGTGGCGTATATTAGGCCAATGTTGACGCTGACCGAAAGGCCAATGCATTGCTATGATGGTCTCAGATAAGCTAATAGTGATATCCAATGATATCAGAAAAGATACTTGAAAAGATACTTGAAAAGATACTTGAACATCAGAAGAGATGGTCCGGTTAACATTTCTTTGTGGAGGGAAGTTCACAGGGCGCTTGGAACTTGGTACTGCTGAGAATAAAGTTTGGTTTTAAAAAAACATTTTAAAATAAAACTTCTTCAAAAGCAGGACTAAAGAAAGCAATGACAGAATATAGAATGGAGGAAAGAAAGACAGAATATATATAATAAATGTAACTCAGCAGTGTGGGAATACATTGCAACCTGGATGTATGACACGCATAAAACCAAGTTTTTGACCTCAATATCATTTTCCCCTGTCACCAATTTTCTCTTTAGCCTATTGTGATTTGCATGGGATTAAAAATGTTGCAGTTAAGGCTTTCAGGGGGTCTCAAGTGACAGTGAGAGGGGCTCGGCCTCCCCAGGGCCCATGTATTCCGCTCACTGACTATCGGTATCCATAAATAAAAACAGGTGCCCAGAAGGAGCTCCACACATCCCAACACACAGGGGCGGAGTGGCCGTCGGGACGATCGGGAGTTTTCCCGGTCGGCCAGTCGGCCACCGAGGTCAGGTGGACCAGCCCACATTTAGCTTCCGCGAGACGTGTGTAAGCCGGGCCTATGCGTTATACATCATTATGCTACTTCAGCGCTCGTCCGTGACCCCCCCCGTCAACAATCGCGACCGTAACAGCACTCGTCCGCGATCCCCCCCCCTCCCCCCCCGTCAACAATCGCGATCGCTACGCCACTGGGCCGGTGGTGGGCCGGTGGTGGGCTGGGCTGGGCAGGTCAGAATTCTCCCGGTGGCTTTTAGTGCCCCACTCCGCCCCTGCCAACACACATGGTATTACTATAGGTTTCTGAGAAGCAAAGCTTCTCTCAGACACTGTGGTGAACCGCTGCCCAGACAGATCTCATCCACACACACCTCACTACTGGTGTCCCCCGTCCTGGCATCCATGACTCACCAGAAGGCACTAGGCATGTACGATTTTACATTCTTATTTTAGTAAGTGATAAAACGACATAGATTACTATGTTGAAGATCATATATAACAAATATTACTCATTTATAATTGTTCACGCTTAAGAGAGCACTTTGACACTTTGACAAATTCTGTCTGCTTTGTCTAATTTTTGACCCGCCAACAAACCAATCAGATTGGCTGTACAATATAACACTGTGAGTGTCAAAAAAACCCATCAACACCAAATCTTCAACAAAGCAACAAGACGTTTAGCCAGACACACCCCGTTTCAGAACATGGCTTACATGGCTTGCCGGCTTCTGCCTGACACAAAACGGATGCCTTTTTCCCAATGACCGTGGGCGATATTTTGGGAATCTCATAAATATTCATGAGGAGCCGTTATCTGATTGGCCAATGAAGCAATACGCACCAGCGAAAGACCGAAAGGTTTTGGACTTCATTATTTTGTCTTTATTTATTTAAGTCTTTATTTATTTACTTAGGTTTTGAACCAACTATTTTGGACTTGGAAAATGTCTTTGATATTTTATCGCTCAACAGCCTGAGTGCCAAGTTGTTTCATTATTTCTGGGGAAGGGTGTCAGGCTCCATGACAGCACACCCAGGCCTCCCTGGTGCCCAGGCCAACCAAGGTGGCCTCTGGTGGGCTTGGGGGGTGGGTAGGGTCGGTACCCCTGGTCCTATTTATTTAATTATTTCTTGGGATGGGTGGATCGCGTGGCAGGCTTTTTAAATTTATGAATAATTCTGGCAAAAGCTGTAAAAAGGCTATTAGGAACTAAAAATGACACTCTGGTTATACTAGTGGGTCTGACATCATGGACTGAATACATCTTAAAACAGTTAATGTCTTAACAATAATGACAGAGCCCATCAATAGACAAAATAGTTTTTAATCATGAACAGAAATACTCTAGTATAGTGTATATACTCTATAGTGTGTTATCATGGACTGCATACATCTTAAAACAATTAATCTCTTAACAATTAAAAAACGTAACAATAATGACAGAGCCCAAAATAGTTTTTAATCATCATGAACAGAAATACTCCTAGACCAGTGTGTTCCACCGAGGGACGTGTTTACTTCTACACAGCACTCCTCTTTCTGCCCGTCCTACGATAAGGCTGCTCCCTCGCCGAGGCCTTCGTGGGCCGCCCTGATATGAAGGCCCTTCTCCCACCCAGTGCCATCTTTCTGCGGGCTACAGCTGTTGGCTGCACTCTGGAGCACTTTGTCGTTTGCAGGTATCCCTTCGGTCTTTGGTATTGGCTCGTCTTGATACCTGGGCCCTTACTGAAGGTTGCCAGAGCCGACTGCAATGTCTGTTTTTAATTGTTCGAAGCTGGAGATGAACGCTGTTACAGGTGCTGTGAAGCTGGTGTCATCAGTTAGGCTAGCTATATTCATTAAATTTGGTTATTACACGACTCTTCTCAATGTTGTGGAACGCTCCGTTTACTTGCATGGGCCTTCCCGACTTCCGGTGGTGAATTTATTTTAGTAGCCGTGTAATAAGCGGGATACTGTATAGAACGTTGCTGGTCATTATCTAAAAATAAGCCCTGTCTGGGCTTATTTCCCAATAATGACCGGCGTTCTATACATTATCCCTTACTTAATGACCACTGACTAACGTTACATGACTGAGGCTAGATGCTTAAACTTTGCGAATGGACAATAGTAAAAAAGTGTGGTGCTAATATGTTTTACTTTACATGACCTCAGATTGTGTGGTCGAGATCTGCTAGTTGAGTCAAACACCAAGCCAGCGTCACCATCACAACGCAAGTCAACGTCCAATCCGATGACAGCTCCTCACGAATATTTATGAGATTCCCAGACTTATCCTACGGAAAAAAATATTACAGACCGTCACTGTGGCACCTCCGGCAACCACTCTGCTTCCGGCAAGCCCCGGAGACACCCGACTTAATGAAAGCACGCGGGCGCCATTTGTTTGAACACCTGCTTGGCTGCCTCAGACAACAAACCCTCAACCTTTTCCTTTTCACCGCGCCACACGTCCACGTGATGCGGGCCGACAGCTGCTCCGAGCGCCAGCGCTCCATCATCTGCGAGCGACATCGTGCTCCGCGAAACACAGCGGTTCTGATTTATGTACGACAGCGGGTGAGCTGGAGGGGAGAGAACACAATAACAGTATCTTCATCATCGCAGGGCTCTGTTCAGTGGATTGAATGATGCGGAACAATGTATATTTCATGGACACGAGACTTACAATATAATATGAATATTTATCATATTCATATTATATTCTAATAGGTAAAATACAATCAAATTTGTTGTCAAGATAGCATTGAGGATTTATTCCACATTTGTGATGACCCAGATAACAATGATATTTTTTCTTTATCACAATATTCTTTTGTCCTCATCTTGTAGTTAACACATTATCCATAGAATTTATACAGATTTATATATTTAATATATATATATATAATATATATATTTGTTACACTTATATTGAAGTTGTTCCAGCCTGGTGGCCTGGCATTGATATAGTGGCAAATATGCATTGGCATTTCCATAAAAAGGGGATCTAAAAACGATGCCTCAGCTGTCAAACACATAAATGAAATCCTTTTCCCCTCGGACTGTAGCATGGCCCGGGATTCCATTATTAGTCATTGCCATTTCTGCTGTCAGTCTCCATTTCTGACATTTGAAGTGTTACCAGTAGTTCAGTAGGCACAGAATCCCACTAGAATTTGTTTTATTCGTATTTACAGGGATGAAACCTGGCCACCCTCTTTATATCGGAACCCACCGCTGACATGAGGTCATTGGTCTTAGCATCTTGTCATCTGAAACCTTCCCTCTAGTTTGCAGATTCCTTGCATTGATCTACTGCTCATCTATTTTCAGCAAAGGACCACTTGATACCATCTGCCTTGCAAATTGTGATATTTATGAAGATGGTTTTGGTTCAGAAAACAAGTCTATCAATCCACAGTACATTGCTCATTTGCTATGCATTTCTTTAAGTGGGATATTCTTTTCTTTTCTTTTCTTTCTGGTTGGCAGCAAGAGTGTTGGGGAGTGCAGTCTGCTGTGTTTCACCAACACATGTTGGTTGAGTAAACCAGACTGCTCGCTCAAACCGGTCATTCGGATCCATGATGATAATAATAATAATAATAAAATGTGAGTTTTGAGGAGTGACATGAAGGAATAAATGGACTTGACCTCTCTAACGGAGGTGGGGAGATTGTTCCAGAGTGCAGGTGCAGCACAGCTGAAGGCCCGTGGTGACTAATTAATTAAACTATTTTTAATTAATTAAATCATTTTATAGGATGAAGCCTGTTACCTCAGGGAGCTCGGGACTCCATCTGGGCTGAAGTCGTCTTCCTCCATCACTACACACTGTGACACTACTGCTTCTCTAGCCCTCCTATAGCTCCTATAGGAGGCTGCATCACAGCAGACATCCACACAAGGCTACGCGTCGCGTCGAGCAACAAGGAAACGCTCCCTCTGTAATCAATGAAGGCTGCTACACTGAGCCCGTCAGACGCAAAGCAAAATGCTGAAGAGAAATGACGTCTATTTCTACTCATGTCGGCTGTGTGTATGCATAAACTGTGGATTTTCACAGAAAGTACATATGTTTGTATGTCATTTAGTTTAATAATGTATAGATTAGTAGTTCTGGTTGCATATTGCAAGGGAAAAAAAAAAAATCTTTACTAGGAGTTGCATTCCTGCATACAATCGCACTGTAGTCCACCTACACAGTAGGGTGTGTCCCACAGGATCCCTACGATGGCATCATGATGCATGTCATATATAATGAAATAACTGTTGTTATATAGCCTCCCTCATATAACTACTGCCCGGCGTCCCTCCATTGACTATGCACCTCTTATTAACTTCATATCTTCTCGCTAGTCTGTTTGCTCTCATGAACGAGGTGCAGTTGATGGTGGAGGTAGAGAAAGACAGAGAGTTGTACGACCCCAGACATTGTCAATATGAGGACCATTTAAAGAAAGACAACATTTGTAGCACAATTGGTGAGCTTCAGGTGAGGTCGCTTCGAAGATCGCCAATGAAAACATTGGCCCGTTAAGTGACTAAACCTGCACTGTATGCACAGTCCACTAGGGATTGTTCACAACAATGTAAAACCACATATAGCTGAAGACTCATAGTTGTTTATTCTATTTCTCCTATATGCTTCTCCAGTGGAGCAAGTAGTAAAGAAACACAATGCAACAACTTCGTTCATCATAATGCTCCTACACAGCGATGGAACTAAAATAGCATCACAAAAGGGGTGTAGACATAGGGAGAACACGCCCCCTCCTTCCTACAACCCTTAACCCAACATGGCCACCACCATGGAATGGTTTCCACTCCCCATGTAGATAGAAAGGGCTTATTCTATGGTAATGAAAACAACCATTAGTATTTTCATGGGATTATACACTAGTTCAAACATAACATCAGTGTGTGAATGTGTGTGTGTGTGTGTGTGTGTGTGTGTGTATAAATGGGTGAATGTTAGGCAATATTGTAAAGTGCTTTGGGTGGCCACTGGTTACAAAAAAGCACTATATAAATGCAGTCCATTTACCAGTCCAGTCCATTGTCTGAGGAGGCTGGTCTTTCCAGACCTTTTAGATGGTTGAGCTTTTGCGTCTCTTAGGCCTTGGCTACAATTGTAATTTCATTGTGACTTTTATCGTGCAAGCCCACCAGGACCCATTTACTGTCAGGTCTGGACAGTCCAAGATGGGATCTGGGTCACATTGTGATCTGATGAGCTAGGCCACATCCTGAGGTGGTCACATTCTGAACGGAGAGCATAGGTGTGTGGATGTGGGCAGACTACTGGCTGCGTCATTAAAACCACGCAACCTTGCTACACGGAGATGCCAGGAATCTCCTCTGTCTCCTGGGCAGATGTAAACCACGTTTGCTAATTCAGAGGTGAATATATGTTAAATATCGTTCTGACCTACAAAAACATGTTAAAACTGAATAAGCTGCTAATTGAGATGTTACTTTTTCACCACAAGAGCAGTGCTATGCTGCTATACAACTTCAGTTTTGATACTACCCAGCCACTAAATGTTGGCAAACCAATCTATTTTAAACAGCCTCAAAACAACAAATTTCATGACATCCTGCTCCAAATCTTTGCCAGAATACATATCAACATAATCAGGTATTTGTAAGATGTTGAAAAAAAGACAAATATGTAATTATAATTGTTTATAATTTGCTTGATTTACTCAAGTAGGCCTTTTTACCCCTTACTACTAAATACCTTTTGAAGGGATTTATTAGCAGGAGCATTTCTCTCTTATCTACAACCCCTGATAATGCCTCCCATCTTGTACATGTGTAAGTACTGTACTATGGAATGTTTCCAAATATTTTGTCTGTTTTTCCTTTTGTTTGGTGTGATCGCAACCATCCCCAGCTTAACATGGGAAAGACCAAGGAGTGGATTGTGTTCTACAGAAGAAGAGGTGGAAGCCCGAATGCCTGTTCCCATCGAAGGGAGCACGAGTACTAACGAGCTCCTCTAACGAGTGCCTTGGGGTGCCGCTCAACACCAGACTGAACGACACGGACACTGAGGCGTCTTCAGGAAGGGACAGCTTGTACCTCCTGAGAAGGCTCAGATCCTTCCATGTGTGTCACTAGACTCTTACCCACATTCTACCAGTCTGTGGTGGCAGTGCACCTTTCTTGTTGTTGATGTGCTGGGGGGGTAACCCTGTGGGGGGGGGGGGCTGGAAACGAAGGCCGGCCCTTTGGGGGGGGTGGGGCTGGAGCTCGAGTTATTTACTTAGTTATTACTTCTTATTTCATCCTTTCTTTCAGATGAGGAGTTCATCTTTCAGAGCTGGGACGGCAGCGTATACAAAGCCAACACCCAACACAACCAAACCCAACTCCTCCTGAACAACAACACTTTTGTGAGTGCTTCAGTCATCCAAATACTTTCTGGAGAATGGCGTGAAACTCAAACGCCATTCTCAAAAGTCAGTCAAAGTCCAAAAAAATAAAAACGTCAAAGTGCTGAGTGAATTGGGAACTGCTTCAATTTAGAAATTGCAATGGAGGTTTCGTATCAACAAAACATGTCGGCTTCGAGACAAATTATCATTTGATTGGAAGTCTGGAAATCTGGGTTATGTTTTTAGGCTGATTTTATAACCTTTGCATGTCAATGTAAATTAGTTAGACATGATAGGATGTTAGATTCATGTAGTCACACATAAGTTGGACTACATGAGTTCCAAGCTTCAGATTGGATAGTTATCTTTATTTCCCCATCTCTCCCTCCAGGCTACGTTCAAGGCCTCCCGGTTTGCCCTTTCTCCAGACCTCAACTACGTTCTCCTCGGCTATGATGTAAAACAGGTAAGAAGAAGCAGCGCCTGCTGGGGTTTGTCCCGAGGCCTTCTTTAGATGGGGGTGGGCCATGGCTGTATAATGAGGTTGACGGTTTGAAAAACAGATGTATTTAATGCATCTCAATGTTATTCAGGTATTTCATGTAATCTAATTGTTATTGTTCTTTGGCTCTGCTTCAGTTCACAGCTTTGACATTTAACGAAACACTCAGGACGATAATAGCATACTATTTGATGGGTCAACACAAAAAAATGAATAAGCTACTTTCAGAGGTTATCATACACAGTGTGTCTGGGATCCAGTCGTTTTGGCTGCCGAAAGTCAACGTGTGAATAACGTCTAACTAGCCCCTCCTTTGACAGGCCATTTGTCTTGAATTTATGCGTGCAGGGTTTGTCTCCCAAGTGATGTGCATTTATGGGAAGCTTAAAAAGTACCAATTCTTATGTCATACTTATTCACTAAAGGTTATGGAATTATATTTTGGTGCTTATTTCAGACTTGAACCCATGTTCTCAGGGCTGTGCTGGCAGCACATCAATGGGGGTAAACGGCATGATGATGGACCGGCGAGATTTGAACCCTGGTTGCTGGTGTTTTGGTTTTATAATAATCCACTACTCCACCGCGGCTACCTCACAGTGAATGAAAACATATGCGATACATTTCTTACATAGGGTGTGATCAAAAGTGAATTCCCTAAATTATACTTGGACACTTGGACACTTGGACACTTTTGAATGTCCAGTCCCTGTCTAATAAATCAAGCCTGGTTCATGATCACATTCTTGATAAAGATATAGACCTGATGTGCCTCACTGAGACCTGGCACCAACCTGAGGTTTTTTCATCATTAAATGAAGCCTGTCCCCCTGGATACAGTTACCTGCAGAGGGCTCGCTGCACTGGCCGAGGTGGTGGCCTGGCAGTAATTTACCGCGACACACTCAAGCTGTCTCCTCTGTCTCTACCTGATGTGTCCTCGTTTGAATATCTGGCCTTCAAATCAAAACCCCCTTCCAAGATCAATGCTGTACTGATCTACCGGCCGCCCAAACCACACCCATCCTTCATCACAGAGATTCACGACCTTCTCACCTCGCTCTGCTCTCTATCCTCCAATAACATCATACTTGGTGATATGAACATTCACATTGATAATCCCTCCTCCCCCCTGGCAGCTGATTTCCTTCATGTACTGGACTGTCTCAACCTCACACAGCACGTTGATGCACCTACACACACCAGAGGGCGCACTTTAGACCTGGTCATCACAGACTCTCCTTCCATCAAAGATCTGTCAGTATATGACCTGGGCGTCTCTGATCACAGCATCATTTCCATGGACATTTCCTGCCCATCTCTCCTCCCCCAGCCTAAACGCGATATTCATTTTCGCAACATAAAAAACATCAACCCTGCCATCTTGCACTCTGACCTCCAACTGCTGGCCTCAGTCAACCTTCCATCAGTCAACAAATCGGTCGATCACTACAACCATTCTCTTCGCTGCCTCCTGGATATACATGCCCCTCTCAAAACAAGAACTGTGTCTTTCTCCCGCACTGCCCCCTGGTTCACGAAAGAACTGCGCAAGATGAAGGCTGCTGGCCGTGCCATTGAGAGGCGTGTCAAATCATCTGGCCTGGTGGTACACAAGCTGGCCTACAAAAATCACCAGAAGGCCTATGCAGCAGCCCTTAAAGAAGCCCGGTCCATCTATTACTCCAACATCATCAATAACAGTCCAGGAAATTCAAAACAGCTGTTTTCCACCATAAACTATCTCCTTAATCCCAAAAACCAAACCCATACAGAACCCACAGTAGAACACTGCAACAGGTTTCTTGCATTTTTCAAAGACAAGATAAATTCCATCCGGTCCCAGCTCTCAGGCTCCCCAGCTCCATTTCTGCCATCTGCCTGCCCTCAACCTGCACTTTTCAGCACCTTTGCTACAGTCACACAGACCGAAGTTGAGGGTTTCATCAAAAAGATGAAGCCTTCCACCTCCCCCCTGGACCCCATCCCTACAACACTCATCAAATCTAACCTGTCTGTCATAAGCCCTCTTATCACACAAATAATAAACCACTCGTTAAACTCCGGCCATGTCCCGCCCTCACTCAAGACTGCCGTTATCAAGCCTCTCCTGAAGAAACCCGACCTCGACCCAGAATGTTTCTCAAACTACCGGCCCATTTCCCATCTTTCATTCCTGTCTAAAGTGCTTGAAAAAGCTGTTGCCGCACAGCTACAGGAACATCTACAACTTCACTCACTGTTTGAAATATTCCAATCTGGTTTCCGCACTGCCCATAGTACAGAGACAGCATTGTTGAGAGTCACCAATGACCTTCTCACCTCTGCCGATTCTGGATCCCCCTCCCTGCTCATCCTTCTCGACCTTTCAGCGGCTTTTGACACTGTCGACCACCATATCCTCCTAAGCCGCCTCCACACTGACATTGGTCTCCATCATTCCACACTGGACTGGTTCACCTCATACCTCGCCGACAGGACAGAGTACATCAGCCTGGGCTCTGCCAGGTCCCAAACAGCCCCTGTTACATGCGGTGTCCCCCAAGGATCTGTCCTAGGACCCCTCCTCTTTATCCTGTACATGCTGCCACTGGGTCGTGTCATCAGCCGGCACGGCATCTCTTTTCACTGCTACGCCGATGACACTCAGTTGTACCTCCGAACTAACCCCAACCTACGTTCAACCCCGGTCCACTCATCATCACCTACTCTAGCCCTCTCCAACTGCCTGGAGGAGATCAGGGCGTGGATGAGTCACAACTTCCTCCAGCTGAACAGTTCCAAAACCGAAGCCATACAAATTGGTACCCCTCATCAGGTCCAGTCATCACCCATAACCACCATCTCCTTCTCTGGTCAAGACATCCCCCTCTCTACCTCAGTTACCAACCTCGGTGTGAAGCTGGACCCACAACTTACCTTTGTAAAACACATCAAACATCTGTACAAAACCTGCTTTTTCCATATCAAGAACATTTCTAAACTCCGCCCATTCCTCACCTTCTCTGATGCTGAAAAACTCGTCCACTCCCTGATCTCCTCCAGGCTTGATTACTGTAACAGCCTGCTCATCGGTATACCCAACAAACACCTTCAGAAACTTCAATTCATTCAGAACTGTGCTGCCCGAACTCTGATGAAAACCCGCAAATACGACCACATCACCCCCATTCTTCAGAACCTACACTGGCTTCCCATAACCTCAAGAATCCAATACAAAATCGCCCTCATCACCCACCTTTGCATCTACAGCAACGCCCCACAATACCTCAAAGACCTCCTTACCCCTCACTCATCCACCCGTAACCTCCGGTCCCAAAGTACCAACCTCCTCCATCAGCCCCGCACACGACTCCGCACCATGGGAGACCGAGCCTTCTGCTCCACTGCCCCCCACATCTGGAACTCCCTCCCTGAACACCTACGACAACCCCAGTCTGTCGATGCCTTTAAAAAAGGGCTTAAAACGTTTCTATTCAAACAGGCTTTCCTAGGTCGTTCCTAGATGTTTTTATTCTCTTTCTGCACTTTCTTCTCCTCCTTTAGCTATTCTTTCTTCTGCTGATTTTAATCGTGTCTGATTTTAATCGTGTCTGATTTTTCTCTTAGTCTTTTGTTTATTTTGTTTTTTGGTTTCTGTAGCACTTTGAGATAACTTTATGAAAAGTACAAATAACAACAAACAACAAATAAAATGTATTATTATTATTATTATTATTATTATACAATAAGGCAGGTTGGACGTTGCTTATGCATTTTGAAATCATCATCACTCTATTGGGATTAATGGTGAACAATTCTGCATTTGGCATAGTTACTTTTTAGACTATATGGAGAATCTTTTCACTGACTGATCGGCTGTTTTTTGCCAGCACGCCTCCCTAGCCTTATTGTGTGCACACACACATGACATCACATCACTTCATCTTCCTTAGAACATCGTCATTTCAATTTTATCACAAGTAACTTTCAGTGAATTTGAGATATTTTGTCCTTAAACAGAAGGTGTGGCTTAGGCGTCTTGCTCAAGGATGCCCACAGGTGGGTGAACATCCAGCAACCTTCAGCTGAATTGTGTGATCCCAATGTTTTCATCTTTTTTATTTTGGTATTTTTCTATTTGTGGAAGAGTTTTTATCATCATGGTCACTGTTCTCCTTTCATCTATTTGTCGAAAGCTTTGATATTCATGGCCTTCCTTTTTTTTTTTTTACATATGTGTTATGACCCCTTTATGTTTTACTTCTTTATAATATTAAGCAGCTATTTTTTTTTATAAAACTGGGGTGGTGCGTATTGAAATGTGGAGTATACATCTTGACATCTATGTTAATCTCTGCGTCAGTAGCTCAGACGGTACAGTGGGTTGCCTGGAAACAACAAGGTTGCTAGTTCGATCCCCCGCTCCTCCTAGCGTGTGTCGAGGTGTCCCTGAGCATGGCCCCAACCCTAACTGCTCGCGTTGAGCTGGCTGTCCCCTTGCATGGTTGTCTCCACCCTCGGTGTGTGAATGTGTGAATGTCAGGCAATATTGTAAAGCGCTTTGGATAAAAGCACTATATAAATGCAGTCCCTTTACATCCAGTGCACTGTAGCTGAGAACCACAAGGTCCTTCATTTTGCAATTAAAACACAACCACTCAGTGACAGATAGCTCTTGAGAGGCACTTGAGAGATAAATATTTAAATGGGAGAATGTCCGTACTATCTGCTGCTCTCATGCAAAGAAGGAATCAACCAATTTGTCTGCTTTAAACATTCATATTTTAAGTGTTTCTCTATCTGTTGCTTAATACAGTGATTTTACTCATGAAAGTTCAACTACTTATTTTTAAAGGTCAAAACACTCTAGGTAGGTACAATATAAAGGTCTTTATCTAGTCTTCATTGTCGGACACCTGTAAAAAACACAGACACTTCTTTGACCTTTATTTTTTTAAATTGCGTAATTATGACAACTCTTGGTGACAAAATGCAAAAATAAATCTTTAAACTATGACAACTGTGTCAGAGGCCCAAATGGTTTGAATCTCTCTCCATAGCTTGAAATGAAATTGAAAACGGTGTGAGATTGCGATGCAAAGACAGATGTTTCCTCCATCTGACCCGGTGGCAATCATACGAGAAGAGTTGTCAAAACCACCTCCAGGAGAGGTGTGCGCTACATTCAAGACAATAGGCAGGGATCTCTGGTAAACTACCCCTACATCTGACCAGGGAGGTTGTGACCATGTCGAACCCCTACCGGCTCATTAATGAGATGAAATACTGTACAATATTATTCAAAGTTCCTTCCTTAATAATGACTAAACAAGTCCCCCCACAAACACACAGACTCACAGGCTCTGTAAATGACCCCTCTACAATTAGAAATGAGCTTTCTGCGCATGTCACGGATATTGATATATTAATTGTTTGAATGTATGAATTGTGGAGATGTTCTTGTGTGTGTGTGATAAACTGTAGTTTAAGTCACTCTGGTTCTGCTCATCCATGCAAAGGCTTTCCCCAATGGTCTGAAAGTGAGATGAATAGAAAGAAACTTTAATCATTTTCCTTAGGACCTATTAAGTCATTATAGCCAGTCAAAGGCTTCAACCCTTTCAACACATTATTAGACGGTCTCAAACGCAGACGTGAAGCGCAAAGTCGAAGTAGCTTTGTGGGCGGTTCTATGGCGCTGTTGCTATTACGACGGCGAGATAAATTAGCTTTTGCACCCAACGCAAATCTAAAATGGGTTGGTCTGAAACCTGTAGGTGTGTTTTGGGCGTAACGTGCAATAAACCAATGAGATTGCCATCTCCCATCCCCTTTAAGAGCCAGCGCAATTGACTTGACGAGTTGATATTTTGACAGCGTGTTTGCATTCTTCTCCGCTGAGACAGATGTGTGACCACATGAATTTCAAACTTCAAATGGCTCAGTTTATGGCGAAATAATAGGCATAATTCACACATGGAATAGCGTTTTCTTCTCCAACTTCAGAAACACTGAGCCGTCATGTAAATTGCGGTGAAGACAACTTAACACATATGATATGCGGACGTGGTCCTGTGGCCGCAACTGTGGGTCTATTTAATGATATGCGGCAATACATTAACAAACATCGTTTTTTACCAGTATTGTATACATTATCGTTATCGACTTTATTCATAATATTTTGTTCATAATATGCATGTGTCCCCCTGTTAATATACATCGCCATGGACTGTATGTGTTACTTGTGGGTGCGCACACACACGCGCGCCAAGCATCACCCGCATTCATTCATTCTTTTAAACACTCACTCGCGGTAAAACTATGTTCTCTCACGATCAAATATTCATCAATCCTGAAAGTTATGGGCTTGTACACGATGTATGTGTCGTGTCAAGAAAATATGTGTTTGCTGTAGGCTACGGTGTTTGCAGATGCATTGATTTAAAAGTACAACTTAGCGCTGTATCAGCTGTTACACAAGATTTTAAAACAAGATTTTGTTTTGGGAGGCTGGAATATACTTTGTTCAAGTTTATTATTGTTATTATTATTATTTAAATGCATGGCATAGCCTACTCTACTGTGTTCATTCATGCAGCCCCTATGGTAAAAAAATGTTTCCACAATCCAAATGCTATTTCTATGCAGTTTTACTCATATGAACAATCTTTCACATCATAATATTTAAATCAGGCTAATCGTTTGCATGTTTGTTCTGTGTACAGCCTACGTGTGTGTAAGCATATGTTGCAGTTCCGACCTGCCATGGCACGTCAAAATAGCAACACCAACTGCGCTATCCGCTAGTGCATTTAGACCAGGCATTGTTCAGTCAGTTGCGCAATTGTATTGGCGCAATGTTTAGATTGGTAAAATGGCACCAAGTATCATTTGCGCCGGAACAAGCCTCTGCTTTTCGCCGACACGCCTCTCCAGGCGCAAGTGTAGTGGCGCCTGGTTTCTGTGGGGAAAAATCAGCTTTGCGCCGGGTGCAAACGACACATGGGTCGGTGTAGAAAGTCAATTGTGCTGGGTGCAAGATAGGGCCCATTGTCTATTACTCATTTAAATGTAAAAATGTTACAGCAAAACAAATACAAAAGGCATCATTATTCAGAGGCTGAAGACGGACGGTTGTGTTTCTATAAAGGATAGCAGTGTGATCGCAGGGTTCCTCTGAGCCATCACGTGTTGTGCCGTGCGGGGATGATTAAGTTATGTAAGTAATAAATAGGTCTAGACCGCTTCCTTCAAAACAATTCTGTTAGCAGTGATTGGTGGTTCAGGTTGCCATTGCCAGGCCAGTCCACATCGTCCTGACCTTGAATCAGTCATAGGTATAAGTCCGCTTGCAAAGTATTTGGTGTCATGACGCCATTCAGTGGCTGTCAGTCACAGTCTGGTTGTAATGATGTATTGTCTGATTGGAAGACACAATGTACTGAGATCTACTGTGGACTCATTCAGATGTCTGGTTTGTCTTCTACCCTGTCTGCCTCATTTAATTCAACATTAATCATAAATAAAAAAGAATGTCAGATGTTGTCGTTAAGGCTCAGCTCTAACTACTAGTATTGCTACTAGCTTCAGACCTGAAGCACAGAGTGCTTGCCTTGCATTGTTGCAGTGCAACCATCCTTTGCTCGGTCATCTCCGGAGACAGAGGGGTCACGCCGGCGTCATGAACATGGGGTGAGGGTGTGTGAGGGGGGGGGTGAGTGTAAGGCCCTCACCGGGATGACAGCGGCGGCAAGGGGAGGTTGGAGGAGAGACTGGTGCTCCTGTCCTCCAGAGATGGTCGGAGCAGATGTGTTTATCATCATCTCTGTGACAACACTGGTATATAGAGAGTAATTGCCCAGCCTGCCATCTCTGTCTCCACTTGTCTTTTGAATTTATCATCATCGCACAGACCAGCCCCCACGTGCCGTAATGTACTGCAGCCACCGCTGCTGTCGCCTATCCCGCTCCATTATGATGTTTCTTCTGCTCTGATCCCCTTTCCCAAAGTATTGAAGGAATAAAAAAGGAAAGGTAAATTTGCATAATGCCTCTGTCTGTGATTTAACGCGAGATTGCTCAATAGCGAAATATGGTCTTTGCATAAGTAACTCTTCAGCTGTGCGTGATAATGTTCCATATTCTCAGCTCGGCCCATAAAGAAGGGTTTATAAATCAGTGTAATCACTCTTCACACAACCTTGGATACAGCCTGGTGCAACACACACTTTCAATGAAACAACGATTGAAAATGGCTCGCAAATAATCCTTTACCTTCTACAGGGTAACCACACCTTTGGTTGTCCAGAGGCATACTGCAAGTCATGCCTGTTTTGAACTATACACCTGCAACTTGGTATTCTGTCATTGTTTCATGACCCACATTCAACCATGTAGTCCTCTCTCTGCCGAGCTGACAAAACAGGTCTTTTGTACCCTGAAGACACATTACAGTGCACTGCTCAGCGTGAAAAAATAACCATTGCACTTCAGCGAGGTAATTTGTCAATGCCAAAAAGGAATATTCCCTCGTAAGGTTACCTCTAAAACCTTGACAAACCACACAACTTTGTTTTCTGCAGTCTGTGAAAGCGTTCCTCTATTGCTTCCCTGAACGAGACATTTGAAATAATGATTTTAAAAATGTATTATGCCTTTCTGTTGTGTGGTTGCGACTATTGCTGTTGTTGTTGATTCTTAACCTGTCACCTTTGGTAGGCGATTAGCCTCCATGTAGGTGCTGTATGCTCAGAGTACAGCAGCAGACAGACCCTGCCTAGCTGCCTGACAGAGACAGCCTCGGGCTGACTGCCACGCTGACAGGCCTATCTCCACATCACCAGTGAGAACAGGCCCCTCCGCAGGCAGTGTGGCGAGCCCCTCTCTGACAGGCTTATCATCGCAGGCCTCTTCCACCCATCACGGGGGTCTGTAATTGTCGTTGACAATGCAATGTATTACTTCTTCGGGGAAGTGGCGTCGTGCAGCGGTGGGGGAGCAAGTATAAATCTGGATTGAGAGACGAGCGGCGGTCATGTCACGTCACAAAAGCGATTCCGTTGACTTCACACGTCGGCTTTGAGTTGGAAAGCGGGCAAAGCGAGCGTGAACCAGAGCTCATTATCTCGGCTTTTGTTGACCATATTTCTGTGTTTCACACTGCGGTGGGGGGAGTTTAATGTGGAGGTGTTATGAACATGCTGTGGTTGAGTATTGTGCAGCAGGCTTTGGGTTATAAACCATTATCTCAACAGGCATCACATTAAGAGTTCTCAGAGTGGACACTCAGTGGTCATTTGGCGGGATTAATAGAAAATGACCCTAGGCTTCAAATATCTTTTTTGATATAAATTTCTGAATAAGTAGTGCAACAGAGGATGTAGAGTTGAGGTATAACATAGTAGTGATGGGTCGTTTGTGACTGAATCAGTTTGAATGAACGACTCTTTAACAAAAACGAACCGACCTGATTCCCCGTTTCAGTTCTCTCTTGTTCGTCTCTATCGTTCGTTCTCCCAGACTCAACTCCCACCCGCTGACTCGCTGTTCACTGTGTTAAGTTAGCAGAGTGGTGAAGAGGGACTGGCCTGGGCAACAACATCCCAATTCCGAACAAGAAGCGCTCCTCAGCTAAAAGGAACTTAGTTGTAATGTTGTGTGTTGATTGATGACCATTTGCAAGATCGTTTGAGGACAAGGGGGTCTGACTGACTCAGCTGAGAACCGTGCATTCCATGATTCACCGCTACCGGAAACGCGACTGAACAAACAAACAAACGATTCTGAACGATTCTTCTTGGCAAACTGACCGACGCGAACTGAATCACAGAAACAAATCAAGAAATCCATCACTATAACATAGGAAGAAAGGGAAGATAATCATAACTCACGTATTTAGTTTGAATTATACAGATACTTATTAAGAGAGGGTGACCAGGTCCATGGACCATGGTTCTGGTGGCCTGTCCCAAGAAAGGTTTTTAAAAAGAATGTTGTTTTATATCATAGATTTTGAAGGAAGGTTCTCGCTTGCTCATTGATATTAATTGTAGTTGATCATTAGTCTCGTGTCTGATCAGCTGTAACGCATATCGCTACGTGGGGGTATATCTATCGAGGTTGTACCATAAGCAGGCATGTCCAATCATAAACAACAGGCTATCAGTACAATATAGATTCCCTATTCAGGCAGGTAGCTGGCTTGTTTGAACACATAGTAATCACTTGGCGTTGCCTTATCTTTCACTACATTTGTTAATATTTTGTGATCGTCACATATTTTGTTGATAGATGGATAGATATTCACACTTGTCTCTGATTTTAATTTCAGCAGCCCTGTCCCCTTATACTAAGAGCACTCAGTAACTGGTTATATTTGCTTGCAAGAGTCAGCTCTTTCCAAAATAAAGTAATCTCTCCTGAAATCCTAGTGAGCCCTGGTTTGGCTATAGAACATACCTTGAGAGTTGCAGTCTCCCTTAACCTCTGGAGTGTGGCTGGACAGCCCATGACCTTGGACAAGGGGGGTAAGATGGTCAAAAAATGAATACAAATAATTGGTTTATGAATGACCACACGGTGGTTGGGTAGGCTTAAGGAGTTTAGCACCTGACCAGATATTGTCTTAGTAGCTAGGGCAGGCACTACCTTGTTAGCCTGGGACTGCTGTCTACAGGCTGACGTTGTACGCTGGCTGAAGGTCCTTAAGGAACAGTTGCGTCGCCCAGGGGTTCCCAAACCTGCTATTTGCCCATTGGTCCACCCCAAACTCATGTGCAGTAAAATAAGCCTATCCCCTAACCATGTCCAAGACGTTGCAGGAATGCATATAGAGTTTGAATCCACTTGGTTTCCTGCTGTGACCTCATGGTTTGCAATCTTTATCCCATCATCTCATCTCACTGGGTGAGGCTCCAGGTGGAAATATGAGTCAATATGAGCCCACAAAAACTGATTGTATGGAATACGGTGCAGTGTGTGTGTGTGTGGGTGTGCGTGTGCATGTGGGTGTGCGTGAGAGTCTCAGGAGTTCTGGCTTGGCTGTAGATTTTTGTGTTGCCCAGAAATGTGTTTTCTAACTTCATGGTCTAACTAACTTCATGGTCAACCCCCCCCCCCCCCCCCCCCCCATTATCAAGTTGTAGCTGGGGAATACAAAACAAACTTTCACTGAACTGAGTACAACATTACTTCCGATTGTATTTTAAACAACACATCATATGATTTAAGGCATTAGACGTTATCTCTTCTGCAAGTTCGGGAGTTACTACTCAATGTTTGCTTCTCACTCTTAAGTGCTTTGGCCAATGGGCCAACATGGAATACGTTGACTATTTGTGAAATAGAATGAAAAACATTATTTGAATTTAATCTTAAGCTTTTCAGGACATTAGGTTCATAAGGAAATTGCTGCTGCAATACATCTAACAGTAATCAATTGTGTAGCCTGTGCTCAATTATTCATAATTATAGTTAATTAGGTCATTAGTATTATACATTCTGAATCCCCCATGTGGTTGATCAGTATATTTCACATAACCCGTTTCTAAACTGTATCTGTGTCCTTTTATTAAAAGAATGATTATGGTGTTTCTGACGGTTCAGTGTATCTCGTCAGTAGTAGGCTGCCTACAGCTTTCACTTCATTTCCTCAGCAATAATTCTCCTGATTTGATTGGATGTCCCCTAGGTGTTCCAGCACTCCTTCCTGGCGTCGTATCTGATCTACAACCTCCACACCAGGTGAGCTACTGCAGTCAGGCCCAGGACCTCCACACCAGGTGAGCTACTGCAGTCAGGCCCAGGACCTCCACACCAGGTGAGCTACTGCAGTCAGGCCCAGGACCTCCACACCAGGTGAGCTACTGCAGTCAGGCCCAGGACCTCCACACCAGGTGAGCTACTGCAGTCAGGCCCAGGACCTCCACACCAGGTGAGCTACTGCAGTCAGGCCCAGTCAGAACAGATAGTAGGAGGTAGACTTTAGTGCCTGTTTAGGTCAGAGAAAAGGTTCAGTCTAGTAATAGTTATTGATGATTATTTACATTACTTATGCATTCTTTATATTGTGTGATATTATTGGTATGGTCCTTCCTTGAATGGTATTTCCTTGCTTCCCATTATCTAATATGCACAATAATATATCCTGTCCATCATGAGGTGAGGTTTTGGAAGATGAAGTGGGTGTTACAGGTTGTGAATTGTTCAAATGTTTTGTCTGCCAACAACATCAGATGACGATTACTACGATTACGATTACGGTACTAGCCTGATACCTCCTGGGTGTTGTGTTCTGTTAGATGAAAGCTGGCCAAACAGGGCCTGTGACCTGGGCCCCATTTCCCGAAAGCATTGTCACGTAACGACGTTGTTAAAACCCTCATAGCTAACGAGGCTCCAGGGGTACTCGTAGAGCACTAAGAGCATCGTTACTATAGCCTCAGTGGAGCACCAGCTGGACATTCCGTGGTATTGGATGTGTTTTATTAAAACATGTGTTTTTTATTAAAAATTTTATTAAAAATTAAAACTATTTCGCAATACCCCAAAAACAGTGGTTACCGCTGATATATTACTCGTAGACTACTGTTAGATTTAAACAGCAAAGACAGAGACATGTTAGAAGTCAACAAAAATATAACTTATTGCAGCAATTTAAAATTCAAAAAATACATGCGCATTCGAAATGTACCGATCAAACGCCACGTCACATGGCAACCCTATCACAAGGCATATAATAAAATCAAATGATTCCATTGCTTGTGTGGGAGGTCGCTTGCGAGCTGCACTTGCTGTCTCCCTCTGATTTTAATTCAACCATCGTGGTTAAAATGTCCTCATATTGATCAATGACAGAAGACATGCTGAGACTGAGACTGTGTCTGAGAATTTCTGCAGGTGTTTTTTGTTGCGATTGTTTGCCATAAAGCACTGTAGGCCTGTCGGCGAGGCTGTGATGAAGTTCACTATTTATTGGACTGTGTCTAGACAGTTACGAACATCCCTGACCTTAGTGGAGTACACAATCCCCAAGTTGAGAGCGTGGTTTCTGCAGTGAACGTAGACTGCTGCGGGAAACTGTGCTGCGATGCATACCTTTCCTGCTTACATTGTCCATCAACATTACAACTATGATGGGCAGGAATCGATCTAGACCAGCAACAGCAATAGCCGTATCAATGCCTCTACGTTTGAATGATAATGAATGAATGGAACGTTGCATTTTTTATGTTTACACCAAAGTTTGTAGACTAGAGAGTGTGCGGCGCGCCAATCACTGAATGAATGAATGAAACCTTCTGCGGAATCAGAGAAAGTCTGCCCTCTCGGCGCAAAGCATGTTTCAGAAATCAGCACATTTAAATAAATGCTATAGTTGTCACACAGACACATGCTATTTTTTATTTTTGTAATATGGAATTATTTCAGGGGAGAAAATGCCGTGAAACAATGTAGCCTACGCACGGTGCGTTCAGGATTAGGACTGATATAGCATATGTCGGCCTAGACCTAATCAATTGTGTTTTAATATTTGTAGCATTCATATTAGTCTATTCTTTTCGTAGGCTACTCTGCTGTTGGCCTTGATGGGGAGATATTTTTTTGCTGCCACAAAATATAGTCTAATCCAACAACGTTCCTGCGTCTCCCCCTCCTACCGAGCCCATTTCAGCACCGTGTCAGTGGACAGCTACAAGCCTACGACGTCGTAAGAGCAGAGCACGCGCGTTCATGTTAAGAGGAGTTTAGGGAAACGCTCTGAAAAAAGTTACGATACATCGTGAGATCCATCGCAAGAATGATCGTTTGAGCGTGGAGCCATCGTTATCGGGAAACGGGGCCCTGGACTGTGACTGTGAGTGAACATGTTATTAATGACGGCTGACAGCTCTCTTACTGTCCTCACCTCAGGGAGGTGCGGGAGCTGAACCCCCCGGAGGTGAGCGACTCTGTTCTGCAGTTTGCGTCCTGGGGAGTGCGAGACCAACAGCTGGTGAGTTATAAACCGCTACAGTCAAATTGAGTGGGTGCTAAACACAAACTATTTCTTAAAATAGGATGTTTATTGAGGGAAGCACACTGTGGTAAATTCTCCACAAAAGTTCACAAAACCCCCCTACGCAATAATCTAATTTAGCATGCGTGAATACCCACATCAACAGAAAATAATCCATCCTGCTTCATTCTCCTGCTTTAATCAACGCCTCCCTGCAACACCTCAGTGCGTACTGTGTGGCTGACACTTATCACCCACGACACATTGCACTAATCTGAACGCCACACAAACAAGCAGCTCCACTTTGAACACAGGCGATAAGCAGAGTGCGCACGCCTGACTCTGGCGTTGGATCTTCTTCCACTCCTGCAGTTCCCTTCCCTCACAGTATGAGCAGAAACATGATGTTTAAGTCAAGGCCTAAATGGACCTGAATGCCCCCTTGGAGCATCATAACCTACCCAGAAATGATGTATTGTGTGTACAATATCTGCAGGGTATGTATCGTTGTTGTTTTAGGCCAGCGCAAAAGGACTAGATTTTATGCAATGTGAGTGTCAATTCAAAATAATTGAGTTTTCCTGTTAGGAACTCCATTGAGGTACTGAACAAAGCAACACAAACAGCCCAGAGGGACGCCTCTGTGAGGGGATTGATTAAGACTATCGGCCTCTTCTTGGAGCAAGGCTGTTTGATGTGTTTTAAGATTACTTTGAAGAACGTTACTAATGGACTAGCACAAGATTTATTTATTTTGTTATAATTTTTATCCTTATTATGGAAGACAACGAACACTGTTGTGGCCAGTTCTAAGCTTGTTGTTTAGACCGCTTCTCGGACTCGCACGTCTCCGTCTCCAATAACTCGCAAAATCTTTTTGATTTGTTTACCTTGATTTATTTTGCCTTCCACAGAACATTTCATTTCATACATTTCATACGGTTACGCGCGGTAGAAAACAGTCTGGACCTCCTGTTCCACCACTATCACTGGCTCAGGTCCTCATGGATAAAACAGACTCTGTGACCCGCCCACTCTCCTCTCCGGCTCATCTACATCCCTCTAATTTGGATACCTGAAAATGAGTTTAAATGAACATTTAAACTAAATAGGAATTCATTAATAGTATAATTGAAATAAAATAGATTTTAAACATGCGTTAAATATGTCTCTAACAAACATGGATGAGGTTTGTCATTATATTATTACTATTGTCATATAGCCTACATGAGGCAAAAGGCACCAAATACAAATAAGCATATAGCATTCACATCTCCAGATAAGATATCTGCATGTATTGATTACATCATGACCCTCATGATTACATCACGGTAAAAAAAAAACATGCTGTAGTTTTACACAGATTAATATTCAAACCAAAGCGTGTAAAACCAGCCGTACCTGCGTGGTGGAGGGGGCTGCTCATAAGTCTCTGCTTGGTTAATGCCTCCAAACTGAGACAATAAGACTCCACATAATCAGTCCATTACTCCACCACTGTGGACAAGCCATGTGATTAAGCGTTTGATAGCGTATTTATCTACTTTGTTTGCCGTTTATCCCAGGCCCCTGTGGATTGTGTTTACGAGGAGGCCATACAGCAACCACGCAGCACTCTAATGACAGAGTGGCCCACCGTTATTCATGAGGCCTTATTCTGCGTTCTTTGCTACTATATCACAACAGATAAAAGTGTGGTACTCTGGGGCTCTGCTTTGAAGACCCTCCTTGGCTTCATTTGTGTGCCCTGAGCTCAGCATTGGTATAATGTGTCGGCTTGATTTATTGAATAAATATGTGCAAATAATTACAAGAAAATATGACAAATAGACAAAGGGGGTTAATGACTCTGCTACTCCTCATGAAAATAGAATGCAGGGTTTGGCGGGTTTCACTAACTGAGATAACTACTGGGTATCAGGGTAAGGGTTAGGGTTAGATAACTACTGGGTGTCACACATGCAATTATGTGACAGGCGAATGGAGCGTTGGGGTTAACACATTCCTATCGGCTGCGTCTTTTAGAGCTCCATATGTAGCCTGTGTGTCTGTGTGTCTTAAAAAGCAGCTGGAAGACAAGCAGGAAGCAATCTCTTTAACACTGCATAGAAGATTGCATTAATTACACATATATCACCTGGTATCTCTCTCTCTTTGATTAGCCCCCACGAATATTCACATACATGCTGTATATCCACATGTATATTCAGTGCATTTGGAGACAAATCTTGAATTAAGTATTAAATTAGTTTATCATGAATGCAATATGAATTCTAAGTTATCCTTGAGTTCAATAGCATTTCATAGCGTTCTAATTATTCCATTCAACTGACGTTCAAGGTTGTTGCTGTATGACGATTTGTGTAAGTAGCTTTATTTTAGAGCACTTTTTAAACATGTTTACAGGCCTCACATACACCCCCCCAAAAAAAACCAAATTGAAACAAAAACAAAAAGACAGGGATGAAGATCTTGAGAAAGGCTTATTTATATAGATGGGATTTTAGAAGTCACTTAAAACAGATCAATGTTTTTTCTCAAATCGAATGTATTTGGGAGAATGGTCCTAGAGGGTTGGGGTGATGACAGCGAAGGCCTGGTCACCTGTAGTTTTGTGGTTGGAGCAAGGGATGGATATCAAGATGAGATGTGAGGATGGGGCAGAAGGGGAATGAGTCAGGAGATCAGAGCTGTAACTGGGGTTGTGCAGTGCCTTATAGGCTCTCAACAGGCTCTTATAGTCTATTCTGAACTTTACAGGAAGCCAATGGAGGGATAGAACGGGAAGAGCAGGGGGATGTGGGACCAACAGCTGGTTGTAGTTAAAAGCCTGGTGGCTGAATTTCGAACATGCATGCATGCATTTTAATTTGTAATCTAAAGGCTGCCCCACACTACACATTTTTTTAATCTTATGCGATTTGTTCTCAGCCGATTTGTTGCTCTCCAATCGTAAATACAAATACATGAGATTCGAACACAAGACACTCAACACCACACACTATAGGACAATCTTATCCGATAATTGCACGCTGCAGGGCCGTGGAGGTGGAACTAGAGCAACTCGCGTCAACAGTGAAAATGGATCAGTGTCTTTTGACAGCAGTTGTTTCCGCGGTGCTTATGCTTACATAATATCAGAGAATATCCGCGTCAGTTCGGCCGCGGTACAATTAATGAATAAAGATCATAAACACGTCGGAAGAAAAAAACATTTATTTTTGACAGATGTGCCCGAAGTTACTACTTTACAACCTCGTTGATGACCAACATTTAGAAAA
This sequence comes from Micromesistius poutassou, assembly GCF_964030765.1. NCBI lineage: Eukaryota > Metazoa > Chordata > Actinopteri > Gadiformes > Gadidae > Micromesistius > Micromesistius poutassou. The sequence goes on along the minus strand of NC_140293.1, from coordinate 8,713,520 downwards.
ACATGTAGGCCTACTTTTAATTCAGCCTTGGGTGAATTTGAAGGGTAGTGTGTTGGACTGTTTTCAAAACGGGTAGGCTTTTAGATTAAAATAAGTAATGCTGTCTGTGAGTCTGTAGCAAATCCTACATTGTTATTGTTGTAGTATTCAACCATTAGCAAGGTGACACTGATTTGCTATTGATACCATAGATAGACTAATAATATTACCGTTAGTGAATTGCATAGGGGTCAATGTGAGCTCATGAATATTCATGAGCAAATGCAAACTGAATGGTTGTACAAGTGTTCTGAGACACGGCTGCGAACCGGCAACTTTCAAAAAAAGTAGTGCTGGTTTGGTGACGGTTTCGTGCCGTGCTGCCGTATCCAGTGGAATAGCCTACATTGACAATAATGGTTTCTAATGTCTTCGGCAAATGTTTTTATTGCCATGCCGCTTCTGTGACGGTTCTGGTGGAAATTGCCCTTCACTGAACATTCCGAAAATATCTATCATGTTGGATAACCCAGATTTTGCGATCGGGTGCTCTTGGAGTTGATGAGATTCTATCTTAGAACACTACGGCAGACAGGATAATCTTGGCCGATTTTCGTCCCGATTCGGCTGCCATGGGAAAGCCACCCCGATTCTCGTAAGGGGCAAATCGGGCACGATATCGGGACATTTCTCTTGTAGTGTGGGCTGAGCTTAAGTCAGTGATTGAATAGGATGTTTCGTTTTTTAGTTAAGGTGATGTTTTCTATTGTTGCCATGGTGATGCATATGCTGCTGCTATCCCTTAAATCAAGCAGCCTGCTTTTTATTTGAATCATTATTTGTGTGTCACGTTAGTCATTTCAGCTGCTATGTTATGTGTTATTTTAAGTAACTGATGATGTTCTTTCAACAGAAACGTCGATTTTTTGCACCACAAAAAACATAGTGACCCAGGGATGACATTTGTCCTTCTTCTTTGGGACCGATTAGGACGACGTGTATTTGTGGTGCAAAACTGTTTATGTCTGCTTTGCTTCTGCTGAGCAATTCATTCCAAAGCTTCATTAAATATATACTTTGTGTAGATCTTTTGATTATCATGACAAATAAATCCCGCTTTAAAGGTTTTTGAAGTGTTAATGCATCAATAAAGTACAAGATTTTTAAAAGGCAATTGTAATGGAAACGTACAAACTTGTGATGCAAACGCACCATTCATGGGGCACAGAAGTACCTGGGAGTGACCTAGAGAGATGTCTGTTCTCTTTTATATGACTCAGGGCATTACAGCTTACTAAAATAATAGATCATATATTATACATCTAGCCCTACAGGAGGTTATGTAAGTAGTAGGTGACCTAGGGGTCAGGGACACTTGGGAGTGAGCTAGAGACCTGGGGTCTCCATTATATTAAAGAGAGCTTCAAGGAAAAGTATGATTAAACGTTTTGGGGCTCAAGCCCTCGAGGAAGTAACTCAAAAAGCCTCAGAAAAGGCTCCGTCTCTCACCCCATGGCCCACTTCTGAGATTTTGAGCTAAATTCTTCCCAGACGTACACCCCACTGATCCAACACGCAAATACACAAATACACAAAAAAGTTATGAGCAAAATGCACAGGGACATGTTTATATCTCATCAGTGGCATGGCGCAGGCCCCATTAGGGTTGGGGTCAGGTTTGGGGTTACACCGCGCCTCTTTTTGCAGAGACTTAGGATTTTGAAAGAGATCCCACAACCTCAGGGTTGACAGGTCTAATAGCCATGTTCTGATCTCTTTCAATGACTTCAGATTCAGTCCTTTTAATGTGTTTCAATGGCGCATTTGATGATGCTTTGTGAATCACAAATTGAATATCGTATTTCCTTGAGGCCCTCTTTCATATAAAAGACCAAACATCTCTATCTTACTCCCAAATCATTCTATGCCCCAACATACAATAAGTGAGCGATAAGAGGCAGCAGAGAGAGAGGTCATGTTTTCCGAAGCTCCACTAGGCAATGGCAAAAACTACTAAATTCATCGGTCAGATTTACTTTATTTTATTTTGTTTCATGATCATAATACTTAAGAATATATACTTTGTTTTCGTCAACCTCCATCGCCTGATTAAACAATACATTTTGGCCGTAAATCACTTTTCATGATTACCGGATCAGGCCGCAGCAGAAGCCTTGGACTTTCCTATCGCCAACATGCCTCTGTACTCGGATGTCTCAGGCACGGAGACTGGGAAATGCACAGACTGCACCAAACTGTGACAGACAGTGGCTTCATTTGAAACGAGGCTAGCAGCATTAGAAAAATGCACCAGGACTCCTCCAGGATACAATGCAGTGGGTGAGTTAGCTGAGCTAGCTCAGACAAATACATAACAAGATGATTATCAAAGCTACACTGTATCCTCCCGAAGCCGGACAAGAGAGAGACAGTTCCAGCTGCCTCTCACTGGCACAGAGTCAGCGCTAATCGCAAACAACATTCCAAGGTGAATCAACAAGTTCACTCGACGCCTGTGCTAAGCTACCCAGAGACGGACCATGACCCTGTCACCAGAGAGGCCAGCTGCGCATGTGTCTGCCACCCGTGCACCCCTGAGCCCCGAGGTGCGTCCATACCGTGGACCCATGCCAGCAGTTGACAGGGGAATAAACAGATTCAGTCGTCTACTTGCACTGAATACATGGCTCTCCAGAGTCTGCAATGAAAGAAGCTTTATTGACAATATCAACTTGTTCTGGGGGCACAAATATCTTTTCAGAGCAGATGGCCTACACCCAACAGGTTAGGCTCTGTTAGGGGACAATCTTCTCTTCTCGCTCTCCCACAAATCTACCCTGCCATGGTCTGACACACAGGCCACAGTCAGAGCACAGGTTGAGAAGCGAGACAACAGTCTCCCCCACACATCTACCCTGCCACTATCTGACACACAGATAGCAGACAGACCACAGACCCTGGAGAGAGACAACAGCCCGCCCGACACACCCTCACATCTCATGCATTCCCCCATCGCTGATGCTGGCTTGGCAAGGAACGGCCACGCCCCTCCTCTACACTCCCCTCTACCTCCAGCCTCATCTCTCCCATAGCCACAACAACAGCTCCAGCTCCACTGTCTCCTCCCTGTCACGCTGCGGTTATCGGCGCGTCCTTATTGTGGCCGCACCAAACATTTCCCTTGCATTCAGTCTTTCAATGACTCAGTCGCGGTACAACTCTGTTTTGTTGCGGTAAAATATGAATCAAAACTAAAAGTGTAAGGCTTCTGCATAATGTCTGTGTTTAGGAAATTGATGGCTGAACGGTGTTTGCTTATTCACTGTTTTAAAAGTACAACTTCGTACCTGTGTGTCAGCTGCTCTTTTCCAGCGGCTTCTAGGAAGGGCGCTCCCGTCCAGGGACGACTATATGGTTTAGGTGCGTTTGTGAATGACGCAGTTGCGTTAATATTTGTTATTGGTTAAGTACCTTTTTAATTCTGTTTGATTTGTTGAATGATATGTAAACACCCAGGTCTGTGCTTAGTGTAATGGTATGTACCAATTTGGGGTTGGTCTGTCTAGCAGATTTAATGGACGTGTGTTAGTTGCATAGGGAAGCTCTTGATGGACAGAAGCTGTGCTACGCTTTCTTGTACCCTCAGCTGTGTGAGGTATGGTGCGAACCTTAATTGCTAAAGCCTTGATGGCTTTAGCAATATATGCTTTGGTTTGGCTGAATATAGCCTTAGTCTTTGCTAAATATTATTTTTCCTATTATTTTCCTTTTCTTTTTACCATTTTTCATTTTTGCACTGGATGCCTAATTACTCCTGGTGGTGGAAAAATAAATCGCATCACAACGTAATTTTTGCCTCACTGCTGCCTTTTGTGCCAATCCTTAAGACCCTCTACACACTACCCTTTAACACTCCCTTTATGATTTTCCAGATGAATTTAAAGATCCCATGGCATGCTACTTTATGGATGATTTTATATAGATGTTAGTGGGCCCCTAATACAGTATTTGAAGACGTTCAAGAAATTCAGCCTTGGTGCAGAGTTACAGCCACTACGAACCAGTCCCTCAATGAGCTCTCCACAAACATGCTGTTTTTTAGAGGCGGGTCAAGGTAGAGGGTGGGGGTGTGGCCCTGAGCAACTTGCGGCCACGGTACCATGCGTCGGGTTCTCCGACGTCTCTGGTTCTTCCACTTCCACATCAATCTGAAGAACCACAACGACACTCGTAGTGGGGGTTATCTCAGCCATGGTTGAGAAGGATTTGGGGTAAAGGAACTTTGGCTTTGACTCCCTGAAGTCCAGATTGGAGGAGAAAGGGATAATTGCCCGGGATTGTCTCCCGCTGCCCTGGCGGCGGTGGAGCACCGCCGCGGGCTGCTGAAGTACCGGGCCTGTGGAGCCCCACCCGCGGGCATACCTGTGGAGCTAAGGAGACACCGAAGGAGCTGGAACGAAGGCAAGGTTGCAACGATGCACAAGAGATTTAATCCTTGCCTTCCATTCGTGATGGGGAACGTGAGATCGTTGGCCAACAAAACATATGAACTAACAGCATTGGCGAGCAGTCAGTGTGTGTACAGTGTGTGCTACATGGGAATGTACCGGACTGTGCTATCGAGTTCACGCTAGCAAGAGCGGACAGGGGACAACAGAGCGGTAAGAAGAAAGGAGGAGGTCTAGCCGTCTTTGTTAACTCAAAATGATGTAACCCTGGACATGTAACCGTGAAGGAAGTGCAAAACCAGAGGAAATAAAATCCTGGACTTGCTGTATGGCAGTGTGACGGAGGCTTACAGTTCCTCTACCCTTCCACCCCTCAGTCGATCTGATTACAACCTGAGATCATGGGACACAAACTGCAAGGTCCAGCCGTGGGGGGGGGGGGTGAAACCGCATAAGTCTTGTGCGTTTGGGCCGACTGTCCAGAAGGACCCAGAGGATCCGGTGCCCGAAAACACACATTTCTGAAACCACCTCCGAGGGTGGATTCAGATAAAAACGGACCTATGCAGTTTCGTGTTCGTATTTGTGTGGTTGCCTGAAACACAAAAGATGACATCATCGCCCCCCCCACCAGCTGGGGATGTTAGAGTTGCATTGATTTTTGTGTATGCATGTGTGTGTGTTTTTGTATGCGTGTGTATTTATATGTATATAGTATGTGTATATATGTGTGTGTTTATGTGTGTGTGTGTGTGTGTATATATATATATATATATATATATATATATTTAAGCAATAGATCACGACAGGCTGTGGTCCGTCCCTCCACTGCGCGTCGGGACGGACAACGCCCCTTAACTGTGGTATAATGAGCGTATACCACTGACTGAAGTTGAAACGGTTACGTAAGTGTGGCGAAATGAAAGTCATAGACACCCTCCATTTTGAAAAAGTGAGAAAGTTGGAAAAGCGTTTTTTTTAACGAATACAAAAAAGTAGTCCCTCCTGGCTGCCTGCAAAGTGTACGGCGGTTGCTATGCAACACACTGTAGCGTCCTTCAGAGAGAAGGCTAGAGACGGTAGCTTGGTTCGCCGGCAATTTAGCCTACTATCGAGTTCACTCACCGTGTGCCTATTGCTTTACAACATTTCCACCCTCTCCAGCAATCAACATGTTTTTAGGCTTCAGTGAACTATGCTATTGCTTTTATATATAAATAAACAACAGTTCAAGTTAGGCGCGGAGTGATACTGAACTCTGTAAACTGAACGGGCGCTATAGCTGTGTGTATACGCTCATTATACAACAGTTGGGAATTGATGGGCAAAAATACCTAACGGACACATTATATTACGAATATAGTCAACTCTGGGTCCAAACCTAACAAACACAACACACCACACATTCAAGAGGGTCAAGATGACCCTCTAGCCCCCCTATCAGTCTGCGGAGAACACTCTGCCACAGCTAGATGGCGAGGACACACATATCACACAGAAAGACAACACAACCTGGAGGCTCAAGGACAAGAGAACCCTCTATAACCCACACAAAGTCTACCACTCACACCTGGCTAGGAAAGATACTATAAGTTTCACATGCACCGGATCACGGGGCTCTTCTGAAGCAGAACTTCCACGGAGGCGAAGATCCAGACGACCTGAGCGCTGTTAGGGGACGTAGAATAAGTCGATCTCTCACGCTTTATGAATCAGTATTACCTTTGCTACTTTACTCAATATATCCGAGGCCCTCGTGCTGATAGACTTTATTACCTCTCCGTCTCATTTTATCTGGTCAAGTAACTAGACAGACTGTTTTTCGCAACAGATCAGATCACTTGATTTAAGCCACCCGTTTTATATATATATATATATACGTGTATATATATATGTACGTGCAGATAGGTATGTGTGTGTGGGTGTATATTTGTGTGTGTGTGTGTGTGTGTGTGTGTGTATCAGAGCTAGTGAGCGGAGCGGTCCGAATATCCCGCTCCTCGCTCAGGTGGCTGTTCACTCGGCCGCTCCTTCGCTCAAATTCGCGTCAGGTTGCTCCGCTCAATTTCGCCCCCGCTCCACTTAAAAATCCTCCCGCTCCAGAAAAATCGCTCCACGCTCGCTCCAATTTAAAAGAGGGAGGGGGGATTTATTGCCTAAATTATATGATAAAAATATATAAATTGATATGAAGCATATTCAAAAAACTCGTTTTTCTTTGCTCTGCGTGTGTTCGCGTAGCACACTCATGTTCCCGTGAAATGTGTCTTCTTAGATTCCAAAGTGAATCTTTACTCACTGAAACAGTGTCACCACATGGTTGATCTTGCTCTACATTGTTAGTATCTAGTTTTTTTGTAGTAATGGTACACTTGTATGACTTCTCAGTTACCTTTATAAAATATTTCCATCTCCATCTCCAACGAGCTTACAATGGCCAATATTTGAAATTTACCGGTTGTGGTTGTATTAGGAAGAAATAAATTCTGGGTGGATTTGCTTGGGCATGCCTCAGACTCGTGGTGTGAGCGGTATCGGAGCGGAATTGGAGCGGAACAGAGCGGCCGCTCCGGCCTCTAAATAAAAAACCGCTCCACGCTCCAGCAAAATTGCATCCGCTCCGCTCCTCGCTCGCGCTCCGCTCACTAGCTCTGGTGTGTATATACAGTATACCGTATATATATATATATATATATATATATACTTGATCACTGGGCCACTTTTTCTCTTTGTTTAAATTGCATCTTTGTTTACATTGCATTTGTGGAACTTAGCCACTTTATAATTTACACTTTACACTTTTAGAATTTATCTATATTTTATTATTTATCTCATAATTTATTTATTTAGTCTATTTTTGTTTGCCCTATATGTTGTTGTTTGTTCTGTTTGTCTTGTCTTCTCCTTACTTTAGCATTTCGTTTAGCATTTCCCCTTAGTGTCTACTTTTGTTTGTATTAGTACTTTGTATTCTTATTGTATTGTATTTTATTTATTTTTATCCTGTGTTTTTCCACTGCTGCTGGGCTATTGCAAAAAACGAATTTCTCCTACAGGGAATTAATAAAGTAAAGTATCGTACATCTATTTTATTTTAATATCTTATTTTATTGTATGACAATGTTTCTATGTGAAGCACTTTGAGTCTGCCTCGTGTATGAAAAGTGCTATATCAATAAGGTTGCTTTGCCTTGCCTTTGTGCAGAGAATGTCTAATATGAAGAGAACTGGCACTCTCTGGTGACTTCCGGTTTCTGAACTGACGCTCGCCAGTGAGAGCAGAATGAATGGGAGTCGACAGGGTTCCACCCTCAAATTCCACTTTTCTCAGGGTGTCATTAATGATTTTTTGTCAAGTAATTTGAGAGTCACATTCAAAAGGGGGGGCTAAAAGAATACACTCAGCTGAATATTGCATTTTTTAAGTTCACTTAACTGTTCTAAAAATCTGTTCAAAAAGATGATGACGTCACTGCCAGAGGTCCTGTTTTACGACAAGTTCTGAGTCACTTTTGCACTTCTGCATATATATATATATTATATCATATAATATATATATATATATATAATATATATATATATACATATAATATATAACATTAAATTTAGACGGAAAGTCCTCCTTAAGATATTGTTTCTGATTCTGCTTCAGATGGCATCAAGACGGGTCTCTGGTCGTAATCAGTCAAGCAGCAAGTCCATCCCTGACCAATCAGCATAGAATGCTAGCGTACGGCCAACAACGGCCCAAACTGTAAGAAATCGAAAGGACATAAGTACTCATTCATTCGACTTTTGACAAGCAGGTGAAAGAGATCCATTTAGCCGTCTAGCCCCATAGACCCCCATTCAATCTGCACTCATTCGATCACCCCCAGTGGAATTCTAATGGAACTGCAAAAAAGTTTGATACAATGGGGCTCAATAGAGAGTGCCAAGGCTCTCCGTAGATGGGCTCTGCTTTGTGTCACCTATTGTATTTCTGTGACCCCCATGTAGATACTTTTAGTAGCCTATTATAATGTTTTTAGCCTGCCTTTGACGTTATTAATTGCATTCATGCTTCAAAAACATTGAAAGTGGCATTACTTGCTCATGATTATCTTGATAAATAACATTATTCTATAAAATTAGGCTTTGGTATGGATTTTCAGCAGAAGCAAACAGAATGCCCCACAAAAACATGTTGGCCTAGTCTGTCTCAAAGAAGAAGAATAAATAACTATACATATAAACAAATCCCTGGGTCCCTCGAAAATATATTTTTTATTGAAAGAACATCCAACAGCAGTATTAATGTGTAATGATTATCTTGTTAAACAAAATGTATTTATAATAGGATACTTTTTTTAGTGTGTGTCAACATACGCTTCCTTTGGGCCTCACAAAAACTTGAAATGTTTTATTTGAAAGAACATCATCACTTACATGAACTAGCACAGAACACAACAGCTCAGGTGATTCCACTACGCAAAGACGTTGAATCAATCAACATGCAAACTGAGTGGTTTCAGGGATAGCAGCTTCCAAATGAATCACCATGGCAACGATAGAAAACGTTGCATTCACCTACATTCTAAATTCTATATTAAATTCTAACAAGTTAATTCAAGAATTTAAATGCACATATATCACTAGAAATGTTATCAAAACAAATTTTCCTCTGAGAATGAAACATGTTCTCCATTTTGTTTTGGCAGAAAGAACCTTGACATACATACGTGACGTATTGCTGTTTTTTTGGAACAGTCTATATGGGACGAGCTATACAAATAACCTATTCTGTGGTTCAGGTTGGAGAAGGCTGCTAAGGCACTTGAAGAGTGAATAACAAGAATCTGAACAGGAGTAAATTAATTCATACGAGACAGGATTATTCAGATTTTAGCAAGATTTCGAATTTGAAGTAAACAGGACTGGATAAACTTAGTTGTGATTGTGTGTATGTGTGTGTGTGTGTGTGTGTGTGTGTGTGGATGTGTGGATGCTCCATGAATACCTAGAATATGTGCAGCACGTGTGTGTGTGTGTGTGTGTGTGTGTGTGTGTGTGTGTGTGCATGTGTGTGTGTGTGTGTGTGTGTGTGTGTGTGTGCATGCGCATATGTGTGTTCACTGGGGGAAGCCACACACAGAGCCGATTGTTTGAGTTCTCTGTTGTTGCTGAGGTCCTTTGGAAGCTACACTGCAGTGCAGGAATGATCTAGATGTATCAGTGGCTGTCGTGGCAATGACAGATGAAACTTCTGAATGCAAAACAACACACCATAGTTGGAGAAAATTAACCCATTTAATGTATGCATTCACCAATCTCCTCTCTCTCAGAGTGAGGAAGGAACAGTTTCTCCCCCTCTCCATAATGCAATTGTCATCAGAGAGCTGTTTACCTAAATGCCAGGTCCCTGGGTTGTTTCCAATATGTTCAAACTCTTAGTGTTTGTGATCAGCAGTTAGACTGTTACTGAGTTACTGAGCCTGCTCCACTTTTGATTAGTTCCAGGCCATATGGGAAAACATAGCGGGGCTAGATAATACAACAGAGCACAAAATAGTTCAAAACCTACAACATTTAGACTTCCCATAACAGGGCAGAAACACAGCTACACATCACCACAACCAGCCCACAATACAATGGTTTAGACAGTCCTGGTTGAGGTACTTCAAATCTCTACCAGCACTTTTACACTGGTTTTAAACTGGGAACATCGTACTGACAACCGTAATACCTGTTGACACATTCTCGGTTCATCCTCAGGTGTACATATTTGAAAACAACATTTACTACCAAGCAGACGTCCAGAGCAGCTCTTGGAGACTGACATCCTCTGGACAGGAAGGGTCTGTCTTCAACGGCATCTCTGATTGGCTGTATGAAGGTAAGGACTGATGGCATCAGCAAAGGAAGTGAGTTGGAATGCACTCAGAAGACACCTCCAACTATTGAGGCCAAAATTAGAACCTTACTCATTTGACTATTCCACATTATTATTGAACAATTTTAAAATGTGTTTTGATGAAAACAATTTTTTTCTATCATAGCATACTCTTTCAGGTCAAAAAATGTGGAAGGATTTGATAATGTCCCTTTTGGGTAAAAGAGTAGGCAGAGTAGGCAACTTCAAAGAAACCACATTTAGATGTTCCGGGAAAGAGCCAAATAGCAGAGAGGGAAAGTGCTTTCTTGGAATATGCTGAATTTTATACTGCATTAGTCCGTAAATCACAACCAAACTACTGAAGAAAAAACAGTTGGCCTCAACAATGAACAAACATTTGAGAACTGATGAGGTTAATTGTGTTTAATTTCTACTTTTGTAAAAAAAAACAAAAAAAACAATGTGCATTAAGTGCCATTATGTGACGCAACAAACCATCAGATTCAGTTTAGTGTTCCGAACAACCATTGAATTAAACACCAATGGTTCTTAATGACCAGTGATTTTCAATGAATTTAAGAGATAATACACAACTTAAAAGTTAGCAACCTTTTCAACTCATTAACGTAATTAAACCAAACCATATACAGTCATTTACAACAGAAAATATTGAACTGTTTTCCCAACACCAGCACAGATTGTTTTGCCTACACTGACCCCTCATTGAACTGAAAGACAAAACTGACTAACAAAACGTAGTTAGCAAAAAAACTCCAGAACAATTTAACTGCTCGAAAAGCAAACATTTCTCTTTGCACCTTTATCTTTGCATTTATTTTGTCCTCCAACAAAACAATAACTGCTACCCGTCCCCCACATTCCCTTTGTTACAACTGACTTCTCCTTCAACCCGTGGCCCGCCATTTTGTCCTCTCTAGAGCAAGTGATCCACACCCAGGTGGCTCACTGGTGGTCCCCTGATGGCTCTCGGCTGGCCTACCTCTCCATCAATGACACCCTGGTTCCCACCATGCTGTTGCCCCACTTCACTGGAGCCCGTTACCCAAGGGGGAAGAAGTACCCCTATCCCAAGGTCCTAGCTCCTCCAACCTACTTCAGTCCTCACTGTGAACTATGGGGATAATGGGATAATGGGATAATGGGGGGGGAGATGTTGATTAATTTGTTGGCTACTTCCATAGCTCATTGAAAATATGATGTATAATATCATGTAATGTTATGTGGATGTATGGCTGGATGGTTGTCTGTATGTAAACACTAATGTAGTCTGCTGTGGCTGTAACTAGTTCTTCTACTCCAAGGACTGTTTACAGTTCATGCCTTTTGGATCTCCTCCATTATTGTAAAGGTGCATAAGTAAGGGATAATGTATAGAACGCTGGTCATTATCGGGAAATAAGCCCAGACAGGGCGAACCAGACACCGACGCGAAGCAGAGGTGTCTTGCTTCACCCTGAAGGGGCTTATTTTAGATAATGCTACTTCTAGCTACTTGCCAAAACGATAAAATAACTTCACACAGTGTGTCTTTTTACAATTAATTTGTTACCAGCATTCGTAGTGTTGATCAGCAGGGAAATAGTCCGCCAAAGACGTTGACGTTGCTTAGCAACCGAATCCACTGGGGTTATTAAGTTACCGGACTACTTGCAGAGTGATACAAAGGACGTGAAAAAATCCACTTTCCTTGACAGTGGTCATTATATGCTTAGCAACGGTCATTATTCGTGGAAGTCGGGAAGGCCCATGCAATTGAATGGAGCCTTCCACAGCATTGAGAAGAGCCGTGGAATAAACAAAAGTAGTTTCCCGTGGGACAAAATAACTTGTTAGTTGCTGTCAATCTATTAGGTAGTACCTGCAATTACATTAAATAACCCACACAATGTTGTTTACATTTTTTCCTAAATGATGCTGTTAACAGAGTGTTAAGAGAGTAATCACTTAACAATGGTAGAAATTTATAGCTAACCAAGCATTATTTATGATCGGCCATCAATAATCATTATCTTTAACCAATCAGGTGACTTGGTCCGGTCTATTAGCATATATAAGCATAGCAACAGTGGCACTGCTATGAGAGACAAAGTAAGTGAAGTAAACACACACACAGAAAAAAGCGTGTGTCAGACTTGTTTTTTCGTGATGCTTGCCGATGTGTCATATCATCTCTAGACTAATGAGCAGAGTGTTTGAGGGAGGCTTACCAAGAGAAGCACAATGAATGGCCCGCCGGGGTTACACCACCTCGCACACTGTCACTGTGTTCTTGTCTTGAATTATAATGTTATTACAGAGCCTTTGATTTATCTACTGGCTTAGCCTAGCGCTGCAGCTTACCAAAAACAAACAAAACCTTACACCATGGTGTGGAATAGTTCTCATAGCGACAGGCGACTGCAGGGATATCTGGGGGCAGATGGGAGATGAACTTATTAAAAGCGTCTTGGTTTGGAACTCTTCAGATGGGGCAGATCAACCCAACCGTCAAACTCTACGTCATCGCGCTGGAGGGAGGCGCTCAGACCGCCCAGCTGCGACCGCCCCACAGTTTTGAGGAAAGGTATTTCAAGACATTTCCAGGGAGAGAGGGTTCGGGTGGAGTGACCTTCACTCCCTTATTCACACCCACTTTGTGTTGTTGTTTTTTTACGCTAGAGAGCACTACATCACCATGGTGACCTGGCTCACCCGGCAGCGAGTGGCCGTGCGCTGGGTCAACAGAGCGCAGAACACGTCCGTGCTGACCCTGTGTGATGTCATCACAGCACACTGCGTCACGGTGAGGAGATGGAACTGGACACTAGGAAATGTAACCTAACCTTTCCTTACCGTGGAGATGGAACCTTTTTTTTTGCTTTAAAGGTGCTGTTAGTGATGTCATCGTTCTGGCTAACCTCTGGTCAGTCTCTGCAGTTAGAACTTCCCTCCCCAACGAGTCCCCAGATGGTTTGTTACAAAGAAACATCATCCTCGGAAAATGTTTGGACAGGGGAATGTAAAATGACTTGGCGGGTGATTGGAGGAACCATCTGGTTTTCACTGTCCATCAAGTAGATCCCGGAGTTCCTCATAGAACACAGATTGGGCCAAACTCACTGATGGTTCAGCACAAATGCATAATGTGAGCCTGGCAAGATGGCTCCTTGTGAGATTGCAATCTTGCAAATCAAGCTGTCGCTCAAGGTCACTCACCTACCTCCTCCGCACATCAACAGAAGGGCTTGTTCATGACTCTTATCCTGGCAGCCTTTTTTCTCCTTTCTTCTCTTCAGCAGTTTCTTTTATTATTATGTTGGTGTGTTTTGTTCTGTAAGCCCTTCCTGAGAACACTGGTCGCTTTGCCTGTTCAGTGTCAGTCAATACATCAATTCTGCTGCCTGACACTGAATTTGCCTCTGCCTCTTTGGAATTTCAAATTGGAGATGTAACTTTAAGAAAGCAATGATAAATCTCCAAAGTGAAGTGAGTTACATCTCCTAACACTTATATTGGTCCCTTCTTTTTCGTCCTTTATTTGGTAGAAACATGTGATGACATCGGAGAAGTGGCTTGATCGCCAGGTAAGTAGCTAGAGAGATGAGTTTCCTAATCATTCCTAATCATACATGATATATTGAGTAGCCACTTAAATCTTAATTTAGTTCATCTTAATTTGAGTTTACTGTATTTAACATGAAAACATCTACCAAAAGATGTGGATGAGGAAATGTTGAAAAGTACTCCTCCTTTACCCTCCTTTAGAACGAAGAGCCGGTGTTCTCCCAGGACGGCTCGGTGTTCTTCATCACCCTCCCTCTAGAAAATGGCGAAGGAGGAGCCTTCAACCACATCGCCATGTTAACAGACCAGGTGAAGCCCCCTGAGAGGATTGGCATTTCACGAGGAAACGTCAAAGCATTTTTTTTACATATTAACCTGCATTTAGAAAAAGGTACTACTTGCATTTAGAAAAAGGTACTAAGGATTTTGTGTTACAAAAAGTCTAATATGGCCTACTAACATCCACAATGTCTCTGTTGAAACCTGTTTGATTCCTCGCCTCCCCCCCCTCAGTCCGAGGATCAGGAGGTCAATGTTCATCACCTGACCTCGGGAGGCTGGGAAGTCTCTCAGGTCTTAGCCTTCGACGAGAACACAGACTCAGTGTGAGTTTGACCAACGAGACAGTGACTGCAGTATTTTATAAGATTAATGAATACCTTAGTTCACACTCTCGTATCTGTGCAGGTATTTCCTGAGCACAGAGGATGGGTCTGCACAAAGACAGCTCTACAGGTACGTCAAAGTATCTGACTGTGGTCAGGGTGATTCAATTAAGTGTTTGATAAAAAAAATTGGTAAAGATTGAGACAGAAGTATTCCTAAAATTGTGTTTCACCTATCCCTGTTGGGATATGTTATAGCCAGGGGTGCACATAAATTTTTAGTGAGTTACTAGGTGAGTACCAGGAGATGGTGTTTGGTACGCACCCCTCACACGTAACATCTGATCTTATGAAACGTATCCAGTTTCACAAAGGAGATTCCATTTTCAATACACAACTTCTTAAGCACAGCAGTGTTTTTGCTCCACCATTTTTTTTTTATCAAACTGCAGCAGCTTGACCACAGAGCATGAATATCTCACGTGACATTACGCATCCCTGATTATGGGCGCGCATGCGTAATTGTGTACCAGTTAGGTGCACCCCTGGTTATAGCAGCTTGCCAGGAATATGAAAAAAAATATGACCTTTCCGTGACTTGATCCATGTTGAGTTTTGTCCTGCTTTCAGGGTTTCCACTGTGAGTCCGTTTCAGAGGTCCTGCCTAAGCTGCTCTCTTTCCAAAGTCCGGTGCACCCACTTCCACGCTCGCCTCAGCCCTCGCTGCCAACACGTCCTCCTGGACTGCCGAGGTAGAGAGGGACCACACTGTCAATATCACCTCACAAAATGATCACATCATAGAGGTACCACATGGTACCTCTAGGTAACCGGGTTACAGAAGCAAGTAGACAGGGGCAATAGATCCATATGCAAAATCCAACAATAACATTACATTAAAACCAGTGTCCAAAATAATGGATAGATTATAGAAATATTCAAGCTCTGCAGTATAGCAATCTAAAATTGAAAGACGCACATACGATTGTCCGTTCTCTGCTTAAAGGGGTAGTTCAGGATTTTGGACATCGGGTCTCATTTCCAAGTGAGCCAGTGTGTTATTTATCATTGGAGAGCGTTTTCATCACACTTTTCATTCAGTCCTTCTAGTTGCAGAAATCGCTGGTGCTAGGCTAGCGCAAGTCAAGGGGAACTGCTAGCCTGCCAATAAAAACAGTTTTACCCACTCCCGAGGCAAACCAATTATAATGCCCGACTAGCGATGTAAATGTCTGTGTTGATAGAATAGCGTTAGAAATAAACTTACCCTTGCATCGCATTGCATTTAGCTTATAATCCCTGTAGTTGGAAGCAAGCTACGGCAGCGGCGGACTGATATTACCTGGAGTGAGCTTCTCTGTTTACCTTCTGCTGTAGTGTATTGGTTGCTACACCGGAGCAAAGTGAAATTCCGCCGCTGCTAAGAAAGTAGTCCCCCAAAATGTAAAGTGATCATTGCGATACAAGGATAGTTTTATTTCTAATATTATTCTATCAACACAGACATTTACATCGATAGTCAGGCATTATAATTGGTTTGCATTGGGTGTACTTTGGAGTGGGTAAAACTGTTTTTATTGGCAGGCTAGCAGTTCCCCTCGACTTGCGCTAGCCTAGCACCAGAGATTTCTGCAATTAGAAGGACTGAATGAAAAGTGTTGAAAACGGTCTCCAATGACAAATAACACACTGGTTCACTTGGAAATGAGACCCGATGTCCTGAACTACCCCTTTAAGATCGCTTTATCACGGAGCGTGAATATCTAATATCTTTCCAACTCTAACCCGGTTTGACAAGATTAATAGGTGATAGGTAATAATCCATAGCTCTTGACTTATAGTTGTTTTGATTTACTTCCAAGTGTTGCATAGAATTGCGCATATCAATTGCATACAGAACAAGACTGAGGTAAGGTTACATGCTCAGCTCGAGCAGATTTTTTAACAATATCGATACGGATAGTTTTTTCACAGTTGAGCTTTGACTGTCAGGTTTTTCTAGAAGATGTTGGTTTGTCTTTAGATTTAAGATGAAATATCCCCAGGTATCTGCGTGAAGCAGTTCTCCTGTCAAGCCATATCAAATCCAAGACATACCTTATTCAAGACATACCTCATTCAAGACAGAGCACATCCAAGAAATATCCAATCCAAGATATACGACATCCAAAAAAAATCACATCCAAGACATCTCATCACATTCAAGAGGTAACACATTCAAAAAGGTAACAAAGAAATAGCTAGGTATGATGAGGTAATTGTGTCTCTGTTATGTATTTGTAGACTGGTGTTTGTGTGAGGCCTTTAGACACATGGCCAGCCATCTTTGTAGTGCTGTTTTGTTGTAATTTGTGATTGAAACTTGAGATCATGACTTTCACAGTGAGACAGATAACTTTCCCCTGGGACATGAATATAAACTACTCAAATGTGTAAAACTGTAAAAGTTGTCCTTTGGGACAGAGCAGATTGCCCTTTGATGTTCAGTGAAACGTTTACCAAAACCTCTTTGTGGCTCTATGATGAATATGTGTTCTTCCTATCCCAGGTCCTGGTATCCCCAGTACCACAGTTCACCAGCTCTCTGATATGACTGGTAGGTTGCGCACTGTCGCTCAATTACCTGAGTGTCTTTCAGCGAGTTGCATCACACCCTGCATTTCACCAACATTGCTGAAACTATTAGTTTATATATCTATATTTAATTAGTAAATGTGTTTGTGTGTGGGTGCATGTGTGTTTGTGTGCCATATTCAATTTAACTATAATACAACATTCATATCTCCAGCCCATCTTGTAAATATTAGTAAATTACAATAACAATTGAACCATTAATAATGATCATTCCATTTTGACTAAAGCAAGTGTTGAGAAGCAGTTGTCCTCCACTGAATTGTAAGTGCACTAAAGGGACTTAATTTATGCAGCTTGTTAATCTGCAATCATGCCTTAAGTGCTTTAGCTTGGAACTAGGTGTTGTGTTTCCAGTATCCTTCCTCTTCTTAGGCGTGTGTGTGTGTGTGTGTGTGTGTGTGTGCTTACCTGTGCTTGTTTGTGTTTGTGTCTGTAAGAGTGATTATCCTTAATCGCCTAATCCAAGTCAAATTTGCATTCCCTGAATACACTCAAAAAATAACTAATTGGATGAACTCAATTCAATTGTGGGCAGAATTTCCATCCAATAAATATATGTTACCCCAACCTAAAACAAGTCCATTGATTCAATATAATGTATTTGAGTTCATCTACCATTTTTTTAAAAGTTGGTCCAGCTGAAACTAAATTCATCTAATGAAATTAAATTGAGTTACCTCTACATATTTGTGTCAAAGGTGATTATATTAAAGTAGTTAAAATAAATTGTGTTTGTTCAACCTAAAAATATATGGTTAATCGAAAATTAATTATTCAAACCCCCCTACCCCTATAACCCCATATAACATACATGAGACATTACCTGTTTGAGGTGCTTTTATTTAAACCCAACCGGATCATTAGTGCAGCCAAAAGATTATTTCTTTCGAACAAGACTTCAAAATAAGTAAGTATTAGTAGTAATTCCTCAATGCAAAAAAAAGGGAAGAGCAATTACAGACCAATGCTCTATTATTTATGGCTCAAAGCTCAGTTAAAAAAAAAAAAAAGAAAGTGTCAGTCCCAGTGTTATTGTTCACCCGTTCCTCCTTTCACATCAACAGTTTGATTTTCAATTGCTGTATTTTGGTGTTGAGCCTGTGTCCATCCAGATTCATAAGGATTTTCTGGACAAACTCAAAAGTGTATTTCAGGTTGTCTGGGAAACTAAGATCCAGACCATAGATAAGCCCAAACAGCGTGATGAAAGCCATTGTAGCACTTCCGACTGTGTGAATGCCCATAACTGTGGCAACAATGTCGTTCTCTGCATCCTCAGAGTTGTAGTCGCTTGCTGCAGGCAGAATAGGACCAAAATGGCGCGTGCCTCTGGGCGTGGAAAGAGCTAGACTAAGGGCGTGGTCACCTCACCTGCGCATGCTCCCCTAATTGACATCAATCTTTTTGGGTTGAACGGATAGGTCAGCAGCGTCAGCAGAAACGATGAATACATTTTAAGTTACACGTTGTTAAACTATTTTGGTTTTTATTTGAATTAATATATATTTCATTAGACAAATATAATATTAATTTGTCACATCTAAGAAGGGCTTGAATCATTTTTTTGAGTGTAGGAATATAAAGAGCTGTGCTTACATTCAGTATTTTCAGTTACCATGCAACATAGAGATGCATACAATAGATCATAATATTCTTAAACTGTGTTGTCATTTTGATGACAGTGTGGATATCATATTCTTTCCTCTAATGCTCTCAGACTACTGTTATTACGATGTCCATTTGATGAATCCATGAATGCAGTGATATATTTGAATGGATATTGATGTGTCTTGATGCTGGTGGTGGTGCTGGTGATACTGGACTTATGGTGCTAATGGTTGACCTCTCTGAACACTGGAGTGCAGATGGGAGGAGAGAGATGCTACATTCATGCTTTGCATGAATGTAGCATCTGAAATACGAGAAGCCAAAAGCCAAGGTAGACATGCACCATTGTGATTGGTTGAAATGAGTTCTTTCTGAATGCTTGAAGATGATGATGGAGAGTTGTGCTGTGTGCTGCTCGAGCATTTTCTCCACCAAACGATTAACAATTACGTTTATTTTTATTTGTACTTATCTATATATTTTATTGATACTTTGCTTTCCGTCTGTTGGACACGCAGGGAACATCAGTGTGGAGAGCAACAGGGTTTTAGCAGAGGCATTGCGGTACCGGACTCTGCCCAGGAGGGACAGGGGAACCGTGCATATCAACCACTTTGGTACATAACGTGTGGACGTGACACGCGTGTTTCCACAGACAACTCACATTGAATTACCTTTTAATTGTTTCATTCTTTATGATTATGCTCTTTATCTACATCCTCTCCATCATCATTATCTCCCTCATCACCATGACTACCGTCTTTGATACATATTTTAACTCACCATTCATTCTCTCTCCACAATAAGAGTTCCCCTCGTGATGATCAGGTAACAGATACAGTTGACAGCCGCCCACTTTAGAGTTGTGTTCAAGTGTTCAATGAGAACGGCACTGGTGGCGTTCAGGCAACAAATCCAGGATAAACCCAATTAAAAGAACAGGTGTGGAGCTTCGTGAGGCGATTATGAACTGGCTCTGTATCGAAAAACATGGTGTTTTACTGGGACAACTAGACACTGAGACACAGCATATGGCTTCCTCTCTCTCTCTCTAATTTATTAAATAACTAATTTTTTGCGCTTCAAAGGCCTGAAACAGATAACCAACCCAATTTCACACCAAAATGTGTAATAGATTTGTTGTTCCACAAAGTATGAGTTTACGTTTTTCTATTATTTTCTATAGGCCAGCATCCATGTCACGTGACAGAAAACAAGATGGATGAAGATTATATTGTTTTGGCATTAAAGTGGGGTTTCTAGTGAGAATTTTGTAATATTCTTTCAGGTCTTGCCAGAAAATTATTTGAATACAACATTTTCTATTGTTGCTATGATGGTTGACCATATGCGCTTGTTTACCCATCGCCATCATTTCATTTTCTGTAACATGCTCACATATTTCCTGTATTTAATACATGAACATGTAATATGAGCACATTATTCTGAACAACCCTGGAATCCTCATTCATATAGGCAATAGGAGTTGACTGCCGCCCCTATAATGAATGGATGCTGGATGCTGTGTGAGAAGGCTTCATGACTTCATAACCTCATTAGGAAGATTCAACTTTCCATCTTTAGAAATTATACCACATTAATGTGGTTCTCTATTCCTTGTTCCTATAAGGCAGCTTGTCAGGATCATTGCACTGAACTACAGAAATAGTCAATAAGCACCGAGCATGAATAATAACCTCTCACACATGAAGGGGTCATTGGCGTGGCACAGTGGGGAGGCACTGCTCTGTGTGGTGCACCTTGGAATATCGCTCTAGTTCATAGCCAGCATTACGTTGTCTTGGAATATCGCTCTAGTTCATAGCCAGCATTACGTTGTCTTGGAATATCGCTCTAGTTCATAGCCAGCATTACGTTGTTTATGACAAAAACAACATTTTACAGCAGCTCATCTGCCACACATATTGTCATTATGGCAACGAATCTGAGGTTTGGAGTCAAAGCCGGCTAAATTATTTATCTATAAATAAGTAAATGACTGAAGTGCCCAATTAAGGTGATACATCCTCATCTTGTTAAATGCCACACATAATGTAAGAATGTGACCTGTGCTTACATTGTATAGATTAATGTACCTCAACACAGCGTCCCGCACCTATCACAGGAAACAAGAATCATCATTTTGGGGGTTCAGATATTGTGTTGATATGTTCATGTATATACAGGATATACAGGATATATGCGTGCATGTCACAGAAAATGAAATAATGGCCATAAGTTGTGTTGTGTTGGCAGACAGAAGAAGCCCTATAGAAAAGATAAGGCCACATAAACATAGGCAACTCACAATTTTTAAGCCGTTAATGTGAAACAAATACGTTTTCCGCCGTGGACCAACTATTACACAGTTTGGTATGAGATAAGGTTGAAATAACACACATCTGAAAATAGTGTTCTTGTTGAAATATTCCTCTTGTTTTTAATTAATTGGCAAACACGCTTGGTTGTTCATTTGTCTTCAGTTGTTCATGAACTGCATATAAAGCTTTTATTTGTACAGACGGTGAGGACTGCAGTGGAAAAAAAATTATATAAAAAAAAACTAATATTTGTCCTTTGTTTTTGCAGCACTCCACATGGAATTATCTATCCCAGCAGCTTTGGATGAAACAATACCACACCCACTCTTATTGATTCTGTACGAAAACCCTGTTTAACTAAGCCTCTGTAAATAGTACTTTATTTTTATGAATACATTAGCTGTTATGTCTTGGTCCTGCAGTAAGGCTGTTGATGATGGGTTTAATTGCGCTGTCACCCATCCATGCGGTGCTGAAACGTGCTAGAGTGCCATCAAAGCATCATCAAAGTACTGGCAGTTACCAATGCTTCAATGGTGCACTCAGGCAAGGGCTGACCCCGCTGGGGGCCCCCTATTATTCAAATATTGTAAGCACTTTGTAAATCATTAAGGCTTTTTAAATTATGAACTTTTATCAAATGATCTTTTTAATAATTTAGAATTGATCTCATCATTTATAATTAATGGGATTATGAATAGCTTACTAAGCTTGCGTTCTTCCATGTTGCATGAATGGACGCTCACGTCCTTCTGTCCTGCTAGTCGTCCTTCATGCGTTTGCTGGAATCCATTAAAAATTTAGTTCAAATTGATCTCATCATTTCTTTAGGACTTAAAATATTTGACAGGACTGGCTGTGAATTCAGTGATTAAATCATTGCACTTTGTTGTGTATCTCAACACGGAGAGGCTGTTTGAGTGAGTCAGTGCTTCCTGCTGCTCACAGGAACAGCGCGCCTGGCGAGCAGTCGGTGAGCGACCTCTTCCTTCTGGACTGGGACTCAGCGCTGGTGAGCTCCGACAACGTCATCGTGGCACGTCTGGACGGGCGGGGCAGTGGCTTCCAGGGCCAGAGGGTCCTCCATGAGCTGCACCAGCGCCTGGGGACCGTGGACGTCCAGGACCAGATCACAGCAGTAGAGTACGTAGAGTACGCAGCAGTAGAGTACGTAGAGTATGCAGCAGTAGAGTACGTAGAGTACGCAGCAGTAGAGTACGTAGAGTACGCAGCAGTAGAGTATGTAGAGTACGCAGCAGTAGAGTATGTAGAGTACGCAGGAGTAGAGTACGTAGAGTATGCAGCAGTAGAGTACACAGCAGTAGAGTACGTAGAGTATGCAGCAGTAGAGTACGCAGCAGTAGAGTACGTAGAGTATGCAGCAGTAGAGTACGCAGCAGTAGAGTACGCAGCAGTAGAGTACGCAGCAGTAGAGTACGTAGAGTACGCAGCAGTAGAGTACGTAGAGTACGCAGCAGTAGAGTACGTAGAGTACGCAGCAGTAGAGTACATAGAGTACGCAGCAGTAGAGTACGTAGAGTACGCAGCAGTAGAGTACGTAGAGTACGCAGCAGTAGAGTACATAGAGTACGCAGCAGTAGAGTACGTAGAGTATGCAGCAGTAGAGTACGCAGGAGTAGAGTACGTAGAGTATGCAGCAGTAGAGTACGCAGCAGTAGAGTACGTAGAGTATGCAGCAGTAGAGTACGCAGCAGTAGAGTACGTAGAGTACGCAGCAGTAGAGTATGTAGAATACGTAGCAGTAGAGTATGTAGAGAAGGCGCCGCTAGATTCACAGTTCAACACCTTCCTGTGGCAAAGCGCAGACTGCAGTATAAACACAAATTAGACAAATTTAAATGAAGTGGTTACAATATATATATATATATATATATATACTTCTGTAAGTGTATTCTGAAAGTGTCTTCTAACCCTGATATTTAAGTACAAATTAAATCATTTACGTTTATGCCTTTATAGGAATTTGCAATTCGGCCATTTACATTTAAAGGGTCTACCGTAACACTGATATCTCCATTAACTGCTCTCATATAAAAAACAACATTTCTTTAATCCTCTGTAATTCATTCCCCAGGTACCTCTTTCAACTGCCCTACATCGACCGCAACAGAGTAGGAGTCTACGGCAAGGTAGGTGCATTATGACTATTAATGAATGACACGGGGTCCCTCTGTAAAGCCTTGACCTTCCCGGTGGGGGGGGGGGTCCACAGGCCTACGGGGGGTTCCTGAGCACAGTGCTGCTCCTCTCCCACCAATCCCCCTTCAGATGTGCGGCCTCCGTCTCGCCGGTCATCAACTGGAGACTTTACGGTAGGATGGTCTCCGTTCATCCTCTCATTCATACCCTGGTGAATTCATCAGATGTCAGGGAGTCACGGCCACCATACAGAGAACATGAACATGAGGTGATATCAGCTGACCCCCTGCGTCCGCCCCCTGGCCCCCTGCTGCAGAGAGAGACTTACTTTGACTTGTTATCATTATAATCCATTAGTAACCATATTCTTTAATCCATAAATAACTATTAAACACGCAGTGTTTGGTGATATATATATATATATATATATCTGTAAAAAAAAAATATATATATATATATATATATTAAGACTGTCCAAATTAGCGTGTTAATAATGCGTTAACACAATCTTATTTTAACTTGATTAATAAAAATTGCCGCATTAACGCACATTTCTCTTTTTTTTTTTTTCCACTGTCATTTTTGAAAATGAATTCATATCAGAAATCATTTTTGTTTTTAGATCCACTTACTTTACATTCAATTGTACAATTGTACTAATTAACTGCCTGTTTACAATTCCCAAATTTGTGGTGTTCCGTAAGTTTCATATTCAACCCACACTGAGTGAGTCAATAAAACTCCCTCAAGATCACTTTGTCTATATATATATATATAGATATATATATCTATATATATATATATAGATATATATATATATATAGATATACGCTGCTGTCGCTGCATGAAAACCAACATAGCACACTGATTTCTAACCTTTGTTAAGGAAAAAGGAAAGCAAAATTCACTGTTACTGTAAAAATAGAAGACATATATAAAATGGGCACCAAAGCAACCAACATTATGGCTTAATGTGAGTAAAATATCTCAAAAGAAGCCAGATTGAGCTAGAATTCATATCATTATCAATTCAGTGTAAGGAAATACTGTGTTGAGAATATAAAGTCTAAAGCCCTTTGGGAATTTTATTTTTTATAAGTCAAAACAGGTTAAATTAAGGCTTAAACA
Source organism: Micromesistius poutassou (assembly GCF_964030765.1). Taxonomy (NCBI): domain Eukaryota; kingdom Metazoa; phylum Chordata; class Actinopteri; order Gadiformes; family Gadidae; genus Micromesistius; species Micromesistius poutassou. The sequence continues at coordinate 8,689,198 of NC_140293.1, read as the reverse complement.
AGAGCTTAATGTGGGATAATAACCTAAAACAAAACACAAATGCCTACTTCAATATTCGACTTGAATATATGTTTCAAGTCTAACTAAATAATTGAAGGAATGAAATGTTCACATTATTGTAGCACATTGAAGGTGAACCATGTGAGTTTAATGTAGCTGAATGGGCCTTTAACCAAAAACATCTAGCATAATAATAGTTTAATGTAGCTGAATGGGCCTTTAACTAAAAACATCTAGCATAATAATCTCAAGGACACTGATATACAAATATAATATAAACATACATTTTGAAAAAACTGAAACTGTTGAACACTTTTAATAAATATGAGCTAGTCTACTGTTACCTGTCTCTCAACTGGCAGAAATGAAAGTCAGCCCTCCACCATAATAAGGACATACTGTTGTATCAAACATCCAACCCAAACATCCAACTCACGCGATTTCCTGCTCATGCTCACAAACGTTAATCTATTGAATCGTGTCCCAGAGCACGATTGTCCGACTTTTTTCGTGCTACACAGAACGAAATGTAAACCCATGCATTTTGATTGGGAGCGTTTCTCAGACTATATTTTGACTAAAATGAGAGAGAGAGAGACTTCAGAAGGAGTGTGCACAGACAGTACAATGCACCCTCTAGTTATATATATATGTAAATTTTTCACATTTTTGCAGTAGACCTCCTCAAAAACTTAAACAAATTTTCCGTGCTACACAAAACGAAATGTAAACCAAAACCGTGTTTTGGATGGGAGCGTTTCTCAGACAACTTTCGTGCTGGACAAAGCTAAACGAGAGAGAGAGAGAGAGAGAGAGAGAGAGAGAGAGAGAGAGAGAGAGAGAGAGAGAGGCTTCAGAAGGGGTGTGTGCAGACAGTACAGTGCACCCTAGTTATGTATGTGTCATAACCACGAATGCAACAAGGGTCAATGCTTTGTATTATGGATACTCCAACTTTTGCAGCAGATAGTGCGATGCACCCTCTATTATGCATCGTGTTCATGCTCATGAAAATGTATCTATTGAATCGTGTCCCAGAGGCCAGATTGTCGGGCATACAAATATCTCGTTATAACGAGATATAAATTCTCGTTATAACGAGATCTGTATCTGACCATTGACCATCCTCTTGGAAATTCAGTTTTTGAGGAGGTCTGCTGCAAAAATCTGTACACTGTACTGTCTGCACACACCCCTTCTGAAGCCCCCCCCCCCCCCCCCCCCCCCTCTTTCTCTCTCTCTCTGGTGCATGCTGGGAGTGAGTTGTGTGAGTGAGTCAGGAGCGTGTGCGTTTCAATCTTGATTTACTTTTGTTTGTAATGAATTATAATTTAATGGGAGTGCACTGGTGATAGTTATGTTATTGACACTTGTTTTCTGGGTGTTTAGGGGTTTTGACTGTAGGGTCGTGCCTGCCGGCGTACTCGCTGGTCGGCGTCTTGGTTGGACGCCGTGGTAAATGGCGAGTTCGCTCAGCTCACGACGAAACATGGCATCAAAGTTGGTGGCGGTTTCCCGTGTAGCGTGGAGGACATCGGGCTGGCTGTGGGAGAGGTAGTCCGGTGTAGCAGCGTGAAGTGGGCCGCTCGGATGAACAGCGCCCTAGGCCTCTTCCTGGACCAGGTGGAGAAGGTGAACCGTGTCATCGAGACGGGTCTCACGGTGAATGGTATGTTTGTGCAGATGCTGCCGCTGTTGCAGCAGGCAACAAGAAAAACATTATCCAATGTCCCTCCTTTCATTACTGACAAGTTTCTCAGTAGAGAGCTGTCCAGACATGGAAAAATTGTCTCACCAAAAAGATGCTGTCTGGGTTTAAGTCTCCCTTGATGAAGCACGTGGTGTCTCACCGGAGACACTTATATACGACACTTAACAATCGGGCTGCGGGGCTGGACCTCCGGTTTCATGTTAAAGTAGCTGATTATGATTAAGTGATTTTTGCATCCTTGTCGGCACCGTGAAGACCGGTCTGGGCGCGGGGAGCCGTCTCCACCTGGCCCCGTCTCCGCCGGGCCCCGGGGGGCAGCGGAGTGGTTGCTCCGACGGAGGGGCGTGCAGTCGCGGGGCCGAGTGCGGTTTTTGGGCGGCCGATCGCCGCATCGCTCACAGCGGGTCGCAGGGCTGCCGTGGCCGACACTGAGGACGGGGTAAGAGTGCACAATGGTGAGGTTGAGGTGGGCGAGAGTGAGGTGAGTGGGGAAAAAGAGGAAACACCAAGTGAACAATACAAAAAAAAAGTGGGAGAAAATGGGATGGGTGACTGTATGTTCAGACCAAAAGCACACAAAGCGTGCAAAGATCCCGAAGTCATTCACTTTCTATTGGGAGCCAGGTGGAGAAGGCGGAGGAAGCAGAAAAGGCGGAGGCGGGCGGAATAGGCGGAAAAAGCAAGTTAAAAATCCTCCAACGTTATGTAATGAGCTGTGACACGTCTAGGCGGTAAAGGGGTGAAGCCATGACCAATGGGGATGTCTTGATCTGCTGATGTCCCTCGGTCAGGTGGCTCCCAGAGAACCACCCATGTCATTTTGGTTCCTACCAAACATTCGTTCCGAGATGGAGCTTGAAATTTTGATTGCTGCCGTAGCAGAACAGCCGGTCCTCTACGATTTGACGCTATTTGCATATAGGGATCAATTAAAGACGGCCGATGCTTGGAAGAAGCTGATCACAACCCTGGAGGATCTTCCCGTGCACCCAAATCCGGGGACAAGGACGGCGTCTTGGCAAGTACAGCAGGGCAACACCAAACGCAACTATCTCCATTTCATCCATATCGATAACGATATGCAACTGAGATTAAGTGCAGCTATTTATAGAATATGTTTTGGTTCTAGAACTCTCCATTCCAGCGGGAATGCAATTGATTTGCTGACATTAGGGCCCGTGGCGTGCAAGCTCTTTAAATTTAGAAGCAAGAACGAACATTCCAAAGGGTGACAAAAGCGACAAAAGCGACATACGGTGGTGTGGACATGGTGGATAAGGCGTATTTTCCTCTTTGTGCGCTTTTAGTCTGAACATACAGTGAGGAAAATATAGAGACAATAGGAGGAAGTGGTTGGGAGGAGAATGTAAAAGAGATGAGTGAGATTAGCGAGGCACAGGGTGAAACCGCTGAGTCGGGGGAAACAGCAGAAGGTGAGGCAAGTGAAGCCAGTGAAGTGCAGCAGCGAGAAGAGGGAAGCTCATGGGATGAACAGGGAGAAGAGGAGGAGATGATTGTGGAGGAAACAGCAGTAGCCAGGCCAAAGCCTGCAGCAAAACGCAGAGGGAAGGCTAAAATCAAAAACAGTGATGCAAAGGCAAGCAGGTTGGGGAAAGACAAGCAGACTGGGAGAACACAAACAGCACAGACAGACAGTGAGAGTTCAGATGATCTTGCACATGGAAAAACTAAGTTGTAGTCAGCAAAAAAATATATAATTCATCTGAGAGAATTAAGTCCTTTCTTCAGGACACCAAAAATGTAAAATGAGTTAAATTCTAGGAATATTTCCCAGACATTTCAGCATTTTATGTTTCCGCCAGATTTTATGCGAACAACAGACTTGAATCTGGCATTACAGGCCAGGAAATGTACACACTGAGAAAACGTGCTGAAAGCAAGAAGTCAAATGAACAGCAATGAACGTAGAAAGTCTGTCTTAATGTTTTTATTATTTTAATTTTTTTATTTAGTTTTAAATACCCCACTCATGACTGACGTTTTTAGAATGTGAAGTCTTAATGTAAATGGAGCAAGGGAGGCAAAAAAAGTGGGCACTCATTTATGAGACTTCTAAAACAAAGCAAATTGATGTCCTTTTCTTACAAGAGACCCATAAACCTAACCTAGTAGTGCTGAAAACGAGGGAGAATGGGAAGCAGAGGTAGTGCTGAGCCACAACACTAATTTCAGTGGAGGAGTGGGCTTCCTCTTCTCTAGGAGTTTCTCTCCAGTTTCCATGGAGGTCATCGTGGGGAGGTTGCTTTTAATTAAAAATTGGTTTGAACAATTTAATGTGTTTTTTATAAACGTCTATGCTCCAACCAATGGTACAGAGAGGAAGCTGTTTTTAGAAAGAATAACAGATAAATTAAATAGTTGCAACTCTGAGGATTTTTTATTCTTGGGTGGGGATTTTAATTGTACAGAAAATGCGACGTTAGATCGCAATCATGCAGAGCCACATCCAGCCTCTCAACATGCACTGAGGCAGCTGGTCTATTCTCATAGGATCTCCTCAGCTAGACTTTATCGTTTTTATGTTTTTAAGCATCATTTTAATATTTTTAAAAATGTGTAGAATTATGCCTACTGGTTTTAGTGATCATTCCTTGCTTGTATGTCATGTTTTGATTAGAGATTTTGAGCCAAAAACGTACATTGGTATTTTAACAGTTTTAACATTACACGAAAAGTTTAAGGATGCTTTGGGTTATTTTTGGGGTGTTTTAGGCAGACAAAGAGTGATTTTAGTAGACTGCAGTGGTGGGACCATGGAAATACTCTAATTCAACTGCTGCTGACATAGAATTTGTGCGGCTGACAAATTCTATGTCAGCAGCACACCCTCAATGTCTCACAGGACATCGCTAGATCTATGAAGGACTTGGAGACTGTTATAGTAGAGCTGGAAAAGATGAGTAAGTCATCTGGAGAATAGGGATATTTTGAAATCCTCAAAGAAAAAAAGCTAGCTTTAGCTAACCTGCTGGACACCAAACTACAGGGTGCGTTAGCCAGGTTCCGAATTCAGAACATCTCCGAGATGGATGCTCCCTCTAGCTTCTTTCTCGGCCTGTAGAGGGAGAACGGACAGAGGCGTGTAATCCACACACTGCTCTCAGACACAGGGGCTGAGCCAGGGCAGATCAGAGAGAGAACTGTCAAGTTTTATTCCTCCCTCTACTCTTCGGAGTTTGAGGAGGAGGACACACTGGAGGGGTTCTGCAGTGCGCTACCTCAGGTCTCTACGGAGACCAACTCACAGCTGGAGAGGCCGCTGCACAGCGAGGAGCTGCTGGCTGCCTGCAGAGCATGCAGGGGCGGAGGGCTCCGGACATCGACGGTCTGACAGTAGAATTTTATAAAATGTACAATTTATCTGCAGACTTGTTAGATGTTTTTAATGAGAGCCTGGCCTGCGGCTCCATGCCAATGTCCTGCTGTAGAGAGGTTATTACGCTTCTACCCAAAAAGGGGCTTTGTGTGGATTACAAGCTTCTGTTCAAAGCCTTCGCCAACAGGCTGAGGGGAGCTATGGAGCAGTCCATCCATCGGGACCAGACGTACTGTGTGCCAGGCAGGTCCATGGTAGATAATGTCCACCTGATTCGGGATGGAGTTCTCTAAGTCTATTGGCATTAATACTGGTTTGATTTCCCTAGACCAGGAAAAGGCATTTAACCGCGTTGAACACAACTTCCTCTGGAAAGTTATGGAGAAATTTGGGTTCAGCGCTGGTTTCATAGCCAAGATCAAAGGTGGTCATTTATTATTATTAGTGAGTATTATTAGTGATTTTACAGCTACATCGGAAGCGAGGGTTAACTGGAGAAAGAGCGAGGCTGTGGGTGAATCCGGTGGCGGTCTCCCAGTTCTTCCCCAAAATTTGACCTGGAGGACAGATGGTTTAAAATACTTTGGTGTATTTCTTGGGAAGGAAACCATAGTCCAGAAGAACTGGGAGAACGTCACAGAAAAAGTTGAAGGTTGACTTTTTTTTTTTTATGGAAATTTTGCAGCTACTGCCGCAAAAAAACTCTATAGAGGTAGAGTTCTGGTTTTAAATAATCTAGTAGCTTCCCAACTGTGGCACCGTCTCTCATGTGTTGACCCTCCCTCAGGCTTACTAGCTCAAATTCAAAAAAATATGGTGGATTTCTTCTGGGATGGGTTGCACTGGGTGCCACAGGGAGTACTGTTTTTATCTAGAGAGGAGGGGGGACAGGGCCTCATCCACCTGGCCAGTAGACCAGCCACATTTAGAATTTAGTTTTTGCAAAAGTTTCTGTCTGGTCCGACCGACTCGGTATGGAGGAATGTGGCCAGCTGCATTCTCAGACGTGTAAGTAACCTGAGGCTGGATACTGCTCTGTTTTTAACATATTCTCAATTCTTAAAATGAAGTGGGATACCTCTGTTTTATCAGGGTGTTGTCATGGGCCCTTTTTATTCATAAAACATGTCAAGAAGCTAACTCTCTGTACTGGTTGTTAAAGGAGCCACTGATCCACGGGGGCCAGGCTGGACATCAACAACAGTACCACCCCGGCCTGATGGGGCCACTGTGTAGTTCAGGGACCGTTTGCCTGCAGCAGCTGTTTGAGGTAGTGGGGCCAGCGCTGGACAATGCTTCGATCTCACCGAGTGGCTGGGAGACTCCTGGAGCTCTGGAGACAGGCTGACCATTAAAGAAAAAAGCCTTCTGATGGACTACAGCCTAGGGAGAGCCACACCAGACCCCACTGACCCCTTCCCTGATGTCCACCTGAGCCCCGTGGTAGGAGAGCTGACAGGCCCCCTGCTGACTGTAAGCTGTCCTTAAGCAGGGCTGATAAAAAAACTGTCTATGCAAACTGCCCCCCCCCCCCCCCCCACTGTGTGGACCAATAGGTTAGGAGGCTGCAATGGGCCTGGTCCACAGTGGAAGTTGTTTTATGAACCTCCCCTCAAGAAACAGACCTCCAGTAGAGAATTTTACATGGCTCCATCACCTCCAATTCTTTTATTTATGTTTGTTTTGAGCATGTGTCTTTTTTTTCACTGTTTTTCACATTTTTACTGAGCGCAAGATACTCGCACAGTTTCACACTCTTTTAACATTGGTTTTTAATTGGTTTGGTGTAAATTTGAGAATGTTTGTAGAAATGTAGAAAACAAAGAACAGGATTCAGGCACAGTCTGGCTCTGCAACGTCAGGGCCAGGCTGTGGCTGGAGTACACATTTTATAAGAATATTGGAGATTTGGACACTTAAAATTCGCTGGTGCTATAAAAACATTGTCTGGTAGAAAATGACTTGCTGTTTTCACAAGTTTTTAAAAGATAATTTATTTTTAAATGAAGAGACACTCACAAATTGAAAATATTGACATATATAACTAGAGGTTGCACTGTACTGTCTGCTCACACCTCTTCAAAATCCTCTCTCTCTCTTTCTCCCTCTCTCTCCTTTCGTTCTGTGGAGCAGGAAAAAGTCTGAGAAATGCTCCAATTCTAAATGCATGGATTTACATTTCGTTCTGTGTAGCACGAAAAAAGTCGGATAACCGTGCTCTGGGACACAATTCAAGATTAACATTTGTGGCCATGAGCACGAAATTGTGTGAAACCGGGTTGAAAAAATCACAGAAGGTTTAAAATATAAGTGTGGCTAATGTAATTATTGTTATACATTTAAGACCCTGAAAATGCCCTAAAACAGATACATGTGTTTGCCAAGAGAAGGAGTGATGATCTAAACAAGAGACAGGCTGAGATGGCCCATTGGCATACGATTGTCTGTTCAACATGACAGTGGTCAGTAGTAGTGGTGCAAGGACAGTAAAACATTTGTGAATTACTATAGGTATTAAATAGGAGTAGCAAGGTAAGTGCCCTTGGGCCCTTGTAACAGAGGGGCCGTCTAAGGACCAGCACAGGTGCCCCTCTATACAATCCAAAGGTCCCGTCATGTATTAGGGCATGGGAACGGGACACCTCTGTGGAAAGGGTCTTTTGTCAAAGGTGTAGTGGCTGGTGTGATTGACTCCCAGCAGAAAGGCACTACACACCCTAACTCTCATGTCTGCCAGTTGGAAGGTAACTATCTTATATGCCTATACATACATGTTATTGAATGAAAGTGTATTCTTTTGCTGAGTGTATGTTTATATCATGAAGTGTCCTTGAGATTATTTTCAGATGCTTTTGAGTTTGTCAAAGGCCTTTCAGCTTCATTGGGCTAAACAGGCTTTGAGTTACATAACATGTGGTTGAACAATACAGATGATAACAAAATGGTAGAGGCCTGGCTATTGAAGGGCCAAATGAATGTGATCTTAAATGCCTCATATATTTAGGAAGGATGCTGAAAGAAATGAAGGTTGCACCTTTTCTAAATACATAATGTGTTTCTGGTACATGCATTCATTTGTTTCTTCTCATTTCTGTGAAGGTTCATTCTTCACGGAGCGGTACTTTGGCTTCCCAGCTAAAGAGGAAAGCCAATACCAGGTACAGTAGAGGTTCTTTTAAAGAGTTGAAGACAAACGTCTCATCTGCAGTTATCAGGATTTCTGATATTATATATATAAATTTGCAATATTTTGTATGAAATTAAGGTCATGAAGTTGTTGAACAATTCTATTTCAGGATTCAGAAACGTATATGATGAATGTCTGTAGTTCAGATGCTGTTGGGGTTTCATGGTTTTGGATTTTACTATTTTAATTCACGCAGCAGTTGGGCATAGCAGACAGAGCAGATTGTCATCCTTGCCACGGCCCTCAAAGTTCAAACAATTTCCGCTTGGACCCTGGTTGACACTGATATCCCAAAGAGTGTCCAATCAGATTGCATTTTTGTTGACGTTCTCAAACCAACAACATCAAAACGCCAGCTGTATTCTTCATTGCTAAATTCAATCCAAGTTTCAGGAGTTAAAAGTGCTACTCTGTTGGCAGGCTTTATTCTCAACGCCAAACACAACTTCCAGCGCTTAAAAAACACACACATTTTAAAATGTAAAATGTCATGAAAGGCCAGTGAGGGACATGATAGCTTACAGGACATTCTTACACATACATTTTATACTTCATACATATTTCATCACATAGTTGATCTTAGCCATGTGGCGAGAATGTCAATGTCCTGATTACAATGACCCTGTGTTACACTGAGCATTTGGCAAACAAAACACTTGAAATGAATCACTTGATGAGGTGAAGGGGGTTCAGAGTAACTGTGGGGTCCTCCCTCTATCTCTAACAGATATCCAGTCTGCTCTCCAACACCACAACACCAAACAACACCATGCTGCTCATCCTCCACCCCACTGCAGATGGTGAGTGGACTCTTCAGAATCACTCATGTATCCCAGAGTCAGAGACGTCCCTGGCCAACAAGCCATCCTGTGTTCAGACAGAACATTAAGAGGCTAATAGATGGAAGGAAGGATAGATGGGCCACGCCGTTATATGGACTTGTTGAGGTGGACGCAAAAGGACAATAAACATGCTTCACGAATTTCACTTTTCAGTAATCTGGTCAACAATTTAATCATTTAGTAGGCTTTTATATTTAAGTGAACAAAAGTTTAATCAGATATCATCAGTAGGTAGGACCAATCCAATACTTCATTTTTAATTAAATGTATTGTTTTTGGTTGCCAAAACCGTTTTTGAGAAGCAGAGGACCCATTTGTTTAATGAAGAATTGAACAGAATGTTTTTGCCTGCATGTTTTCTGTTTGAATCACCCTCTCATAACCCTAACCCTTATCACTGAGAAGTAAAAAATATCTAAAATAAATAATGTGTCCATGTAGTAAACTGCTCTTGCTCTTGGATTTATTTTTATATTATTTTGTTAATTCATCTTGTAAAAAGGGTTTTCATCTTTAGATTTGTAATATAAGGGAAGATTTGTGTTATCCGGTCTTTACATACTTTAGATATTTATAAATGATTATCTATATATCTATATAAACTATTCATTAACCGAATGAATAACCAATAACCAAACATTAACATATTCATTAACCCGAATCAATGAATGAATAATGCATTCCTCATTTGTAATTTATTTCATTTCAGCTACTGTTCACTTCCAGCATTCTGCTGAGCTGGTGAAGCTGATGTCTTCTGCCAACCTGAACTACACTCTGCAGGTTACCACCTCTCTCTCTCTGACAATCTCTCCCCCCAACTCTCTCTCTCTCTCTCTCTCTCTCTCTCTCTCTCTCTCTCTCTCTCTCCCCAATCTCTCTCTGTTTCTATGTCTATATTTATTTCTCTTGCTCTGGGTCACTCTCCCTCTCTCTGACAATCTCTCTCCCCTCAACTCTCTCTCTCTCTCTCTCTCTCTCTCTCTCTCTCTCTCTCTCTCTCTCTGACTCTGTTTCTATGTCTTGCTTTCTCTCTGACTCTGTTTTTATGTCTCTCTTTCTCTCTCTCTCTGAATCTCGATCTCTGCCTCTCTCTCTCTCTCTCTCTCTCTCTCTCTCTCTCTCTCTCTCTCTCTCTCTCTCTCTCTCTCTCTCTCTCTCCCCTGCCTGTCTATCATCCTTAAATCATCAATTATTTTGAGACCCACGGTGGAAATACAACCTTGTCCCGTTCAATGCATCTTCCTCAAGAAAAGCTTTAGGAACCAGGGTACGTTAAACCAGGGTATGTTAAACCAGGGTACGTTAGGAACCAGGGTATGTTAAACCAGGGTACGTTAGGAACTAGGGTATGTTAAACCAGGGTACGTTAGGAACCAGGGTATGTTAACCCAGGGTATGTTAGGAACCAGGGTACGAGAGGAACCAGGGTATGTTAGGAACCAGGGTACGAGAGGAACCAGGGTATGTTAGGAACCAGGGTACGAGAGGAACCAGGGTATGTTAAACCAGGGTATGAGAGGAACCAGAGGGGTGTTCCAAGAACGGAGGTTTAACAAACACAGAGTTAACGCTGAACTCTAGGTTGTTCGATCCTGTGCCGACTAACCCAGAGCTGTCGGTTCCACAGCACCGGTTATGAATTAGTTCAATCAACACGGGGTTGGTTAACACAGGGTTGTGCGCGTTCACGGCAAACCTATAAAGACGTGATGTATGGATCATGGAAATCCTGATCAAAATGGCGAAACGGGCCGCATATTTTACCGATCAAGGTACTAATTATAATTTTTCCTCCCTCAGCAACTAAAGAATAAAAATGATGGAAGAAAAGTATTTTTTTAATTTTTTTTATTTAAATGATTTCTGCAAATGTGGTCTCGCATCCTTTGTCAGCCCTTACAAACATTTGCGGAATGTGTTCCTCCTCGAGGAACGGGTAAAGTGGGGAGGCATCTCTTTGCGCAGAGTGGCTATATATTGTGGAGGACGGCGCATGCAACAATTACATCGCATGCCCGTTCCGGACAAACTCTTAGTCCACGTAGGCATTGGAATCTGGACTTCAATATCCCGAATGTATTTTAAATTTTAACGCGGGTTCTGCTGTGTGCCAGGTTAAATGTTGTCTGTGGTCCAGGAGCGGGATTAGGGTACGGGGTGATGAGCGTCGGGAGGCATGGATACCCTCGATCTCCTAGGAGATCCCCATCGAATTGCCCTGCGATCAAATACAAACTTTGAGCTATCTTGCACAAGCACAACAATTATATGAGGTCTAGGATATGTTCATAATGCAACGCACCCTGTTGAAATGTATTGCTCACATTGGATGTGTGCCATCAATGCACCCAATTACATTAGGAAATCCTGAAATATAACACCCAGATGAAAAGTCAACAAGGATAATTTCGGAGCCATTTGGGAACACTTAAAGTAGATAATGCTGACCTGCAAGTTGGTGAAACTCCATGAAGTTACGCAACAACCGCTTCAGCGCAAGACAGACGCACGGAGCGGCAGACGGTAGCTTTGCCTATGTGCTCAGCATCTCCTACACTGTACAAAAAGCTACCCGTCGCAAAAAAACGGAAAGCTATGCAAATTGTTTGTAGTGAACTGAGGGCAGATCCACGATTGGTAACATTTGCAATGTAGGGTTGGAGAAGGCTATTTAAATATATCAAAGAATCACGTGAAAAACTATATCTCTCCAGCAAAAAGTCATCCGGAAAGGACAATATGTCGAGCCGTGGTCTAATTAATCTCTCTGTGAATTGCACAAATTATTTGCGCTCCGATATCAATAGGCGAACACGTAAAAGCTGCGATAAACGTGGGTTTAAATATGCCGCTTTTCCACCGCCAGTACCTACTCGACTCGACTCGACTCGACTCGACTCGCCACGCCTTATTTGCGTTTCCATTGGCAAAAAAAGTACCTGGTACCTAGTACCGGGTACTTTTTTTTAGTACTACCTCCGTCGAGGTTCCATGCCAGCGGAGTAGGTACTTTTGTGTGACGTAAACAGGCTGCTGGTAACTGATTGGCCAGCGGCTGTAAATGGGAATATTCACTCAAGTTAAGTTGTGTCCGGCGTGGTTGGAGTCCACGAACCCGCTCCCGAGGGGGACACTGATCAGCGTTTCGCCGTGTGTGTCGCTCCTTTCCCGGGGCTAGAGTTAGGCTGCGCGTCGTTATGTGTGTCGGGCGTGGTTGTGTGTGTCCGGCGTGGCTGGAGTCCACGGACCGGCGTTTCGCTGTTTCGTTTCAGTGTCGTTACTTTCCTAGGGCTCGAGTTTCGCCTCTATCAACGTTACCGTATGACAACAATAGACGCGCAGTCATTGCGCTTTTTATTTTATTTTATTTCCCATCATAACCTTTCCCGGGAATCAGGAAATAGTCTTGATCAGATTCAGATTTCCCGGGAATCGCGTCTCCCGTGATTAAAACCTAATGACGACCCGCCCATGGTGGAGAGGTTCTTTTCTACGACCCGCCCACATTGAAGAGGTACTTTTTTAGATGGAAACGCAACCAAACCGAGTTGAGTCGAGGCGAGTCGAGTCGAGTCGAGTTGGTACTGGCGGTGGAAAAGCGGCAATAGCCTACTCTGAGCAAAACCGGGTTATCTTCCAAACTTAACCTGCGCAAAACCTGCTCCGACCAGGTTTGATTGAGAGCATATGTTTCTATAGCAACTTACATACCGTGTTCATTTTGGAATGGAAAACCTAGGGTTGCCGCTAACCCTGGGTTAACTTAGCTGGGTAAGTGATAAAACCGGCTTTGTGGAACACCCCTCTGGGTATGTTAGGAACCAGGGTATGTTAAACCAGGGTACGTTAGGAATCAGGGTACGTTAAACCAGGGTATGTTAGGAACCAGGGTACGTTAAACCAGGGTACGTTAAACCAGGGTATGAGAGGAACCAGGGTATGTTAGGAACCAGGGTATGTTAAACCAGGGTAAGTTAAACCAGGATACGTTAAACCAGGGTATGTTAGGAACCAGGGTATGTTAAACCAGGGTAAGTTAAACCAGGGTGGGTTAGGAACCAGGGTGTGTTAAACTAGGGTATGCTAAAACAGGGTATGTTAGGAACTAGTGCTGTCAGTTAAACATGTTATTAACGCTGTTAACACAAACCCATTTTAACAGTGTCAATAATAGCGTTTTTTTTTGCCATTTATTGATGGACAGTGTTACATTGTCTGAGAGATTATTTGCTCCAAGTGAGAATGTTAGTGTGAAATTGAACACTACAATATATGGCAATGTTGTTTTCAATAAAAAAACATTTGCACAAAGCAAGCCGATCCACTTTTCCATGTTGATAAGAGCATTAAAATGAGAAAAAATGAAAAAAAATTAAATCAAGGGACATTTAGAGTGGGGTAGTTAAAGTTAAAGGGGTAGTTCGGAATTTTGAGTGAGCCAGTGTGTTATTTATCATTGGAGACAGTTTTCAACATGTTTTGTTCAGTCCTTCTAGTTTCAGAAATTGCTGGTGCTAGGCTAGTGCAAGTCGAGGGGAACTGCTAGCCTGCCAATAACAACAGTTTTACCCACTTCATAGTACACCTGAGGCAAACGAATTATAACGCTAGACTATCGATGTAAATGTGTGTGTTGATAGAATAATGTTAATAAAACTACCCTTACATCGCATTGCATGTAGTTTATAATCCATGTAGTTGGAAGCAAGCTACGGCAGCGGCGGACTGATATTACCTGGAGTGCGCTTCTCTGTTTACCTTCTGCTGTAGTGAATTGGTTGCTACACCGGAGCAAAGTGAAATTCCGCCGCTGCTGAGAAAGTAGTCCCCCAAAATGTAATGTGATCATTGCGATACAAGGATAGTTTTATTTCTAACATTATTCTATCAACACAGAAATTTACATCGATAGTCTGGCGTTATAATTGGTTTGTCTCAGGTGTACTTTGGAGTGGGTAAAACAGTTTTTATTGGCAGGCTAGCAGTTCCCCTCGACTTGCGCTAGCGTAGCACCAGCGATTTCTGCAACTAGAAGGACTGAATGAAAAGTGTTGAAAACGGTCTCCAATGATAAATAACACACTGGCTCACTTGGAAATGAGGTCCCTTATCTTTCACTCTGTAAAGAAATCTCTGGAACACTGCCAAATACACAACAATTGAATTAATCACAGGAAAAGTGTTGTTGTTGTTGTTGTCATGGCGGTGGTGTTTGGCCCACACTTTCTCCTCTCCGTGGGTTGAGGAGCAGAGCTATGGATGCTCTTGTTAGCAGTAGTCTCCACCCTGCTATTTCCCTCTCCTCATGCTCCGCCGCGTGACAGGCGGACAAACTACTGGGAGCACATCCTCTTTCTGTGGGCCGTTGTCTAGGCCTGTCACTTCTCTGGGTGAACCGTGTGGGAACATGGCCTCCCTGCTTCTTCCTTTTATTGCTCTTGTTCTGTGTGACACATCCTGATTTGGCGTCATCTACTCTGTTCTGAGGGGTGGGGTTGTTTCCAGGCGCAATTCTAGGTTTCTTAAACATCCGGGGCTCAGTGGGACGATCGCGGGCGGACGAGATTGTTGACGGGGGGGGGGGGGGGGGGGGGGGGATCGCGGGCAGGATTGTTGAATCTATTTTTTCAAACAAAAATAGATTCGGGGCTATTTCCATTTGATCCGGGGCTTTAGCCCCGAATAAAACAGCCTAGTGATGCCACTGGTTGTTTCCTGTTCTACTCTAGATCTTTCCGGACGAAGGCCATGTGATCGCGTCGGACGCGGGCCGGCGCTACATGCTCAGATCGCTGACGAGCTTCTTCAGGAAGTGCTTCGAGGAGGAAGAGGGAGCTCCCGCCCCGCCCACAGACTAGGAGGAAGGCTGATCCTGATGTGGCGATCCTCCTGGTGGCGGTAAACCTCCAGCTTCCTGGAGTCAGCCAATGAAATAAGAGTAAAGAAAACACAGGCTCGAGAGGAAAGGGAAAAATGGATGTGTGCGTCAGTAGGTTTGAGGTCACAGGATGTGTTGATATCATGATGTCTACATGTAGGAATTAGTGAATCAAGGGATTAGCGACACAGCGTTGGCGCATGTACACGGTCGTGCAGGTTTAAAGAAGATGTATAATGTAATGATGTAATAATATTTATTGTAATTAGTATAGTTAATTTATTATACTATAACTTATTATATTATAACTTAGATAAGTCATCTAGGTGATGGAGTTTACAGTTTAACACTTAACTAATTATTTTTCATTTTGAGATGATAGTTATTTTTGGACTACTTTAATTGACTCTAAATATTTTGAGTGTAAAGACGGGGTTAGGGTCAACGTCTGCATCCATATATCCAAACACACTTTCCAGGTGCCTTTGTATAATTTGAAATGTCCCTTTAGTTCTACTTCAGGCCCTTGTAGTCAGCTTTTTCATTGCCTGATATACATGTTCATACTGAGACAGGTCAGGAGCAGGTAGGGGTTACACAGTGAATACAGAGACAGGTCATTAAGGAGCAGGCAGGGGTTAGACAGTACAGAGACAGGTCATTAAGTAGCAGGTAGGGGTTAGACAGTACAGAGACAGGTCATTAAGGAGCAGGCAGGGGTTAGACAGTACAGAGACAGGTCATTGAGGAGCAGGTAGGGGTTAGACAGTACAGAGACAGGTCATTGAGGAGCAGGCAGGGGTTAGACAGTGAATACAGAGACAGGTCATTAAGGAGCAGGCAGGGGTTAGACAGTACAGAGACAGGTCATTGAGGAGCAGGTAGGGGTTAGACAGTACAGAGACAGGTCATTGAGGAGCAGGTAGGGGTTAGACAGTACAGAGACAGGTCATTGAGGAGCAGGTAGGGGTTAGACAGTGAATACAGAGACAGGTCATTAAAGACCAGGTAGGGGAAGGGGTGGGGGATCTCGCTAGACAAGGATGCCTACTGGACGGCTGCAGACATTGAGAGTCAACAGACCATAACCATTACACTATTCTAACCAGCAAACCTTGAAATATATTCCACAGAGCAATTCTATCCACGAGTAACCCTTCAAATGCAACACATATACTATAAATGTATAGAATGTAACCTTTTGATGTGCGTAGCACCAATGCTCGGGAGGGCAAGATTAATTAAATGTTAATAAGTCCCTTATATTGATCAATAATGTCAATCCCAAAATGCCCAGGTACACAGAGATTATTCTAAGACTTTAAAGCAATTATTTTATTCAAAGCATAGCATAATTTGTCTTCTTTTGAAAGTAAATACTGTAAATAAATAAATAAGTATTTTTGTGTTACTATTATCAGCTGTCACCTGAGGATAGCATGTCACGTTCCCATCCAGTGCACTGTTTTAACCTCTGACATCACATGAACATGACATAATATATGTGCTGGAGTCAATACTGTGAAATGCTGACTTATAGTAGCTCCTATTCCCCACAAGCAGCTTGTGTAATGATCAGGGAACGAAGTGAACATAGTTTTATAGATGTACGGTTGTCTTATACACACGAGTAAGCTATGGCACTGCATGGTATTCTGAAGTCATGATGGTAACTACTTTGAGTCACTTTTATCTCTGCACTGATCATATTAAAATGTGTATTTTTTACACTTTCATGAGAATAAGCTTCTGGAAATAATTCAATCAGTTTCATTGTTGATGTTTGTGATCAGTGTCAACAAGGATTATTAATGTCTGGTCTCTCCTGCTATGCTACGCTATTCAGTCCATTAAGGAACACTGTGTGGCATTTTAAGTAATGTATTTGCTTAAATCATGTCTTCATTCATAAATATGTCCTCATTGGTGTAAAATCACCTCTTATCGCTCACCTGACTTATCCTACAGAGCGAAGAATTTCTTATCTGTATTTACATTGAACAGGTAAGTCCTGAGAAGGCTTCAGAGCCAACGTGGCTGAAACGTAGAAGGAGCTACCGTAGTTGCAACCAGGTAGCAACGTGCATTTCAAAAAGCTAGAGAGCACTATTCGTTTGAATGCAAAATAAAAAAATTCCACTAGAAGTGGAGAAATTCCTAGTGTCCCTTTAATTCACTCACGCATAGAGAGATACAAATGTTCTCAGCTGGCATCCAGTATAAACCCAGGACCAAACACTCAAAGGTCCTTCTCATGGCAAAGACAAAATGGACAAAAAACGGATGTGAGGATCATCAACCCCTTTTGGCCCAATTATTAAATAAATGAATGATTTGTCCCTGTGCCCCTCTGCAACAAAACACACAGTGGCATTTGCTTCAAAATTTTTGGTGTTTTATTTTATTCATAATTATCACTAGAGGACAATCACAATAACCCCCCCCCACCGCCCGCCCGCCTCTCCCAAGGTCGTAGCCCACCCCCCCCTTTTTTAAAAACAGCAAAAATCTAACGAGAACAAGCATTACAAAATCCATCCTAAGATAAACAGGACGGGGAAAAAGAACACGTACTGTACAAGATGTCCGCCTGGACCCGCCCGCCCCGCCAAGAGTTCACAGCGGTCTCAAAAATAGATGTATGTACACACTCTTGCATTGTACTGTACAAAACGTGGCGACACTTTTTCACGTTCTCCTGCGTAGACATGCACACACCTTTAGGTTACACACCGGGGAAAAACTGAATCACCTGAACAAAACAATGCTTCTCTATTGATCACCATTTATCATCAAGGGGCAAATATCATCGGGTTAGGTATTGGGTTATTTCACTTGAGACTACAAAACTAGTTTAATTTCGTTTTTAGATGGTATTTATACCTACGTTTTTTTTGCAATAAAAAATGGGATCTCACTTCATTTTCAGATATGTCACTTTAACTAAAGCGCTAATATTGGGAAATGACACAGTATATCAGGATGGACATATTTTTCTGTGTAAATCAATACCAAACCAAGGCAAGCGTCTTCTAAAATAATCCATCACATTGCGCTCCATGTCTCTACCGCTTGACGCAGTCAGCCATTTCTGAGAACAAAATCACTACGGTGCGATGGTGTTACTGCAGGACCTGAGTTGACACAGACAGGCATTAGCCAACCGTCGATGTTGAAGTCCAAGCATATAATCGCAGAGTTTATCAAACCTTATAAGGCATTGTACATGTCCACAGAAGATCCTTTTTTTCACTAAAGTGTTACCTGAAAGAAATAAATGAAGCGTAGCTATCTGTACGAGTGGAGTTATGGTGGAGGACGCGGGCAGGAATTGCACTTTGTCGTGGAGAGGCTTGGTGGTGAACTCACCAGTGAATCACTTGTGTTAACTTCAGTAGCAGAGCTCAGTCTCAGGCTTGGTGGTGAACTCACCAGTGAATCACTTGTGTTAACTTCAGTAGCAGAGCTCAGTGGAGAGGTCATGAAGAAGGGGCTGGTGCCCCCTGCGTGTGGATATTAGACATCCACCTCCTTAAAATTTTTCGCTATTGCAAACACAACCAGCGGGTGAAAAAATAAATATAAATGCGTGCTGTACACATGGAAATGAGGACAGCCCCCCTGTGCTCTGCCCAGACATGATCGCAGGATTCCAGGGATTCTAGTGAGGAGACGCTAGCTGCAGGTGGTGTTGGGGGAGGTGGGGGTGGAGTTGGGGGTGGTGTTGGTGGAGGTGGGGGTGGTGTTGGTGTTGGGGGAGGTGTGGGTGGTGTTGGGGGAGGTGTGGGTGTGTTGGGGGAGGTGTGGGTGTGTTGGTGGAGGTGTGGGAGGTGGAGGTGGTGTTGGGGGAGGTGTGGGTGGTGTTGGGGGTGGTGTTGGTGGAGGTGGTGTTGGTGGAGGTGTTGGGGGAGGTGGAGGTGGGGGAGGTGTTGGGGGAGGTGGAGGTGGTGGTGGGGGTGGTGGAGGTGGAGTTGGAGGAGGTGGAGGTGGGGGTGGTGGAGTTGGGGGAGGTGTGGGTGGTGTTGGGGGTGGTGTTGGTGGAGGTGGTGTTGGGGGAGGTGGGGGTGGGGGAGGTGGAGTTGGAGGAGGTGGGGGTGGTGGTGGAGAAGGTGGAGTTGGAGGAGGTGGGGGTGGTGGAGGTGGAGTTGGAGGAGGTGGAGGTGGGGGTGGTGGAGTTGGAGGAGGCGGAGGTGGGGGTGGTGGAGGTGGAGTTGGAGGAGGTGGAGGTGGGGGTGGTGGAGTTGGAGGAGGCGGAGGTGGGGGTGGTGGTGTTGGAGGAGGCGGAGGTGGGGGTGGTGGTGTTGGAGGAGGTGGAATTGTGCGGCCTTGGGCGGCTGGGGAGTGAGTTCATTTGTCCTGGCTGTTCGTTGTGATCGACAGGTGTCCTTTCAGTGATCTATTTGAAACGATTATACACGACCGTACGCACTCACACAAGCCGCGTTCCTCACGCCAAAACACTGGTCACACACACACTCAGACAGACGTGCACACACGTGCGTACACACACACTCTCTCACACACCATACACACATTTACGAGCCCAGACTGCTCTTGGTATCCACTTCCAGATAAACACTTGGTCCAAACGCCAAACAGCGCGTCGTCAGCGGGTTCTTTAGCCAGATTCTCCACAGCAGATGGCGCCATGTCAAAAAGGTCTGACCCCAACGTGACCCTCGCCTACTCCTCCTCCTCCTCCTCTTCCTCGCTAAGCGGTAGAATCTGTTCCTGTAGGCATTCCCTGTAGAAACTCGTCAGGGTGCCGGAGAGGTGCTGGCGGCTCTGTCGAGACAGGAAGTGACCCTCGTCCGGGTAGATCTGGCGGGAAAAAACAATTAAGATGATGGGTTGAATTTTGTGGATATGTTTGTTTGATTTAGCAAGTCTCAAAGGATTGAGCTAAAATGTGTTACATTTTGAAAATCACAGACACCTGGAACAGTTAAAGTATACCAGACACCTCGGTCCCCACGTGAACCATATGCCTAGGTCCTTAAAGTGTTACAGTAAACCATATGCCTAGGTCCTTAAAGTGTTACAGTAAACCATATGCCTAGTAGGAATCGACCGATATGGATTTTTAGGGCCGATACTGATTCTTTTCCATCAGCCTTAGCCGATGACCGATACGCCGATAGATTTTCTTGAGCCGATATTCAGAGCCGATACTGCTTTGGCTCCCTCAATATCATAAAAATCATAAAAATGACAGAAGTCTCAATTTTAAAAATTATATTTATTGAACTGTCTGTAAATCAAAATCATGCCGTGAAAAAATATTTATATTAAAAAAATATATAGATAGATATATATATAATATAGGCAGATATATCGGTTGATCACTAATGCCTAGGCCCTTACTGTAGTGTTTAAACCATATGCCTAGGCCCTAAGGTGCATTGTGTAACGGTAAACCATAAAACAGGTTCTCATGCCTATAGTACATCTTTCTACCGTACAGCTTAGTCTTAGGCTTAGTCTTCACATGCACGGTGTGTGTAGTATACAGTGTACAGCGACGGTACACCGTTTAACCAGCTCCTCAGGTGTGCAGGGTGTATTTGGTACATGCCTGCATTGTGTAATTCGCTCCAACTTTCACCAGGTTCTTGATTAGCTCAGCAGTGTGCTGGAAGTGAACATTGGCTGCCATCAAAGATAAAGAGAAGAATGAAAAACAAGTGTCAGCATGGTCGGCCTGGCAGGAGGGAGGAGCAATCACAGGCAACAGAGCAGAGACAGGAGGACACCTGGCGTCCAGCTGAACCTGATTCTCTGCTGATTTGCCTCTTTGTCCTCATGAATATCAGGGGGGACAAACTCAGGGAACCAATTTTCATCCTTCCACTTTCATCCTTTGATTAAAGGAGTTTGCCTCCTTGCTTACTCAGGATACATTCCTAATGCTCTGATGGGCTGCTTACACGCCAGTCCGACTTTCTTATTTCTTTCTCTCTTTCTTTCCTTTCTTCAACTTATTCCTGTGTGCCGTCGTTCTCCTCTCTTCCCTGTTCCTATCTCCTCTTTGCCTCTCTCTGTCTGTATCACCCCTCCCCTGTATCACCCCTTCATATCTCTCTGACCAGTTGTCTTTCCTTAATTTTCCTTCTTTTCTCTTCTTTCCTTCCTGACATTATCTTTCTCTCTCTGTCTCTCTGTCTCTCTCTCTCCCTTACTCATTGTCTCTCTTTCTCTCTCCCTCCCTCATTGTCTCTCTCTCTCCCTCCCTCATTGTCTCTCTCTCTCTCCCCCTCATTGTCTCTCTCTCTCTCTCTCTCTCTCTCTCTCTCTCTCTCTCTCTCTCTCTCTCTCTCCCTCCCTCATTGTCTCTCTCTCTCCCTCCCTCATTGTCTCTCTCTCTCTCCCTCCCTCATTGTCTCTCTCTCTCTCTCCCCCTCCCTCATTCTCTCTCTCTCTCTCTCTCTCTCTCTCTCTCTCTCTCTCGCTCTCTCTCACTCATTGTCTCTCTCTCTCTTACCGTCCGCCGTGCCATGCACCAGCATCAGTGTCTGCTCCCGGAAGGCCTGAGCGTTTTGGAGCGCGCTGGAGAACTGGAATCAGACATAACAAAGTGATAGACAATTAATCCACCAGGTGGAATCAGACATAACAAGGTGATAGACGATTCATCCACCAGGTGGAATCAGACATAACAAGGTGATAGACAATTAATCCACCAGGTGGAATCAGACATAACAAGGTGATAGACGATTAATCCACCGGGAAAATAAACAAACAAACAATACAATAAAGGTCAATCATTAAAAACCTCGCTACTGCACACATTTTTACTGCAATTCATATAAAGACCTGCAGTCACATTTTCACATATAAAAAAATCTGTTGCACATGCAGGCATTAACACACACACACACAGTTGTGTATTCTTATTAATATAAAGGCTGTATGGATGACAAAAGGACAAAAATAAAAGTTGATTAATAATAATCAAATAGCATGCAATTTTATAAAGGTATCAAAATGTAAGTGGAACAGCTGAAGCCAATTTAATCCTATTAACTAATCATGAACCACCAAACTAAAGCATCCCTTCACTCAATGCTGTCTCTTTGTGTGACAGTGCTGCACATCATCTCCTCGTCTGTTGGGGAGCTTCTCGACAGCCTGTGACAGGACACCAGCACTCCGCCACCACAGTACCACCACCGCGCTACCACCACCGCGCATAGCAGCCGCCCGTGTGTTAAGTGAAAAGACTGCTTTAATATTTTAAAAAAAACGTGACATGACATCTTTACTGACTTCCTTCACTTTGATAGTGACAGCGCTGTTATGCTACGGCACAGGGAAGCTTTCGCACGGTGATGCTGCTCGTATCTATGGAGCTTTCAGAGACGCTAAGCAAGATTGACGGCAAACAAGTGAGCGGGGCGGGGAAAGAAGAGAACACACACATGTACCTGATATCTGCTGTCGTCCCACAGAGGTGTGCCCAGGTATCGCTCCGAGAACGCTGATGCTGTACAAATAGAAAGTGATACATTAGGAGCACACACTACCTCTAAACAGCTAACTGACTGCCACAACAATGGGGAATCCCTGTCAAAAAAAAACATCTCGCCAGCGGTCCTTCCTGTTGATAAACGATTATGTGTTTTTTTCCCATCAAATATAAATTTGATTTTGTATTTTTTCGCTGAATCCTGACAACTGGTCTAATAATATCCGTGTTTGAAGGCGAAAAAAATAGAAATAGAATCCCAGCTTGTCAGCAGACAGCAGGCCACGTTTAGATGTTATGTTTGTGTTACATTGGTTAATGTTTACCTCAACCTTCACAGCCAACATGAAGTGTAAGAGACGGAATAAAATTCAATGTCAAATCATGTCTACACTGCACAAGAGCAGCGGCTGGTGTTTTGGTCTTTGTTGTGTCTTGTATGACCAATCTGTTCCTGGAAACCTCAAATAAATGTAATTTGTGCTGTGTTGCCCTATACATCTCTGTTTCAAGAAATATAATGCTTTAAAGTAAATATAAAGGAGTGTGGTTATTGTCCCAGACAATCCTCCATCTCCTTTCATTACTAAAGTACTAAAGTGGCCCTGATCCTAACAGAACATGTATCTGAAAGATTGCTTTCTTTATAATTCCTACAGTGTGTCTGCAATGGCTGCCTCCCACCAGACTTATTTCAGTGATACAGGGGTTTAATGCTTAAAACAAGAACACATTTGATCATCTCCTCTCCTCTCTTGTACAATGAAGTTTAACTGAAGAGTGAACGTGTTGGTTCAAAGTACAACACGCTGTACCCACCGTATAATGTCCAGTCTGTGACCGGGGAGATGGCACAGGCACATTTAAACAGACCGTCCGTAGACTTCAGCATCATTAACGCCAGGTAGGCCCCATAACCCTAGCAACCACAAACATATTCAACCTGGTCATTGTTCCACACCAAAGGTCAACCCAAAATGCTTCAATCAATGAACGAATCAACTGAATGAGTCGACTGAAATATGCTTTATCCAAACTTATGAATAATTGCATTGCATTATTATCAGTCAGAAAATGTATCAATTAATCAAGCAATCATTCAGACCTGTTGATTGTCCCAAAGGTGGTCAAATGAACCTCCAATTTAAATTAATTTGAAATTCTATAATCTCTTTAGAGTCAAATACAATAAACTGAGTAAAACAATTACAGAACGTACACCATTTTTAATTGTTTATATTGTTACGATTGATACAAGATGGAAAGAGCTGATAAATAATATACAGTATATCTTGATCAAGTTGAAATGCTCACAACAAAGACCGCATAGTCTTACCCTTCCACATACTGCTATCCTCGTTCGATCAATATATTGGAGTTTCATCATATATCTGCAAATAGTAAAAATAAATGCTGATTAAAAGTAGACCAAGAACAAAACACAGGAACAAATTACAAATCACATTAAATGCTTCAGTTATTTAGTATTTCATATTTTTCACTTTCCAAAACCACTCAGTGAATATGAATTGCTACATTTATCGTTATTTCATTCTCTTAATTTGATATTTTCAAAATAAAGTTAGTAATTGTGCCACTCTCAATCAAATTTGTGTTTTCAAGTACACAGCGTTGTGAGGTATACACCATTGGGAACATTTGAATGATGAAATTAGAAGAAAATAACAAAAAAAGGTCAAATAAAAAGTAATATTTTGTAAACGTGACAATGGAGACAGCAGCACGTACTCTACTGCTGCTTACTCTACGTACTCTACTGCTGCTTACTCTACGTACTCTACTGCTGCGTACTCTACTTACTCTACTGCTGTGTACTCTATGTACTCTACTGCTGCGTACTCTACGTACTCTACTGCTGTGTACTCTACGTACTCTACTGCTGCGTACTCTACTTACTCTACTGCTGTGTACTCTATGTACTCTACTGCTGCGTACTCTACGTACTCTACTGCTGCGATCTGGTCCTGGACGTCCACGGTCCCCAGGCGCTGGTGCAGCTCATGGAGGACCCTCTGGCCCTGGAAGCCACTGCCCCGCCCGTCCAGACGTGCCACGATGACGTTGTCCGAGCTCACCAGCGCTGAGTCCCAGTCCAGAAGGAAGCGGTCATTCACCGACTGGCCACCGGGGGAGCCGTCGCTAAACACAGAGACATGAAACAAAAATATATACTTACTTAAGATATATATATATATATGTGGAGGGGGGCGGAGTCTGGCCGGTAGGGGGAGTATGGAGCACCAGGTCGGCTGGGGCGATTGGGTCTGATTGCCGACAGGTGTCCGCAATCAGACCCAATCAGGAAGTGTGTATTTATGTGCCTGCTTTGCCTTTCAGTAGGGGGAGAGAAACCAGAGAATCCGGCGACCACGGTCGGGAACCCAGAGCGGCGGGGGCGGTGGGCCACATCCACGTCCCCAAGATGGGGGAGACCGACGACGCGGAGGCCTTCCTGGAGACGTTCCGGGGGGTGGCCGAGGTCTCCGGGTGGCCACGCCAGGAGTGGGCTCAGCGCCTCCTGCCGCTCCTGACGGGCGAGGCCCAGCTCGCGGCCCACAGTCTGCCGGCAGGGGCCCAGCGGGACTACGAGGCGGTGGACAAGGCCATCCGGGACCGGCTAGGCCTGAACCCGGAGGAACATCGCCGCCGGTTCCGGGCCCTCACCTTTTCGGAAGGCGATCGCCCCTTCACCTACGCCCAGCAGCTGCGGGACCAGGCGAGGAGGTGGTTGGCCCCGGAGAGGAACAACCCCGAGGAGATCGTGGAGCAGGTGGCCCTCGAGAGGTTCGTCGAGGGGCTCCCAGCCAGAACATCCACCTGGGTCCGGTACCACCGGCCCGAGAGCCTCTCGGCGGCCGTCAAAATCGCGGAGGGCCACCTGATTCCCCCCTCGACCGACAGAAGACCACCAGCACCAACCCCGAGCCCGCGGACCGGTGCGGCGGCCCTGCGGGGGTACAAACCCACCCCGCTACCAAGAGCGAGGTGGGGGGGGGGGCCCACTCCAGAGCAGGCACATGAATCACCTTCCTCCCCCATCCCGCAGGCGGGCCCTCAGACGGCAAGGGAGGGGTGTTGGCGGTGCGGACAGCCGGGACACCTTCGGAGGGACTGCCCGATGATGGAGGTGGGCCAGGTTGTCCGTGTCACCGGTGCCCCGATCCCTCCCTACGGTCCCGGCGAGGCGTACCGTATCCCGGTGAGGATACAACGGGGTACGTACCAGGCGCTGTTGGATTCCGGCTGTATGCAGACCATGATCCATCAGCGCCTGGTGCGGTCCGAGGCATTGGTCGAGGCGTCGAGCGTTTCGGTGAGGTGCATACACGGGGATGTTCACACGTATCCCTTGGTCCCTATCGAAATTCGTTATGGGGGAAAAACGCATAGGGTCAAGGCGGCGGTTAGTCCGAGCCTCACGTACCCCCTGATTCTAGGGATAGATTGGGCTGGGTTTCCAGGGGCAGTTAGCGAGAGTGCGGGGGTACGGACACGACAGATAGGGACATGTAAGTCATGTGCTGTGTTCTGCGCCGATGCGAGGGTGTCCGACGCTGCTCAGGGATCGGGGGAGGAGGCGGGAGGTTCTCAGCCCGAGGGCCGAGCGTCGACATTCCCACCGGTGGACGATTTCCCCCTTGAGCAGTCTCGTGACGCTACTCTACGCTCCGCCTTCGACCAAGTGATTTCCATTGATGGTCTTCGGGTACAGCCAGACGCAGTGCTGACTTACCCACACTTTGTGGTGATTAGGGACAGGCTTTATCGGGTGAGTCGTGACACCCAGAGTGAGGAGGTTGTTACCCAATTGCTGGTACCCAGGAGCCGCCGGGAAATGATTTTCCAGGCGGCGCATTACAACCCAATGGTGGGCCATTTGGGGTACGACAAAACACTGAACCGGATAATGGCTCGGTTCTATTGGCCGGGAATTCGGGCGGAAGTGCGCCGCTGGTGTGCCTCCTGCCCCGAGTGCCAGTTGGTGAATCCCCCGGCCATCCCCAGGGCTCCCTTGCGGCCCCTTCCCCTGGTGGAGGTCCCATTCGATCGCGTGGGCATGGACATTATCGGGCCATTAGAACGTTCCGCACAAGGGTATCGATTTGTGTTAGTCCTGATCGACTACGCAACCCGATACCCGGAAGCAATTCCGTTGCGCAATATCTCCGCGAGGAGTGTTGCGCAGGCGTTGTTTCACGTCATATCGCGGGTGGGAATCCCAAAGGAGATTCTCACTGACCAGGGCACCAATTTCATGTCACGCACGATCAAGGAACTTTACGGGTTGTTGAAGGTCAAGGCCATCCGCACGAGCGTCTATCACCCAGCCACAGACGGCTTGTGTGAGAGGTTTAACCGGACGTTAAAGTCCATGATCCGGAAGTTTGTACTGGAGGATGCTCGAAATTGGCATCAATGGCTAGACCCTCTGTTGTTTGCGGTGCGGGAAGTGCCTCAGGCTTCCACAGGGTTTTCCCCGTTTGAGTTGCTCTATGGGCGCAGGCCCAGGGGCGTCCTGGACCTCATTAAAGAAAACTGGGAGGAGGGGTCCAGCGACAGTAAAAACGAAATCCAGTACGTCATGGACTTGCGTGCAAAGCTCCACTCACTCGGGGTAATGTCACGTGAGCATTTGCGCCAAGCCCAGGAGAATCAGAAACGCCTGTACGACAGAGGGACTAGATTACGCGATCTCACACCGGGGGACAAGGTCCTTGTTCTGTTGCCCACCTCTAGCACCAAATTACTCGCGAAGTGGCAAGGTCCCTTTGTGGTCACACGGCGAGTCGGGGACGTGGATTACGAGGTAGTGCGGTCGGACAGGGGCGACGCCCGACAGATCTACCACATCAACCTCCTGAAAAGGTGGAATGATGTGGTCCCGGTCGCGTTCGCCACGACGCTACCGGAGGGAGAGGAGCTTGGACCGGAAGTCCCTGCCCCGGGGCCCATCCCTCCGGTCGGCCGAGGAGAGGATCTGTCGGAGAGTCAGGCGGCGGACGTGGTCTCTCTACAGCTCCAGTTCGCCGACGTCTTCTCGCCCCTGCCCGGTCGCACCCCGTTAATAACTCACGACATCGAGACGCAACCGGGGTTAACGGTGCGGACACGCCCCTACAGGCTGCCCGTACACAAGCAAGACGTGGTACGGCGCGAATTGGCAGCAATGCTAGACTTGGGCGTCGTCGAGGAGTCCCACAGCGACTGGTGCAGCCCCGTCGTGCTTGTGGGGAAGCCGGACGGGTCTGTCCGGTTCTGTGTGGATTACCGTAGGGTGAATGCGGTGTCTAAGTTCGACGCCTACCCGATGCCTCGGATCGACGAGCTTGTGGACCGGCTTGGCATGGCCACCTACTACACGACCCTGGACTGCACGAAGGGCTACTGGCAGATTCCGTTGTCTCCAGCAGCCCGAGAGAAAACGGCATTCTCCACTCCGCTCGGTCTGTACCAATTCAAGGTACTTCCGTTCGGGTTGTTCGGGGCCCCAGCCACGTTCCAGCGGCTGATGGACCGGGTGCTGCGACATCATGCTGCATATGCTGCCGCCTACCTCGACGACATAGTCATCTATGGAGACGACTGGGGGCAGCATATGCAGCGGGTGGCGGCCGTCCTTCAGTCGCTGAGACGGGCGGGGCTCACGGCCAACCCGAAGAAGTGCGTGATCGGGCGGAGGGAGATCCAGTATCTGGGGTTCCACCTGGGGCGGGGGAAGGTCCGGCCGCAGGTCGGTAAGACCGCGGCGGTCGCTGCCGCCCCCCGCCCCAGGACCAAGAAAGAGGTGAGGCGGTTCCTGGGGCTGGCGGGGTACTATCGGCAGTTTGTCCCAAACTTCTCCGACCTGGCCAGCCCCTTGACCGACCTCACCCGGAAGAGGGCCCCAGATACGGTCCAGTGGTCGGAGCCATGTCAGGTGTCGTTTGATGCTATTAAAACAGCCCTCTGCGGGGAAGCCGTCCTGTGTGCTCCTAATTTTGCTCTCCCTTTCTCCGTGCAGGCAGACGCGTCGGATAGGGGGTTGGGCGCGGTCCTGACCCAGCAGGTGGGGGGGGCCGACCGACCGGTGCTGTACCTGAGCCGGAAACTGTCGGACCGGGAGGGTCGGTACAGCACCATCGAGAAGGAGTGTCTCGCCATCTGATGGGCGGTCGGCGCCCTCCGCTACTACCTGCTGGGTCGCCAGTTCACCCTCTATTCCGACCACGCCCCCCTCCAGTGGCTCCACCGGATGAAGGATGCCAACGCGAGGATCACCCGGTGGTACCTCGCATTGCAGCCCTTCCATTTCCGGGTGGCCCACAGGCCGGGGTCGCAGATGGTCGTGGCTGACTTCCTCTCCCGTTCCGGGGGGGGGGAGTAGGCTACGGCCGGATGGGTCCCCGGCCTGTGTCGGGCGGTGGGGGTATGTGGAGGGGGGCGGAGTCTGGCCGGTAGGGGGAGTATGGAGCACCAGGTCGGCTGGGGCGATTGGGTCTGATTGCCGACAGGTGTCCGCAATCAGACCCAATCAGGAAGTGTGTATTTATGTGCCTGCTTTGCCTTTCAGTAGGGGGAGAGAAACCAGAGAGCGGCAGACGCTCGAATGGACAGAGAGAGACAGAGACAGAGGCCAAAGCCCAGAGAGCCTGGCCACCGTATTCGTGGACCCGACTGATCAGTTTCCGTCATTTTATGATTTGCTTGTTGTTCGCTTTTTGGAGCAATAAAGCGAACCGGCTGACCAAACGCCGAATCTGTCTCCGCCCACTCCTTGAACCCGCTACAATATATATATTGAAAATATCTAAATATTGAAAGCCAAGAAAATAGACATCTTGGAAAGATTAGCAGATTAGTTCTCAGCAAGGTGCATTTTTGTTAATTTTATCCTGATTCGTTTTTTCTGGAAGCATTACGAAAACACACTAAACAAAAAACCAAACCCCCAATTATAGAATAGAACAAAATAATATAAATAACAGCTTATAAATGTATTTATTATAAGATACATACATCAGTAAAAGTAGACCGTAGTGACGGGATTCAGAGAAGTCTGGGGGGTAGGAGATCTTCAGTGGTAAATCTGGAGTAAATAACATAGAAAACAAATAAATATTTATTAAAGTAGGATTTCCCTCAGAATAATCTCTTTCTCTAAATCAATATTAGATCAAACATACCATAGTGAAAGTTGATTCTTACCAAAATGTTCAATCTGTACTGTCCGGAAGTCTGTCAGTAGGATCCTCTTGGATTTCAACGCTGCCTTTAGCTGGGAGTTGTTCTCTAGGATGTAGTAATCTATGGGGACAAGGAGAGGGAGAGGCCTTCAGCAAGACTGGAGGGGCCAGAATACTTGAGAAAGACATGTTTTCTTGTTGGCAAAGTTCAAGGGAACAATTTAATGAATTACTTTAATTTATCTATGGATTGAAGGCTAATATTGTTAATAATATGGATTTCATGGTTACTCCACTGATCCAATTTGACCATAACATTTGGATTACCAAATACTGTTCACCGAACAATATTTTCTTCTGCTTTTAAAACCGAACAATCAAACCTTCTCAAGCCTAAAACCTTGAATGGGCATGAAAACCCTTGTCCAATTTTACTGAGTGGCTGTAACACGCAACCAAATGAAACATGAAATTAGTAAAGCTGGACTCATGTTCTTCCCAGATCACAATAAGTGGCTGATTCGGCCCATCGCTTCTATTCCTGCCATGGGAACAACATGGATGTCATCCAGTACTTCTAATGGAAAAGCCCCAGAAATCAATGGCTGGCTCATTACGAGGCGACACACACTCCATGAACCACTGCTGTGGAGGCAGGGGTCCGTCTATCCAAACACCCTGAGGGCATGTACCCTCTCTGGCATCTCTACCCTAGAGCCCAGCGGGGGGCTTCATGCTGCAAACCATTGACAAACGTGCAGAGGTGCTGCATGAGCAGATGTGGGGGTCACCGTTTGGGAGAAAGTGGGTGGAAGAGAGGCAGAATAGAGAGAATTAACTATTGAGAGGGAAGAAGAGAGAAAGAAGAAGAGAGAATAAGAGAGGGAAGTAGAGAGAAAGGGAGATAGAGAAGTAAAGAGATTGAGGGGGAGGTGAATTGATGGGGAAGTATTCAAGTGTGTGTGTGCATGTGTGCATGTGTCTGTGAGTGTGGTTGTAAGTGAGGGATTAAGGTAAATTGAGGGAAAGGTATGTGTGGGTGTGTGCATGCAATTATCCGTATGAGAAAGCGCTAAATTGAGAGTGTGTGTGTGCACTTAGGTGCAAAATAAAATGTGTGTGAAAAGTTCCCTGTTGTATGTCATTTAGCCCTGCTGAGGCGGATGAATGGAGATGGATGCTCCCACATCTAGGCGCCCCCCCCCCCCCCCCCCCCCCCCGAACCCAGGGGAACACTGTGCATAACTCCGCCTCTCCTGTTCCGTTAAACTAAAGGATGCCGCTACGCTGCACCCTCAGGTGGGATGAAGACACAGCAGAACAATCACTGCTGGATGATGGGAAATGCATCGCTGACTGTGAGCTGCTTTTGACTGCATGCCGGGAAAGGTGCCTTAGGTTATTAATACTCTTAATAGTCATGTTGCAAGATTTGAACGGCGGGCCAGAGGCTCAATCACCAGTGTGTCACCTGCGACAAAAAGTGAGACAATGGCATTTATTTAATGAAAAACTTTGGAGAACGTTGAGATTGCCACTTTAAGGAAAGTGAGGTTAGAAAAAGTTCATTGAAGAGTTGGTAGGGGTTAGACAGTAACTACAGCGACAGGTCATTAAGGAGCAGGTAGGGTTAGACAGTAACTACAGCGACAGGTCATTAAGGAGCAGGTAGGGTTAGACAGTAACTACAGCGACAGGTCATTAAGGAGCAGGTAGGGGTTTGCAATTGTATAAAGAGACGCATCTTTATGGAGCAGGTAGGGGTTGGACAGTGACTATTGAGACAGATCATTAAGGAGCAGGTAGTGGTTAGACAGTGACTATTGAGACAGGTCATTAAGGAGCAGGTAGGGGTTAGACAGTGACTATTGAGACGGGTCATTAAGGAGCAGGTAGGGGTTGGACAGTGACTATTGAGACAGATCATTAAGGAGCAGGTAGGGGTTTGGTTGGGGAGACTACATCTGGTGTATGTAAACAAAACTCCTCACAGACAGTTCCTCTGATAAGTCAGCTTATTGCTATGCTTCAAGAAGTTAGCATTGCCAATATATTATATCTGAATGAATAGAACATTGAGGTCCTTACTGGCGTTATGGAGGTTGTGTAGTATCACAGTAGGAACTCCTGGACCTGTGGGCGGAGAAAACAAGATACATCATCATTCAAGTCATCATTATTCATCACTTCCCGTCAAAGAATCCAGTCCAAATGCAACTGTACCCGCGTGAATATCCCCGGGACTAAACTCACAGAATGAACACATGGTCGCCCTGTGAGGACACGTTTCTTTGTGTGGAAGATGCTCATGCAGGACCCTGGGGTCCAGTCAACTCCTGTGACGTGACACACGGAGCACGTCATGACAACCTGCTTCTTCTCTGTCTCTGTCACTGCTGGTCACCTCTACCACTTACCTGTGCTAGCCAGGAGAGGTGAAAGGTTAGCCGTGCTGCCTGTGGAAGAGCCCTGTGCTGTCACATTAAGTCAATTCCATTCAGCAGAGCCGGTCAGGAACCCAGGGAGAGGTTAAATAAGCTGAGGGGTGGTGAGGGGGGGGGGGGGAATAGCTTGGCTCCATGGCATCCACATGGTCACACGTCTACCCTACCACCCATCATCACACTCACACACACACACACACACACACACACACACACACACACACACACTAACACACACACACACACACACACACACACACACACACACACACAGGGACCTAGACATATGCACATAAACATTGTATTACAACATGCACACATGCACAAATGCACCCACACAGACACACCATCTCGCTAACACTACACATCCCACATACATACCCTCTCACAAACACAAAAGTACACATCAGTCACACACACACACACACACACACACACACACACACACACACACACCCCCACACACATACACACACACACACACACATACACACACAGCTCTCAGCTGGTGTTTATGAGAACACACAGCCTGAAGCCCTGAGCTCTCTCTGCTTGTCCTCTCCAATCACTAGCGTGGTTGGAGAGGGATGTCAAGCCCCTCTGCTTCTGGTGTCAGACGTCTCATCCAGACTCTGGCTGACACCTCCCCTTCACTCAACCTTTATCTACATTTTTATGAAGTACAACAAGCCATCATTAAATTTAAAAAACAAAGCCTGTGCTTGTAATACAATCCCGTTGAGGCCTATAACCTATTTGACACACAGTGACATTTTCTGAGCACTCAAAGAGCTTTAAATGTGTGTAGTGTGTGTGTGTGTGTGTGTGTGTGTGTGTGTGTGTGTGTGTGTGTGTGTGTGTTTGTGTGGGCGTCATCCACTATTCCTTTTTCCATTTAGTAGCAACATTTGAAACAACAAAGAGCAAAGTTCACAATGTCATAACTTTATTTCAGATGATGACTTATTGATTATTGTGTGCCATGCATTGCACCTCACCACAATAAACAAACACAGAATGTTCTCTGATTAACTTTAAAGGAACACTTCACCTATTTGCATTAAGTATCATTAGAAACCCAGGCATATTTTTGAATGGTCGTGCATCATTCCCTCATTTTCCCCTGAGACTAGAGAGCTCTGTAGCTACCTCTAACACTTTAAATGACGCAAAATGATGATTTTTGCGTCATTTAAAGCAGGAAGTGTAAGGCTGTAAAAAACGACAAGCACTAGTTCCTCATTTTGAAACCCGCCTATAGGGGGTGGGACCCACTGACGCTACAGAACTATTACAGATCAGTGCCAGTGGGCGGGACTTAGGGGTGTATGGTATAAACGGTATAGCGAGTACACCGGTATGAATTTGCTCTATAGTATGGATTTTGACATAACAGTGTGACCGGTGTGACTGGTAGATGAGCGTTTTCTTTTTCTTAGTATTTCTTTTACTTGACGAGCGCTAAAGAAGGTGATGATGTAGAGACACAGTCGATTATTCATAATATCATCTGGAGGCGCACACAGCTTTTGGCCCTGTTCTATAAGATATTCTAGAACACTCCGGGAGCTCCGGGGGGAGACCTGGAGCTCTATATCTAAATAATATAATATAATATATAGACATCTTTAATATAATATATAATATCACGGCCAAAAGCTGTGTGAGCCTGGATGATCTTATGAATAAACGACTGCATCGGGTTCTCCGACGTTTCTTCCCCGAATTCCTTCTCCACCATGGCCGAGATAATCCCCACTACGAGTCTTTACTTGTTGTGGAAGGACCAGAGGCGTCAGAGAACCCGACGCAGTCTTTAATTCATAATATCATCCGGAGGCGCACACAGCTTTTGGCCGTGATATTATATATTATATTTTATAAAACGGGTGGCTTAAATCAAGCGATCTGATTGGTTCCCAACTGTTTTATATTGAGCGTATACACACAGCTATGACGCCCATTCAGTTTACAGAGTTCAGTATCACTCCGCGCCTAACTTGAACTGTTGTTTATTTACATATAAAAGCAATAGCACAGTTCACTGAAGCCTAAAAACATGTTGATTGCTGGAGAGGGTGGAAATGTTGTAAAGCAATAGGCACACAGTGAGTGAACTCGATAGAAGGCTAAATTGCCGGCGAACCGATCACTTCAGTCAGTGGTATACGTTCATTATACCACAGTTAAGGGGCGTTGTTGGACAACGCCCCTTAACTGTGGTATAATGACCGTATACCACAGCCTGTCGTGATCTATTGCTTAAATATAGATACCTATATATTATATTATATTATATTATATTATTTAGATATTGAGCTCCGGGAGTCCGAAAACGGCAACAATCACTTTCTCCTCCTGCTGCGATTCGCTCTGGACTGCAGGGAATGAATGCTGATTGGCTGTTTTGTTATGTCCCTCAGGAGTGAACGCTGATTGGCTGTTATGTTACGTCCCTCAGGGAGTGAACGCTGATTGGCTTCAGAAGCATTTATATAGAAATCAAGAAGATAAATGAACATACTGTGATATAATACCATTACTGTCTATTCCTCAAATCATACTGTGATATACATTTTAGTCCATACCGTACAGCCCTAGTGGGACTTGATAAACCTGATAGGCGTAGTTCTAGATCAGTGGGAGTGGCCTGCGGAGCTGTACATTGAGGTGCATTGTGGGAGTTGTCTTCAATCCACAAGTGCCAAAAAGTCACATTTTCTCGGTCAAGAAGGCACCAAATTAGAAATTTATATGACTAGTCGACTACATTCAATGCAAGCCACTTTCAATACAGATTCATGTTTCCACTGGTGAAATGCTCCTTTAACTGATGGTTTCACTCATTTAAAGACCGCATTCTCTCCTTAGATTAGTCCGCCCTTAGCCGTTATAAATAGCAGCTTGGATAGGTTCCACATGGCATTTAATTGACCACATTAAAAGCCTGATTTGGACTTGATGACGAGAACTGGCTGGTTGATGAAACATTGATGTACACTTTCTGAGCGGCTCTTTCTAGATTGATTTCCATCGCTCACGCGCATTGCCTCCGCCGCCAGCGTGTCGGTCTAATAAATCACATAAAGTCCACATGCACCCGAGCATGGAGCTTTTTCATGGCGGGAGTAAATTGAAATAATAAACAGCAGTGTCCTCGCATTGTTTTTAATAAGGTGCTCACGGAACAATCGGGCCAATGTGAAGAATTGATACACACTCCACTAGCTAATTGCTCTGATTCTGTGCTCCTTGTTTGGAGTGAATGGAGTTTGAATGTAGCGTGGGTGACGGATTAGAACGGGCAACCCTCTGGCAACTCTCATATTGTTCGGTCTGCGGTGGGGAAATTTAACTAAACGGTTCACTGAATTACAAACAGTAAAAAGTAAAAAACAACATTATCCTAATTTGATGGAATATGCCATCCATCTAAAGTGTTTGTTGATCATTAGTATGATCATGGTGTGGGTCATGGGGATGGTCACTCAGGGCTTCCTTCCTTTAGTTGTTTTGTTGTTGGCCTTCAAAGGGCCTGCGGTGAGGGGCTGGGGTGAAGCGTGGCCCGGGGGGCCCAGAGACTGTAATGTCATTAAGGGCTGCACAGAGAACATTGAACGACTTAACTGCTCAATAATTGGGTTTAGGTAGTGGGCAGAAAGAAAATATGATTCTGATTATTAGTTAATCATTAAAAAAAAAAATCTCTCCCTCTAAAGCATTCACCAATGTAGAGGGACTTAACCTCTGCCACACATGTAGATAACATTTCTATAATGAACTGCCACAGGTTTCGACTATCAACACACACAGCAATTACTCAAATTGATGGATCTTAATGTGCTGTTAATGCACACACACTGTATTTAAATTAAGCCCTTTCATCTACTGTTACTAATTGATTCCCACGTTAGTGAGCAATTATAGTGTGGTTATGACCTTAACGAGGGGTCCTCTACTGCCCATTAGAACACAGCTTACTGACAGAACATGCAGAGTGGAGGCTCTGACCTTTACAGTGCAGGATGATGTGCTGGTTGGTGGGGCTGATGTCTGCCTCGAAGTACAGGCAGTGGGCTTTGTTGAGCTCGCACGTGAGGCAGTGCCTCGGGAACAAGCCCACGGTTTTCACACTGCGACATACAGAGGTTTCAAAATAAGAGTATGAAGTAAGAGAACACTTCAGGTTCCTTACATAATATATTAATAGCATTTAGTCATTTAAGGCAGGGCAAAATATATCCTCTAGGTAATAGAGTGGTAATAGGATGACATTTAATGTACTGCTAATGCTGTTTTGACAACAGACAGAATGATCTGAAACGCACGCCAAAACTACAAAATAATATAAATCAACTCACCTGAACAGCTGACGTCGTCGTGGCGATCCTTCAGTACTGAGAAAGTAACTGAACAATAGAAAAACAACCATGTCAACTAATACCATTACTATTTTTGAGCAGAATATTTTTTCCAAAGCTATACTTATAGCAAGTTCAGATAATTGTCAGTTAGGGGTTAGGAATCTTGCTCAAGGACGCCTAAAGGCTTAGAACATCAGCAGGTTCAAAGCCAGTACCTTCACTACAGGGAGTCAAATACCGTTTAGCGCTACTAAGCACTAAACGACCTGGTAGTGAGGAATGACTAATGAAACAGTGTTACCAACTATGCTGCAGGCAACCCTCACCCTCACCCTCAACCCTCACCCCTAACCTTCACCCCTAACCCTCAACCCTCACCCTCACCCTCAACCCTCACCCCTAACCTTCACCCCTAACCCTCAACCCTCACCCTCACCCTCAACCCTAACCCTCAACCCTCACCCCTAACCTTCACCCCTAACCCTCAACCCTCACCCTCAACCCTAACCCTCAACCCTCACCCCTAACCTTCACCCCTAACCCTCAACCCTCACCCTCACCCTCAACCCTCACCCCTAACCCTCAACCCTCACCCTCAACCCACACCCCTCACCCCTAACCCTCACCCCTAACCCTCACCCCTAACCCTCAACCCTCAACCTTCACCTCTAACCCTCAACCTCAACCCACACCCTCACCCTCAACCCACACCCCTCACCCTCACCCTCAACCCTCACCCTCAACCTCAACCCTCACCCTCACCCTCAACCCTCACCCTCAACCCACACCCCTCACCCTCACCCCTAACCATCAACCCTCACCCTCAACCTCACCCTCATCCCTCACCCTCAACCCTCACCCCTAACCCTCAACCCTCACCCCTCACCCTCAACCCTCACCCTCAACCCTCACCCCTAACCCTTAACCTCACCCCTCACCCTAACCCTAACCCTAACCCTCACCCCTAACCCTCACCCCTAACCCTCAACCCTCAACCTTCACCTCTAACCCTCAACCTCAACCCACACCCTCACCCTCAACCCACACCCCTCACCCTCACCCTCACCCCTCACCCTCAACCCACACCCCTCACCCTCACCCCTAACCATCAACCCTCACCCTCAACCTCACCCTCAACCCTCACCCTCAACCCTCACCCCTAACCCTCAACCCTCACCCCTCACCCTCAACCCTCACCCCTCACCCTCAACCCTCAACCCTCACCCCTTACCCTTAACCTCACCCTCACCCCTCACCCTAACCCTAACCCTAACCCTCACCCCTAACCCTCACCCCTCACCCCTAACACCCCCCACATGGCTAGGGACGTGACCATAAGGGTTGAGCAGTAACGACCCCTGACCCCTCGGTGGGCAGCACTTACAGGTTGTCGTTGTCTTCGTCATACGCCACGATCCTGGTCACCTCCCAGTTGCCCGAGGTCAGGTGACGAACCTCGTTCTGATCTGTTCTGAACTGGGAGGAATGGGAGGCAGCAAGGTAAGATGAATACAGGTCTGATCGTGTGACCTACAGACAGACCTGACTGTTACCGTGTGACCTACAGACCTGACTGGAGGTCTGTTACTGTGTGACCTACAGACCTGACTGGAGGTCTGTTACTGTGTGACCTGTAGACAGACCTGACTGGAGGTCTGTTACTATGTGACCTACAGACCTGACTGGAGGTCTGTTACTGTGTGACCTGTAGACAGACCTGACTGGAGGTCTGTTACTGTGTGACCTACAGACCTGACTGGAGGTCTGTTACTGTGTGACCTGTAGACAGACCTGACTGGAGGTCTGTTACTGTGTGACCTACAGACCTGACTGGAGGTCTGTTACTGTGTGACCTACAGACCTGACTGGAGGTCTGTTACTGTGTGACCTGTAGACAGACCTGACTGTAGGGCTGCCTGTTTGACACAAGTACTGCTCTGTCGTTGCTTCTGTTATGGTGTTTTACCGCTGACATTGCTGTCTCTCAACCTAATGTTATTTCTCGATGTAACCGATATCTTCTTCTTTATAAGTGGCATCTCAAAAATGTATCTTTCCTTCTCCAAAGTCACCCAGTTTGGAAGATTCATAATACTTCAAATGCAAGGGCTTAGGCTCAATCGGCATTGACTATTTAAAACTGTTGGGGTCTTTGCAAGACGTTAGTGAAGTCTATATAAAAAAAAACCCTAAAACCAGCTTCTGTAGTGCGTGGGGTTATGCTAATGATCATTAGCAAAGCATTAGCTCTGATTGGGCGCGTCATTGCAAGGTGTAGCACAGGCGGAGAACAGAGTTAAACCAGCTTGACGCAGAATGTACTGTGAACATGAAGGCCGCTCCAGAACTGAATGTGAAACCGTACATGTTTCAGCCGGAGTCAGACCTAGACTGGGGAGGCTCCACTCAGGAGAGCCCAGCAGAAAGTTAGCCAATGCAAACACTAACAATGGCATTTCATTCATCCATTTTATTTGTATTCATTCCTGCGTTACAGGTTCATAGCAATACAGGTGCTTGGTCCAGTGGTGCTGTGGCTGCCTGGGGTCAGGGTGGTTTTAGCGGCCTGTCTGGTGCTGCGGATAGGGCGTTCCCGGACATCAGGGGTGTGTACACTGAGTTCAGACCAGCCCTTTGACTGAAGCAGGATTTTTAGTTAACTCTAAAGTATATAGTAAAATGTCACTACCTCAATTTTTCATATGTCGTGAAAAATGATATTCTTCCCGGCACTGCGTATACATGGGGCTCACTGTCTCTTTATCGAAGCGGGAAACTAAGGCAGCAAATACATCCTCCTTTGCTGGACTTTCGTACAGAATTACTCATGTTTAAATTTCAACATAGACGTGAATCCAGCTGGGATCTGGCCCTCATTAAGGAAGAAACTCGACCTGAAGTTTTTATCAGACAAATACAAAAATAGGCTAGCTGTAGTGTCTCTGGGAAGCCTAACCCTCACCCGGACACAGGCATTAAATAAATTGCTGCTCAGACAGAGCTTCACCATCTACACACACCGTGGTGTTACACTATAACATCTACAGACACGGCAGTCAACCGCTGCCCAGACAGAGCTCTCCCTGTCCTCACACAGAACAGAAGTCATGGATAAAATGGGAGGGCCAGGACTAAGCCATTTTCTACGATACATCCTCTTTAACATACATTTGTTTACATGATAATCTTTCAGATTACCACTTTGAAACATGATTTCTGAAAATTACTTTACACATTATTTAACATAATTAGAATACGCCAATCAATAACCATGTATAGTGCTTAGTGAGAGTCTGAACACTTTGGATTCTGTTACTGTATATCATTAACCAAACAATGTGTGCAAATCATGAGAAACAAAATGAGGATTTGATAACTTTGCGTACCCTGGGGAACATTTTCGTTGACACAATCTATGGTTAGACAGATCTGTAGATTGCTTTTTTTTTATCATTTATTGTAAATTTCCATTTCCAATTTAAATGAATAACCAAGTAAATAATCTCTGAGAAGTCTAATAAGCAAGAGAAACAGCAGTGATACCATTATACCAAACTGGTATAAATTAATGAATAAAGGGTTAAATTCCAGGGGCGCTTTGTTTGTAGCTTTTCACCTTCCTCTCCTTGGAAATGGTTACCAGGGCCCTGGTTTGAGCTTAATGTCTTTAGTTTGTGGGTTTGTTTGTTATTTTTCCTCTGGTTTCTTAGAAAGTGGGGGGTTTTGTCATTGATGAGCTCATGGTTTCCACTGCTTTCAGGAGCTGAAAGATCACGCACTGCCAGAGCTGTGCTGTTACCGTAGTGATCAAAACCGTTAAATAGATCAGGCAGCAGCCCAT
Source organism: Micromesistius poutassou (assembly GCF_964030765.1). Taxonomy (NCBI): domain Eukaryota; kingdom Metazoa; phylum Chordata; class Actinopteri; order Gadiformes; family Gadidae; genus Micromesistius; species Micromesistius poutassou. The sequence goes on along the minus strand of NC_140293.1, from coordinate 8,648,942 downwards.
AATGAGCTGGGACAGACTCTGGAGTAGTATTCACCAGTTGGAGAAGATGGATGGATGGAGCTCAAAGTCAATTCATTTCTATGATTGCTTAATTCATTCATTGATTAAGGAATATTCGATAATGAATTCATAATTGACCCAATTATTTGCGGTATACTTATACTTATACTATATTTACCTGTGGCAAGACGATAACATCTGAATATTTACTTGTGCTCTTTTGATAAAGTAAGGGATTATTGCAGATGTTACCTGTATTGCAAAGTGCTGTATACAGGTTGGACACTTATGTGTGTTATATATACAGGTAGGATCAAAACCTGTGCTTTACAAATACAGGCAGTATAGTTACCTGTGCTATATTAACACAGGCAGTATAGTTACCTGTGCTATATTAACACAGGCAGTATAGTTACCTGTGCTATATAAATACAGTACAGTTACCTGTGCTATATAAATACAGTATAGTTACCTGTGCTATATAAATACAGTACAGTTACCTGTGCTATATAAATACAGTACAGTTACCTGTGCTATATAAATACAGTACAGTTACCTGTGCTATATAAATAGTTACCTGCGTGGTGAACATGGCGATGTGGTGGAACTCTCCGCGCCCGCCCTGCTTTACAGGAACGGTGAGAAAGAAGCGGCTGGCGTCTGTGGAGAACACGGGCTCCTGGTTCTACAGGACAGCAGAACATCATCACCACCTCCTCTCTGAGGACCCCATCAATCTGCAAGCTCATGTTTTATTTACTCTTTCATATTCACGACCCTCACCCTTTCAGACAGATCTCTAGCAACATCTGGCCCGGGTCGAGCCCATCACAGCCTTTAATGTAGAAGGGGTCTGCTGATGTGTCACCCATTTATTGCACTGATTGGTTGTAGGTCTGTACTACTGCGTCCAGGGGCGTTTATGTATTCTCCTTTTGACGACTAACCCCTGAAGTTGAACTCATTTGAGGTCGGACAATGTCAGGCCACTCGTGGCTCCAAGACAGAAGCCACTACGGGGGAGGGCGATGACGTAGGGAAGGAGGTCAATGACACGTGACCGTGGTCCTATACAACTATGTGTTTCAATGCTGGTTGATAGCTGGTCAAAGCTGGGAAATGCTGGTCTTGAATATTCTGAAAGACCTCTAGAAAATGTTCAGACAACCTTCCAAAATATGTTTAGAAAACCCTGTGTATGTATTTGCCAATTATATCATTCCAAATGAATTCCAAACATCAGTATTGTATATCAGTACACATCAGCAGTGTTAACTTGTGTCAGTACAGACAGTACTGTAAGTACAGTACTGACAGATACTGTACTTAGATAAACTTGGAAAACCGGCAGAATGTATGATTATAACACTATTGACCTTAATGGACATGGTTAAGGTGTCTCATGCTCCATAGAGCTTACAAGATGAAACCATTTAGCTTGGTTCTGCTGTGTCTTCAGTACACAGTAAGCAGCTTGTATACTGTGTGGATATGGTTTCATCTGATACATCTTGTTCTGATTCTGGTTGGCCTATTAAACTCCCTCTACAAGCAGAGAGAGTGATGCGGGAGTCGTATATCTGGGTCAGCTGCACTCGCTTCATTTAAATTCTACTGGCGGAACGATTTACAGCAACCGGCGCACCCCACAGAGAATTCAGGTGAGCCTTCAACTTTTACATTTCCAGTGAAAGAAGATGAAAGACAGCCGGATTCACAAGGAGAAATAAATGCACTTTTTCTTCAATGAATGATTCCTTGGGTGTTTTATCAAATTATATTATTTTTAGGTCAAGTAATTTTCGAATAAGCATTTAATTAAAACGGGGATAAATCTTCGGCTTGGGCATGTAGTCGAGAGTGAAGTCCTTTCACCGACTTGTGTAATTCGCATAAACAAAACCTGATTAAGAAATACCTTGAGAAAATTCTTCAGTTTTGTAATTTACTGGTTATTCTATAAGTCTATAATCCGCAGCCATGGTTTTATCTTGAGTTCTTTATCTTTAGTTATATATATATATATTCAAACATTTGCTTTGTTACATAACAATGGTTAAGATGTCTCTGCATTGACTATTTTTTTATTTGAGGGACAATAGTTGGAATATAAGTAGAGATGAGAGGAGTAGCGAGTGGAGAAGAGAGGAGGAGAAGAGAATAAAAGAAGGGATGAACATTGAAAGAGAAGATCAGTTACCTGCTTGGAAAGCCAGAGCTCAGAACTCTCCTCATGTCTCTGGATAAGTAAAGACAAAATAAGAAAGAATAGTAGTTATTAGTAACACTTTTTCCTCAAAATATAACAAAAAACATTACTCAAGCAAACCAACACCCTGGAGATTTGCATTTATATTGTGGACCACAAATCCTTTTCAAATTGCATCCATCCTCTGTGTTTTTTCCAATGAACAGAAAGGACAGACGGTCTAGGTTTAATGAGTCCAGACCTGTGATAGCTGCCTCAGCTGGGCACCCCTTGTTTGGGCTTTGCCTGTCCTCGGCTTTGGAGCCAAAGGTTCGATATGGGGTCAATCCAGCACTATGAGTCCTCATGCCAGGCTCATACAGCCACACTGTGCACCAACTGGGATTAAAGCTCTTGAATTTTTTTTGTCATTGATTCTTGTGATTTCAGAGCCCTTGGTAATTCTTTGACTTATCTTAGTCTGCTATTGTGGGCTGTACGCACAGTAACCTTTTAAATCATCTGACAGTTGTTAGATGTGAACAGCTCTCCTTGGATGGATTTTATGTACATTAAAAAGCCCTGCAGTGTGAGCTTGCCACTGCCAAGTCCTTTTCAACCACAATACTTCATGAGGAGAGATTCATCAAAGACTACTAACTAAGTGTGTGTATGGAGTGTGTATGAATTATTAATCACTTTTAAACAGACAGTTATAAACAATGTAACCACACACACAACATTCCATGGATTCCATTCCATAACACACATGCACAACGCAGACATACAGGCCCACACACACACACACACACACACACACACACACACACACACACACACACACACACACACACACACATAACATGCAGACACACACACATCGTGGTGGGAGCAGGCTCACCTTGACGCAGGCGCCCGTCGTGGTGTCACACACGGTGAGGATGGAGATGTTCTGGGCTCGGTTCAACCAGCGCACACACGTCTTGGTCTTACTGATCCATTTCACCATGGTAACGTAGTGCTCCCTTTAACGACACACAGACAACAACAACACATTTCCATGGTAACATAGTGCTCTCTTTGACGACACATAATCAACCATATAACCAATAATTATAATAGTACATGATTCATACATTCAGCCTTATCCTCATATCCTACTCTTCCATAGCTTTTATTTTCTTGGTATATATTTAATGGTACATAGTAATACCAGGAACAGGATGTACTGTTCTATTGTGATCCTCAGCTCAACTCCATGATGTGGTCATTACAGTGCAGGCAAACCAACCACAACAACACCGACAAAATCTCCCATTTCCACCAAGAATACTCCAAGCATCCGGTGAAAAACAACCAAATACACACAAACAAACCGGAAAACCAACTAAAAATCAACAGCCGTCTTCAGCAAATACACTCAATATGGGTCGATAGCCGGCCTGGGCGTCCCCTCCGCTCACCGGAGTTTGAGGCTGTCCGGGGGGGTGAGTTCCTGGGTGTGGGTGGGGCCGTACAGGTTGACCACGTACAGCTTCACCAGGGGGTTGGCCTGGCCCGCCTGAACACAGAGACACACGTCACACACACTTTGAGAATAGCCCAATCTCCATCACACTGACAGCTGGGCTCATGCAGCCAAGGGAAGGGGCACATTTGAATGCGTCCTGTCATCCGTAAAACTGGATTTACGGAATGAAACGGTTCTGGGTTTGATCCCAAACGTCCGTAGTCTACCTGTAGGCCTTTCTGAGAAGAATGTTAAGCCTTATCTATCACAGCATCTGACTAAACAGATAATCTGTCAAACTGCAGTAGTGGTAACTTGTTACAAATGAATAAGCTATTAGCAAGATGACACAAAAATAGGTTACGTTCTGAGAAACTGAATAACTTCTGTTATTCATTATTCATATAATTCATGAAATTATTCATATATGCTTATCAGTGAATCTGAATTGATCCAGCTGCCCTTAAAAAAAATAAAAGCTTGAAACGGGTGTGCTATATATCACTTTTAAAACCCCATGATGGTGTTTCTTCCTTCGTGTGTCAGTGGTGGTACACGGACACCATATGTTGTTCCTTTGTTAATGGAGGTGCATGAGGGCAGAGGGTCTGAGTGGGAGGGAGATAAACGACCACGCTGTGCTAATGGAACAGGTGTTTCTTAATGACCATTGTTTACTGGAAGAGCCTGGACCAAATCGGTCCAAAGTCTGTGTGTGACTTCGACTTTAGAAATAAACAAAATCTATCATGACCCTTTTGTTCATTAATATGCACTGGGTATAAGTAAAAATGTGTTAAGTTAATTGTGTTTTTAAATCCAACAAGTACAATTAATAAAATCAGGTAGCAGTCTTCGGTTGTTCTCCCACACAAACTGTGTGACTAAAGACGGTTCTTTTTGTTGTGTTTCAGAGGTGTTATTCTGACTGTTAAACTCTTCTGGTAAAGGTCAAGAAGACAAATGTTAAGCTGCCATTTTTTGTGCTGACAAAAGATATGTTAAATATCACATAACCAAACTGGTGAACAGATGCTTCATTCAAGTAAGGGCATTTGCCTCATCAATGATAAAATGTACATCCAGCTAAAAACACAGGGTTATTAGGGTCTAGGCTGGGTCATGCCAGTGCTATCAGTAGTAATAAGTAAGGGATAATCACCGAGAGGCAGGGCAATAAACAGTTTGATATGCCCGGCTCGTGGACGGCTTACCGAGGCCGGTAACCTAACCTGCCGGGCATCGGTGGCGGCTGGTCAATAGAGGGAGCTAGGGCCCCGCCCCTTCGTGAAATATTCACTTTAGCAACTTTGAATAAACTAGGCTATTATACATACGAAATAAATCAACAAAAATATCCTTGTTTTATCCTTGTTTAATTATGTGATAGACCGTACTTGCAACTGCAAGCAACCATTTAAATGCGTCTGAATGTCAATGATTTGGGCTACGCTAGTTATTGGTCATTGGAAATAAAGCCCTCCTTCAGGTCAGGGGCGCCGGCCAAGTTGAAGTCAATGTAAGCTCGCAAACCTTTTGCTGTCTATCAAGCAGAGGCAGCTTTTCATTGGCGCAAAAAAAATCGCCATCGGGGCGCACCAGTGTGTGTCCCAGGCCAATGGTATGGCTTTTCTGTTTTTTTTATCACCACACGATTGGTTCGATTGGTTTGATTGATTCAGAAAATCAATCAAATAGACTACCTCCCTCAGCAACACTCGCGCAACACAACTACAGCAGAGAAGAGATGGATCGCTAACTAGGAAAGAGTTGTAAAAGCACTTTCCACCCATTTCAGTGGAGGAATTGGACTCCCCAAGCAATGTTATACTTAAAAGGAGCAAGTAAGTTACATATTAATTTAGTCTTTCGGCCTGTAGCATATAAACAATATAAAGCAAATGTGCCATATTTCTAACTGCATTTGAAATAGCCATTGAGACACAAAAATGGACGCTATAGGACAGTGATCATGATTTGCTTGCAAAACTATGTATCGACTGACCCTCTGATAGATTTCTGACACATTTTAGAAAAAATTTTAAACAAGGTTTATTTTTACAATGGACCTCATGTTTGAAATTTCTGTGATAGAAAAAAAAATACAAGCGGCGTATTGATCTACTATTTGATGACGCTGCGCTCAGCCAGCAGCAAGTACAACCGACAAGTCAGCGGGCAACCTGCCGGGTTAATGCCCTCCTCCCAGCCAATCAGAATCAAGCATTCTTAAACTAAGTAGAATAATACTGGTTAATACCGGTTAATACTGCATTGTTTACGGTGGTGGAGGGTATTTACCTTGGGGTAGGGGTACTGCTTGCCTCTAGGGTAGTTCATGCCGGTGAAGCGCGGCAGCACCATGTTGGGCACCATGCTGTCGTTGAGGACCAGGAAGGCGAGGCGCTCGCCGTCTGGAGACCACCAGTGGGCCACGTGTGTCTGGAGGACCTCCTCTGTAGACACAGAGCGGGGGGGCTTCATTTCACTACTGAATTGTGGTTTCCTCTCAATTTCTTTGTCCCAATTATGCATTGATCAACGTGTGCAAAAATCCCAATCAATGATGAATGAAAAGTCGTATAGGCTGGAGTTGTCAAACTGAAGGAAATCTGTGGGCTTTTTTCTGGTTAGCAACAAGTCTTTAAGTCAAGCTTCTTTCTATAGAAAAATGCTTGACCTCTGTTGGGCCTTGGATTGTTTTTTGGGCTAATGCTGGAAAAAAGGTTGGACACACCACATTATGTTTTTAATGTTTCTTGATTCGACAATAAAGAATATACATACATTTGCATAATAATGTGTGTGCCTTCGGTTCAATCTTTCTCAAACCAGTAAACAGAAAAGCGACTGCAATGCTTTTTTTTGCATGGCATTTGAGCGAATGCTCATATTAACTTTGTATCTGGGGAAGGGCGAGGGGAGGGGTTGAACTCTCACAAGTTACCGTCTTGAAAATGTATTTAATCGTGTCCCGGAGCATGATTCAGATTTTATTGAACCAATGCAGGCAATAATAAGGACATAGTGTCATACCCTGAGTATGGATTTCATTCATTGATACAATTTTAGATGTGGATGGTTAATGGTCAAAGAAAGATCTCCTTAGAAAGCAAATTTACATCACTGTAAAGAGAAAGGACGTCCTTATAGTGACAAGAAAATAAGGCTGCATGGTATAATTATAATATTTTAACATGTAATTATATATTTATATAGTTATAATTTGATTATATAGCTTATATTATATATAAGTAATTGAATGTAATCTTCATTCCATAAACCACGCCTCCTTCTACATATTTGATCAGAATACAGCTTATAACCTTATACATGGTTCTCAATACATGGTTCACAATCAAACAATCTAACAATTTATTTTGCACAAATTGAGAAAATGCGTGAATGAGAAGAATTTTCGTCATTCCTGCGAGGATAATTCGAGTCGTTTGAGCATAGGCATCAATTTCGCTGGGGACGAGTACCTACCAATTTTTGTCAAGATTAATTTTGTACCCACCATTTTAAGGAAAAAAGATACATATATATAAATAAAAAAGTTCATAGCACATATAATTCTTGAGACAGATGCCAACAAATCCACAAAAAGTCAATCCGTATAATTATCTCTTTCTATTCTGTATTATGTATTGCTATCTTGTCTTTTTTATGTCGTGACTAGATGTCCCCTCTGCAGCACCATAGTTGTGGATTATTTTTGTATGAGCTCCCAGCCTGGCTTGGACAATGAATGAGGTATTAATACCGATACTCTGGGCTCATTGGCTGGGATCCAATGATGAGGCATCAGACAATCAAGTAATATTAGCCTGAATACATAGGTAAAAAGCACCAGAGCAGGTTGCTAGAACCATGGACAGTATCAGAGCGATAACCTGTTGAACTAAATGGATGTGGCAGGCTACACCACGGGATACATCTGCAGACCACTGCCACATAAATAAAAGTAAGACACAATATTTATTGCTTACGATTTGCTGGTGCTGTGGCAAGGTCTTTCATGTTTTTTGCACTCAAGTGGTCGGCTGTCTTAACTCTTGCAATTGATGTTAGCCATAGCCACCAAGTAGCCTGACTTATTTTGCATTTTGTTTGCGTTCGTACAGTGTTGGGTATAGTGGAGATGACGATAGTGGAGTCGGTGGAGTCAGTCTCTTGTTGACACAAAGTGACTTCAAAATGGTCATTCTTTCTTTGCTTGAATTCTGGAATAATCATGGTGGGGAGTGCATGAGTTTTGGTCAGAATGACTGATGTAGATTGGATGGATGCGTGTTGTGAAATGAGAACGGCCAGCTCATGATGTGATATAGCGTTCAGCTGTGCAACAATTATTTTTTGTTTTTTCAATCTTGACGACATTTGTAGTGCTGTGTGTAGCTTAGTCATGTCATCATGTCACGTTGTCAACATTGGGTACATGGAGCAGAACATAGTGGCTCATATGTCCAATGCTTTTTGGAAACGCTTTCTTCATAAAGTGTGTCAAACATCACAGTTTTGGGTGTGCCGTCTTTCAGAACCTTTCATTACCTGCACTAAAGAGAAAAAAAGAGTGCATCCTCATTGTACCCAGCACTTCTGAAAATGCACTTCCGAATGTGTTTATATCCCAACAAAAATAGCAACTGAATACATTTTGTCCATGTGACAATTATAACAGTATATAGGCCTTAATGGCCTCATATGGGAACTGAAACTGTGTTGTAGTTTAAATGTGAACACAAACAGATTTGTTTTTCGTACTGTGTCTATCTGCAATAGAAACATGCAATTAGGAAAAAAATAAACCACAGAATCAGGTCAGTGATGCGGTTCAGCACTGTGCAAAGTTCCACCTAATATAATTAAGACAAACTTAAAGGAGGCAGGGGGTGTGGTTAGGAGGAGTTCAGGTTATTATATTATCATATTCATCTGCTGTCTAAAAGACAAAATTATAATAACTGGGTGAAAAACGTCTGGGAAGAGCTAAGCGTTGTGTTGTCCTGTGATGCTGTCATATTAATACTAGGGTCTACAAAATCTTAAAATACATATGATGCAATTTATGCAACTTTAGTTCCTAGTTCCTAGTCTTTCCTTTACAGATATATTGATGAGAACATCTGATAAATAACCATCCACAGCAAGAGAGATTTTGAAAGTATCCACTTAAAGACATTAAACAGCCCCCTGGCAGCCACATACCCTTTTGTTTTGTCTTTTACAATCAATATATCATTCATTAGTCATTAAAAAAATAATTCTCAAAATAAATTGCCCACCCCAGCTTTAGCTGGTTTCCATTTTAAGTGAGACACAGGGAGGAGTGCACCACCACCACCACGCTCTTAAACCCTCCGCTTAGCTAGACACCTCAGAGCAGACTCTTTGAAGTCGCTTAATGTTTTCCCGCTTGCAGTGAGCCAGAATCCAATTCAAGTATTCAATTCAATTCCAATACACGTTTCTTTGAGATTGGTGAAATTAAAAGCTTATGATATTCTTGTTTGATTAAGTTAAGACTTTGGAAAGCACGGCTTCTGATAGTCCTAGCACATGCCCCCTATGAACTAGCTTGTAGCTAACTAGATGTTGTGTTGCAAAGCCTTATCTTAACTTATCTTATTTAATTGGGCAGACAGGGGGGTATGACTGAGTTAGTGGCATCCGACTTTGCCTACCTTCGTACAGCCAATCAGCAATCCCGTTGAAGATGACCCCCTCTTTCCCTGAGGAGGTGAGCCGGAGCGAGTTGCTCTGGACGTCCGACTGGTAGTAGATGTTGTTTTCAAAAATATAGATCTGCATGGGGAGGCAGTTACAATGTGATCCATATCTAGTACCGCAATGCAGCGGGCTGTATTCCACTGAAATTGGTTCAGATACTTTGCAGGATTTGGGTATTTTTCTTTCCTTTTTATGAAGCCAACTTGCGGTACAGTTGGTCATTAGTCATTAGTGTCATCAAGTGGGCTCCTCTCATTGAACATGCTGTAATTGCCCTCCACCTTTAGATGAATTAGTCAAAGAGCTCAACACTGCCAGACGCTTTCACATAAAGACGCTGTTTCATGCCACGTAAGAGTGCTTTTGAGGGGCGTGTCCTCTGGCAGCACCTGAATAAGATACCAGGTGGTCGAATTGACCAGCACCATAGGATCAGCCCTGAATAAGATACCAGGTGGTTGAATTGATCAGCACCATAGGATCAGCCCTGAATAAGATACCAGGTGGTTGAATTGATCAGCACCATAGGATCAGCAGTTCCTTCCAGCAGAGGTACGAAGTTCATCTTGTGAAGCAACCACCCAATATAGCTTTTGTGCCAAATTACGTATTTCTTATACTTTATGTCTAGAAAGCCAGATGTCTTAGGCACTGTGAGTGGTATTATATTACAACTAAAATCCCCATAGATAGACCGTAACAGTCAGATAGATCCTGCCCTGAGCCTACGACGGCCATCCAGTCGACGGAGAACTGGGCAGATTGTCCAGAATAAACAACAATATTTACAGTTAAAATAAATATTGTTCTTTCATTCTTTTGATCCGATTTTCATGGCACCCACTGTGAATGTTCCAGACTTTAAATAATTGCCATCTGGAGGAAGTTACCTACTAAGGTGGATGAGGATTAAAAAAAAGGGGTTTTCAGGGAATTCGCAGAAACCGAGTAATACGACAACACCCCGCTAAGCAGGGCTCTCCAAAGAAGAGCCTTGAAGCACTGTGTTACAATGTACCGGGAGAAACCCGGCACAGACCACAATAAAGGTTTACTTTAGTTTCACAAAATGAATCATAGCATTGGCAAATTTGCTGTATCCAAAGAAAATTATCAACACAAAGGTGGGCATCACAAATGAATGTCCAACACCTTTCCTGTTTGATATGAGTGTTTGATGAGTCCCAGCTTGTGGCATTTGACATGATTTTATTTTCTATTGCAAACCATAACCACTTCCCTGAAAGGGATGTCTAAAATATTTCCAACAAGAAAACGATTTGTCAGCTTTTTGTTTGTGCCTGGGTGAAGACGATGGTGAGGGTAAGTTAAATGCAGGTGTATTTGATTAAAAATGTATAAACGTGGCCGAGATCTGCTTTGGTAATGTCCTAGCAAAAAACTAACATGCCCCTTCCATCTTCCTAAACCACCTGGATAAAAAAACTATGATGAAAAGATGTTAGAATCTCGTTCTGTTCTCCTGAACATTCTTAGCTAATAGCATGCAAGGATCTACGGTGCAACGAAACACGCACACACAACAAAACCTTACTGGCATGAACAAACAGACACACATGTGAGCACAGGCACACACTCACACACACACACACACACACACACACACACACACAGGAATCCCAAAAATAATCCCAAAATACAAAAAAAAAACAATTCTCCCATGGTTAGCATATAAAATACAAAATATTTGTATATCAAATATAAAATACATATAAAATACAAAAAGTACAGAAGTCGAACATTATGAAATAAACCATGAAATAACCATGACAGACATGAGCTGGAGAAGCTCTGCACAGAAGCTGCATTTGCATTCCTGTAAACAAGTGGACTAGCTCATAAAAAAAACACCAAAGAAGGAAAAACATTAAAAAAAACACATCAATCCGTGAAACAGACCTAGCTTAAAGCAGGTGGAGCAGAACGGGGCCCTGTGTGCTAGAGCCTGATGAGTCAGGTAGAGATGGAGGAGGAGAGTGCACTAGAGAGAGCTAGTGTGTGTGTGTGTATGTGTGTGTGCGCGTGTGTGCCCATGTGTGTGTGGATGCATATGGATTAGTGTGTGCTTGTGTGTGTATGTGTGCGTTCGAGCGTGTCTGTTTGGGCATTTTCTCTGTGGGTCCCTGTGTGTGTGGATGCATATGCATGCGTGTGTGTGTGTGTGTGTGTGTGTGTGTGTGTGTGTGTGTCTGTGTGTGTGTGTGTGTGTGTGTGCGTGTGTGTGTAGCACTCACCAGCTGTTGACCCTGAGTTCCCCAGGCAGCGTACTGCAGCACAGAGTTGACCACCTCTGGAGGGTCTAGTTCCCATACCTCACTGGAGGAGCCCAGAGAGAGAGAGAGAGAGAGAGAGAGAAAGAGAGAGAGAGAGAGAGAGACACACACACACACAGAGAATTAAAACCTCAACCATTAGCCTAGTAGTTAACAACATGGCAGCGTATGGCTTAGTGAGAATTCTTCATTAGCTTAAGAGGATTGTATACTATTTACTCATTAAGTCAATTAGGGGACATTTATACACGCAACGCACAGCTAATACAGATAGAACTTGTTATGGGCAGGTAGGGGTAAGACTTGTTGCCTGAGCAAGATGAGTTCTTAGTTATTCAGTCATTCAATTGGTTAGTTAGCTGGTCCAACAACTTGATGAAAACTGATGATAAACTACACTTAACTCTGACTTTAGAAGAGTTAAGGGACACTCTGGCCCATGACAAGGTGCTATGCAGTGACATTGCAAGACTCTTCTACAGCGCTGTCGCCGCAATGCTGCTGTAGGTGATGGTATCAGAGGTCAAACACAAACTGATCTCTGTGAGCCAGTGACAAGATAAGCTGAATACGTCCTGTCCGGAGACCAACACCCTTAGACAAATTATCTGGAAATGTTTCCAATCAAACCCGTATAATCAGTCTGCCAGCCGTTTTGAATCCAATTGGCTCTATGCTTGAATGATCAGAGAGCGAGAGAGAGAGAGAGAGAGAGAGAGAGAGAGAGAGAGAGAGAGAGATCACTAACCGTGTGTGGATGTTGTAGACGCTGTAGGACGCCACGTAGGAATGCCGGTACACCTAAAGAAATCAGAGAGAGAGAGAGAGAGCAAAAGGTGTGACTGCGACTGATAGAGTCAGAGAGAGGGAGAGAGGGCGAGGGACTACATAATGTACATTTTACTATAGAATAGAATAGAGTAGAATAGTCTTTATTGTCATTATACTCAGGTACAATGACATTTCACACAGCCTGTCCAACTGTAGGTAAATTAACATAAGAAAAAAATAGATAAATACAAATAATAGCACACAAATCTGCAGCATAATGTTTATAGATGGTATGTGTGTGCTAGTACAACTTTAACACACTACTTAAAATTTGAAAGGTTGAATGTTAATAAATCAATGCTAAATCTTTGTGTCTCTGAGGGTTTGTCAAAGTATTTATGTTTAAAAATCACGTTTTATACAGTTGAGTACTTTTCATTGTGTAACAATCTTTGGATGTTATTGTTTTGTATTCATGAAAATGTTATTGTGATCTTATTTAACTGTTTATGTGCTTTGGCAATGTAAATCTAAGTTTCCATGGCAAGAAAATGCCAATAAATCTCTTTGGATTCAGTTGAACTAGAGACGAGAGACAGAGAGAGAGAGCGAGTCAGAGATTTAGCAAGAGAGAGAGAGATAATGCATCAAAACAAAAAAGAAAGAAAGGGGGCGGTCTGCAGAATCTGTAGACAATACAATCTGCATGGATGACAGCTGGGTGATGAGATATTTTAATTCCATGCGAGGAACTCATCATGGAAGAACTCATCATGGAGGATCCCGTGTGTTAAAAGCCCACGAGAAATGAGAGAGTGCGGAGGAGAAATGGCCTGACAGCGGCACACAGAAAAGGATTGAGAGATAAAGACAGATGGGGTAAGAGATAGTGAGGGAGGGGCAGAAAGGGAGAGAGAGGACGAGAGAGTGAGGGAGGGACAGAAAGGGAGAGAGAGGACGAGAGAGTGAGGGAGGGACAGAAAAGCAGTGAGAGAGTGAGAACAATAAACTATGGCGGTGACACAAAGAGAGACCAATAAAGAGAGAAACAAAGGAATAGGGGGATTGATACAGAAAAAGATAAAGATAGATGTGCCATCTGGAACTGTAAAGACATGCAGAGCCGTGCAATTTCTGATAGTGAAACTCTAGTTTGCAAACGATTAGTGCATGTTAATTCATAGAAAGCACATGGTTATTACATAGTTAGCAAACACAAGTGTTTAGTGCCTAGTAGGCAAATGGTTGGTCGATTGCCCACTCTTAGCATGTTTAACACACAATTAGCACATGGTAAGCACATGGTTAGCCCACTGTTAGCATATATCTAGCACACACTTAATGAATGGTTAGCACATGGTTACTGGATAATGAGCACAGGTGTTTTATTTGAGATATTGAAAGTGAAATGATGTTGAACTCTTAATCCATACACTGATGACAGGGTAATTACCGGAGCTGGAGAAATATTAGGCTGAACAATATCTCCGATGGACAGCTACACTGATTGGCAGTGTCTCGGGATGGACGTGAGAAGGGTTGTGAATCAGGATTTGCTAGGATTGCATGGCTGACCAACAACTGGACCCTTCAGAAATAATTCAGCCATGAATCTCTAAGAGCAAATTGCATGATTATTGGTCAAATAAATCAAACTATGGAAACTGTTTCTTAATGCCCAAAATAATGCTTCAATGGTGTGGAAATATTTTGTATATATATAATATAGTATAAATATCATAAAGTGCACACACTCTGATCACTAGTTACCGTGACAACTTCAATCGCTCAGTGCACAGAAACCACATGTAAAATAACAACAACCTCAAAAGCATTCATCAGAGGGCGAGGGCGAGAGCAAGAGGATGAAAAAAAAAAGGAAATAAACTTCCTAAGAGACTAATGTCTTTCTCATAGAGCCATTTGAATAAATCAAACACAATGATGACAGGGTTTCAAAACCACTGCTGCTGGAACAAGGATTGTAAAGCAGGAATTAAATAAGGCCTTCTGGAACTGAGAAGGAGGCCCCGTTCCATGTCTTGATTTATGCGTAGCGGGTAAGAACGGCGGCAGGGCTTAGTCGAGTAAGCGGTGCAAATGTTCACTGGATCCCAGATTAATGTGTGATTGGAGCTCTCATAAAAATAGCTGATACAAGTCATAACCCGGTTTGGGATGGTGGCTGGTTGGGCTCTGATGGTTGTTAAAAAAGCCTGCAGTTAAAAAAATATATATATTTTATATATAATATATAATAATATAATATATATAACACCTGAGGTCTTGAGAAATAGGTTGTGGCCATCATCATAAAACAGCTTTTAATAAAAAATAAAATGTCTGTTTTGCTTGATGTCCGGCATTGAGTATTTGACATTCAATATATATATATATATATATATATATATATATATTTATAGTATTTTTCTGTGTACAAAAACTGTATCAACCTTGTATGCATTTCTTGATTGTATATAAATTAATGAATTATCCTGACTGAAAGGTTAGAAACAGTTAATGAGAAAGGACTACAGTACCAAAGGGGAATTGGCCATCCATTTGGTCCTATACAGCTTCTATACATACATAAACTGTGCAATGAAATGACATTATGTTGCTAAATCCCTAGATCCCTGGCTAGGTCATGTTATTTCTTTTTATGGTAATAAGACTAACCAACCAAGTTAACCAACACTGTGGAATTGGAATGAGTGGAATGAAAGCCAGCTATCCTATAATTAGATTAGTTGTTGTTTTTTTATGCCTCGACTGGAAGCCCAAAGCAACAGCAATTTTATATTATATTATATAATATATACGCTCAACCTCTAGTTGTAATTAAACCCATATCTATGAAGCAAGCATAATAATTGTCTCATTATAAGCTGTTTTCACACATGTCCTCCACAAATTTCGCCGCATTTGTATATCAGGAGATTCGACCCCTAGGGTGATTCACACTTGATGGTGATTCATGCTTATATGCGGACATCAATGTCGTTCAGACATCAGTAGAATCAACAGGCGGGCTTGCAAGGGGCGGGATATGATGTAGGGTCGAGGTTTGCAAGAGGTGGCATAAGTGCGGCCAGTGTCACTCTAGTTTGTTTTGGTTTGACCACAGACAGCATGGAGGCAGAGCAGTACTCATCGCGATCATCTTAAATGTTGCTGCAGCGTTGCATCCACACCATCCAAAGCATTGAGCGATGAAAGATGGAGCAAGTCTTTTAGTGTTCACCATGAATAATTCCATGAAATAAGTGCCAAAAACAGTGAAAACATTTAAATATTTTTAAACCATTCAGCGAACAAAAGGCAACAGGCTCATTATCATTTAGGGTGCCACTCAATGAGTTGCAAATGCAGACAGAAGCTTCATCAACACGCCCACTCAACTGGTATGAGAAATACATACTTTTCTACTTTCTACATATAAGGTAATTTACATTTCCTATGGAGAAAATACTACCTCAGGGGTAGTATTGTTCAGGAAATCTTCAGGGTACAAATGTCAGGATATTTTGTTCACATACGGCCCATCAGGAGAATAGCAGGAGAATATCAGGACTTACACATGTGAAAGCAGCTAGTGTGTGAGCATTTGATTACATTATAAAATTAAATTTATGTGTCAATTTATGTCAATTTATGTGTAGTATACTATGCATGCAAATCAATTATTCAATAGATTTTACTGTTTTTACTACACACATACACACACACTCCCCCGTCCCCCCTACCCCCACCTCCCCAGTCTTGACACACAGAAGCTTTGTTTGGGCTCAAAGTGGCTCAAACTTCAGGGCTTAAAGTGCATTGACATTTTTAAAAAGCATGGCAACTACCATTGGTTAGTTAATAATAATGACAAATGAAAATTGTGTTCATTTACAGAAGCACCTTAGTGAAATAGGGCGTATTCACACCTGCCTAGTTTGGTTCCAACTAAACCAAAAAAATCCCTGGTGCCGACCTTTTGGGCTAGTGTGAATACAAACCATCGAACTCGGTCAGGGAGGTGGTCTCTGTTCACTTCCAAACAAACCCTGGTGTCGTTGGCTTGAGCTGTGAAAGCGACCGTACCTCGGTCCAATCCCGTTCTAAAAATCATACATCTCTTTGGACGTAACAGGCACCCGCCCATTATGGGATATATTGTGTAATTAGCGGTAACTTAGCAGCACATTGTCAGACCGTCGGTTGAAAATGAGTCGTGGCTCAACATGGAGCAAAGAGGAGACGGAACGTCTGTTGGATATTTGGGAAGACACCCACATAAAAAGTATGCCGGAAAACACACATAAAAATGCAGATGCATTTAACACATTCAGCACCAGGCTGAGGGAGAAGGAGTTGGACCAGTTTTTCTTACCGCTTTACCCCGCCCCAGACCCTTTTGTTCAATGATTTAATGATCTTTGCACACATGTGGGTTGTTGACAAATTCTGAGGACTGCTGCAAAAATTGCAATGTGAAAAGGAACTGCACCAAACCAAAAAAGAAACATTGTATTTTGGTCTGGACCAAAGAGGGCGAACTTAAGGACTTTCCTGGTATGAATATGACCTAAGTGTAATAACAGCTAAGGCAGCAACCTACCTAACTAAAGTGAAATAAAGCACAGACTTGTGTGGGGGAGGGGTAGAGGGAGAAGGGGGGGGGGATATCAATATCGCAAGACATTGGGGGATGCTCAAGGAGGTGAGTTATATTTAAAAATAAATAAAGTTTAGCGAAAGTGTAGTCTATAGACATACCGTCTGGGACCTACCTCAATCTTGCCGTTGTCTTGCAACGTCTCCATCCGCACGCGCGCGTGCGTGTGTGTGTGTGCACGTGCGTGTGTGTGTGTGTGCTGTGTGTGTGGGTGTGTGAGCTGCGGGCTGCTTGGCACATGCGCACTTGGTCAAGTGCGCATGTGCCAAACAGTGAGCTACTCTACTACCCATGGAGTACTGCTCACGGAGGAGGGCTGCTTGTGTACAGACGGGGATGTTTACAGGCATTCTGGCAGCTACTTGTGGCTCAAGTGTGCTTCCTTCAGACAGAGCTGTGCAATGTATTAAAGACAGGGTAGGTAGCCTGAGGCCTTAGTAAACTAGATGCAATGGTGCAATTCTTTTTCTATATTTTCCTTCTTTTTTATTCTATACTCCCTGATGTGGGTCCCTGATGTGGTCCGTACACATCTTCTTATAAGACCTATCCAACTCCGGCAGAACCTACTAGCTCTCTGCTGTTGCCAAATGAGGAGTGGAAGTAGATGTAGACTAAAGTCATTTTCAAAGTGTGTCTTTTCTCTGTTAAATGAAGTGAACAAAGCACTGACCTTTGTAGTCTGCTCAGCAATGAAATGAAATAAAGCTGTGACATTTTCTTCTTCCTTTACCCTAGTGCTTTCATCGCTGCAGAAGACGAATCAAGTCATCTATGACCCAGAAGAATAACTATGCCAAACCGTGATTCATGGCACTGCAGATTTGATTTTAAAAAACTAATATTGACAAAGCAACATCTGTCTATCAAGACATTTTTAGCTGGTTTAATTTGATTAGGTTTGATATTTGATTCTATGCCAGCTATGGAATTATTTTTATTTGTCTTCGCTAAACATTTGCTTTGTTATTGTGTTCTACTTTGAAGTGTTTTCTAATGCGTTACTGTAATTATTATTATTGTTATCCTTCTGCACTCTTACCCAGTATTTATATTGCTGGTGCTATTTGTTCCTTGGGATGTTTCACTTGTTTTCACGTGTTTTAAGATGTAAAACACTTTGAAGAGAAGGCCTGAGCCTCTAATGACGAAATCAACTATGGAAGTGAACTGGTTTGAACAGCAAACACAATGTTGAAATTATAGCAAAGTGTAATGCACTACAGCATGCTTTGGTTCCTTGTGACTGTTAATGTTGAGCAACCGAATCCGCTGGGGTTGTTAAGTTACCGGACTACTTGCGGAGTGATGCAAAAGACGTGAATCACTCCACTTTCCTTGACAGCGGTCATTATATGCTTAGCAACGGTCATTATTGAAAAATAATTCACCACCGGAAGTCGGGAAGGCCCATGCAAGTGAACGGAGCATTCCACAGCATTGAGGAGAGCCGTGTAATAATATATTATAATCACACATTATTACCTACAACATTAGATGCTATTAGATAACCTGACAATGTCAGTGTAGGCTCCCAAGTACATTGGGAGCAAATGTATTCTAATTATTGTAATATTTAATAAAAATAAATCAACAATGTGTAATGTAACACATTCTGTTCCAACATGTTCTAAAGATTGTTATACCTTTGAACTTTCAAGATGTGTTAATTTATTGAATAACCGCTCCATGTTTGTTAAAAGCCAAATATATTTAATAAATGTGTTCTCTTATCCACTGTTGGCATGATGAGATAGTACCAACAGTACCAAAGCCAAAATATAAAAGTACTTCCAGAATACTGAAATGTTGAGGAGAGAGGTGGAGTTGTTTAATTTCAGCACAAAAATCAAAACCCCTGTGGTGCTCTGTTGACCGGTTTTGTGTTGTTTTTTTCACGATGAAGGATTGTCTGCGAAAACACTGACAGACGCCATGTCTCCCTCCTCCCCCATTATAATATTGATGCTCTCCCACAAGGCTGTTTGGTCCTTAAATTCACTGTGGAGGCAAACAAGGCTGGAATTGGAATCTGAGTTTACTTTAACTTGGTGGTTACGGCTGATTTCTTTGAGATGATTCAACTTCCAGAGTTGTGTTTGAAAGCAGAATGAATAATGTATAACTTATATCTGTGTGTCTTGCAGATGCATGAAACACTTATGTTTTATGGTTAATATATATATATAATTATGATGTGGTACATTTCCCAGTTCCCAGTTCCCGCTCCCCCCCACACTCACTCGCCCACTCATCACAAAGCATAACTCCTCCCTGTCTACTTGTGACTGTAAAGCTTGCTGCAGAGAAAGATAAACTTTCCGAAACTCAACTGCAATAAGTCAGGAATCCTAATCAAGGGCCCAGACCCCCTTACCCGCCACACTCAACAGTGATGGCTAAACCTTCACCACTTCCACCTCGGGAGCGTACCTATGTTTCCCGGGTCCTATGTTCCCCGGTTGCGACAGTGTTTTTCGTAGGTGGAGTCCGGAAAAAGTTCCGCCTCAAGCACTAGGATTGGACAGGCAGCCTGTCAGGCAAACTCACACGCTGACTCCTAATCCTAAACCTAAACCTAACCCTAACCATAACCATAACCATAACCGTAACCCTCACCCTAACCCTAACCATAACCCTAACCGTAACCCTCACCCTAACCCTAACCATAACTGTAACCGTCACCCTGACCCTAACCATAACCATAACCATAACCGTAACCCTCACCCTCACCCTAACCGTAACCGTAACCCTCACCCTAACCCTAACCATAACTGTAACCCTAACCCTAACCCTAACCATAACCATAACCGTAACCCTAATATTCATGATTCTTCCGGATTCCACCTACGAAAAAAACACATTCGCTCCCCGGTCACATACAAAACGGGGAACATAGGACCCGGGGAACATAGGACCCGGGGAACATAGGGATGACCCCTCCACCCCAATCTGTTACCTTGGAGTCATCCTTGACCCCACCCTCTCCCTTCTGCCCCTGTCAACCACATCACCAACACAGCCTTCTTCCACCTCCGTGCCATTGCCCGATCTCTAACCATCCGAAGAATCATCACACACACACGATAAATTCTCGTTCATGTACAAACTGTGTGCAAACCAACTACAGCTAGCTGCTAGCAAACATGGATAAATGGCTTAAATGGCCCGTTTTTTGTCGCTACGGATTTAAGCTCACGGGACTCCAGTGAAAAAGATAAAAACAGGACTGAACAGCACCAGTTTATTGAGAAGTATTTTGTTTAAATTAATTTATACGTCCCAGGATCCATAGCAGCCACAGTTTTTTCTTTGCAGCGAACTCCTGACAAATAATTAAAGGAAGCTGGCCCATCTACAGCGGCATCAGAGCACCAAACACGCAGGGAGTCTCGGCAAGAGAAGAGAGATTTAAAAGAGTTCAAAAGAGTTTAATTGAAAACTGTCAGAATTCATAGTTAAGAAATGTGTTTTTTGGGGAGAAAACAGGATTTTACCATCATATTAGACAAATTACCTAGATTAAAACACACTAAAAAACGGTTTTGGATTCATTGGCTCTTTAACATGTATGACAAAGTGAATGTATGACAAAGTTCCCACTGCTTGAAACAATTGTGCCACCACTAGCAGAAGCCCTACTGTGAAAATGGTGAAAGCACATATTTTCTCTGAAAAGCCATTGACAGAGTTTGGTATGATGTTGCAATAGAATATCCGGAGCTGGTATAACCTTCTGGCATGGCGACACAAGACAGCTACAAGACAAAAAAGGTTTTCTATATGCTCTATAGAACCATACACAATGTCCTGAACAAAACTCTGCCACTGGGCCAAGCGCCGAACCTGGGGTGAAAAGGCATTCTCAGTCCACAGCCCCTCTACTGTGGTCCATCAAAATTGCCCCCACACTGTCATCATTTTAAAAAAGCCCTCAAAGCCCACCTCTTCAGACTTGCCCAGATAGTCAACCCCCCCACCGCCCATGTTTTAATTCCTAATTATTCTTTATGTATTGTAATGACCTCGGTCTCTTAATGCACACACACACCGACCAGCCCAATCCGCCATTCTTTTTCACCTCGCCAAGCCCCTCCCACTTGCCGCTTTGATTTGTCACCCACACCGATTGACAGGTAGAACATTACAATACATGCACACGGAACAACTGGCATGATGGAAAACGACTGACATTAGCAAACACATAGAGCACAACCCCTTAGAGTCCCAGGGTCGCTACCATATCATTAAAGTTTACTGCCTGTTTTTATCGTAATGTATGTAAAGCGTCTTTGAGAACTTTGAAAGTGCTAAACAAATTAGATGTATTATTATTATTATTATTATTATTATCATTATAATATTATGGCAAAGTGGGAGTTTAAATTACTTTCCTAATCCCAGAAAATGTATCAAACACAAATAAAGTTAATTCTACTTTTTAATTCCATTCCACAGGTATAACATCACTGAGAAAGACATTCATGCATCTGCAGTAATCTGATTAGCTCTCAGCCAAGTCCCACTAACTGGAAAGCAGTGTTATGACTGCAGGATTTCCGTTGCAAAGAGTATTATAAAAAAGGAAAACACAAGACTGAGACAAGGGTCTAAGAAATGAGGAGCTGTTATCAAAGCTGATCGGCCCCAGATCAAGATCAGTCAGACAGGGGGCATGTAATCCTATATTGAGGTGAGTTGAAGAGATTGGCGTGTTTTAAAGAAGAAGAATCTCGTTGACAAATGAGAGAGCAGAACTTTTTTTATTTAATTAGAGTTGTTTGGATAATACAGATTATGGTTGTATTTAAATATGGGAAATTCGCAATGGAATTGAAGGGAATATACAGCAATAACAATTAATATATGTATCACTGTGACAGGAATATTTGCTGATTTAATGGAGGATAGGATCAACAGAAATATAAAGGGATTAACAGAAATGAAGGTGTTGACGTATACAGGTAGCCTGGAAATCCAGACCCACATCTAGAAAGCTGTAGGGTTTGGCAA
The DNA here is from genome assembly GCF_964030765.1 of Micromesistius poutassou. Classification (NCBI taxonomy): domain Eukaryota; kingdom Metazoa; phylum Chordata; class Actinopteri; order Gadiformes; family Gadidae; genus Micromesistius; species Micromesistius poutassou. Next base: position 8,626,770 of record NC_140293.1, on the reverse strand, counting down.
CAAGTAATGAAAATGGCCCAACTTGAGGGGCTGCACCACGCCAGCATTTGAAAATATCACTGCAAGCAATTGGATAACACTACGACCAATCAGAAGAATACAAGGGGTGACGTATCCAGACCAGTGGAGCTAACCAATAGATAAGACTCTTGCCGTATCCGGAAGGTAAAACAGCAACGCTTTTGGCCCGCCTATATCAGATACACCGATGTGATTGGTTAATGTTCGGATCCAGGGGAATCGGGGAGTGAGTATATTGCTCTTTCCCAGAGTGACTCGCTGAGCAAATTCAAACTGTGCTCTCGTGAGAACTCTGAACTAAACTGAAATATTTAATTAGTAGAGATAAAATTGGAGAACTATGTGTTGGGTGTATTGATCATTTCTGCTATTAATTGCAAGTTTGTCCTTTGGCATACACTTACAAAACACAACACATACACTAATATACTCTAATGACAATAAACAAGCCCATACAATGTTAAATTATGATAATTACAGAAAAAATCTATATTTATTGTGTAGAAAGGTAAGGTCAATATCCTTGAGTCTGCATATGCACGTTTTTCTTAGTTTTTTTTGGATTTACAAGCATGTGTTGATATGACATGGATATACCAAAATAAAGATTGTTTACGCATTGCTGCATCCTAAAAATTCTGCATATGTGTATGTGTGTTTATATGTGCTATTCTCTGTATATGTTTGTGTAAATGTCTAAGCATTTGTGTGTGTGTGTGTGTGTGTGTGTGTGTGTGTGTGTGTGTGTGTGCGCGTGCATGTTTCTTTATTTGTGTGTCTATAGTGTGTGTCAGTGTGAACCCTGGAGACGGCGGTGGAGTGTGTTGAAGACAAACAGCGAGGGGTTTTATTTCTTTCTCTCTCTCCCGTGGATAAAGGACAGCTTGGCGGGGCGTTTGAGGGCAACAGAGGGGTCCAGCTGTGCTCCACAGAGCTGTGTTCTCCCCCTCGCTTGTCTGGAGGGGGGCTGGAAACACAAGCGGTGACAGTCCAGTGGTCAACTCCTCCGTGGCCCCCAGGAGCCCTCTAACTTATATTTGGTTCCTACGGAGTCATACATGCCTTCAGCGGGGCTCTGGTCGCTGTGTCCACTTAATAACGGACGGTGACAGCGGCTTGCTGAAGCACAGACCAAGTGTTGGCGGGGAATTATAAGAGTTTGTTTGCCATTGTTGTTCAGCTCTTTCTTTGCACAGTCTTTGCACCTATTATCCATAATCCAAGAATATGTAAGAATATTCCTTATTCAGATCCTTTGTTAAAGTTTCTGTATTTTCCTTCTGGGCTTTAATGCAGCTTGTTATAATGCCTTAAGTGTTGAACTGAACTAGGATTAATAGTCATAGAACAGTTATAATGCCTTTAGTGTTGAACTGAACTAGGATTAATAGTCATAGAACAGTTATAATGCCTTTAGTGTTGGACTGAACTAGGATTAATAGTCATAGAACAGTTATAATGCCTTTAGTGTTGAACTGAACTAGGATTAATAGTCATAGAACAGTTATAATGCCTTTAGTGTTGAACTGAACTAGGATTAATAGTCATAATGACTTTTGTGCTGGACTGAACTAGGATTAATAGTCATAGAACAGTTATAATGACTTTTGTGTTGGACTGAACTAGGATTAATAGTCATAGAACAGTTATAATGACTTTTGTGTTGGACTGAACTAGGATTAATAGAACAGGGTGTGTCTGAGAAGTGGTTGTGTGCTTGTGCCACTGTACTTTATTTTTTTCATTGAATGGCCAGACTGAGAGGATCAACTAGGATCTGGAGATGACACTATGCTGTCTGGTGAACTCCAACCCGAAAAACAGGCGCACTGCTGGCCCTAAGAGACATTCTCGTCTTGGTCTCATCAATCAGCACTTTTTTCCACGCCCCATATAACTCACGTGGAAATGCAATCAATCATTCAATTATTGTCAGCACTTCTCTACCATATTAATAACCTGTCCTATTTTCACCAGTCGCTGCTTCTTCCCATGAACAAACCTGCTATTGCCGTATTCATTCAAGTCATCCTGCAGGAACTCAGTTAGATTCTTAGATCTTTCACTAATAGTTGAAATATGGTTTGTTCTATAGGCTTTATTTTTGCCTGATCCCTTAAATACTTTTGGTCTCTCTCTCTGAGCCTGGGTCCTGGTTAACCCAAATGTTACACTTCTCTATAGGCTGCATGGTATGAATTGAAGGGAAATTAATTTTGATGGTGATCAAATCAGCTAGATACTATTTATATAAAAGTGTTAAGTGACAAAAAGATAGATGGGTGATATGGTTAGAAGTTTATCTATTAGCTAGTACTGTCTACATTTGCAATTACTCCTGGCTACGTTGCTAATACGGTCCACATCAGAAAGTATTAGCTACATTTGCTGGAACTAGCAACATTAGCTACTGGCTACATTAATACATCAGATCTCATATTAGCTAGTAATGTCCACATTGGCTAGTAGGCCTACTAGTGACATTAGCTAGTATTGGCTACATGAGCACGTCCAGCCCAGACGATCAGTCACCAAACCCTGATTTCCAACCTCTCATTCAGAGGTATGCAAAGCAGTTAAAAATAATCTTCATATTCCTCATTATTTGAGTCTAATCCATGATAGATTTGATGGTCTAATTTACATATTCCAATCCCCTACATGATCATAAAATGACAATCACACTGGAATGGCTGGACTAGGTGTTTATGCAAATTGAATGGCAAGACGAGGAACCCCAATGTGCATAGATATCTCACAATCCTTTCAGTGGAATTGCTCAAAAGTATTCATGAACGTGTGTGATAGAAGGAGTTTACAGAGAGAGCAAAACAGAGAAGAGGAAGAAAGGCTGCTAAAGAGGGGCAGCTTTGCAAATTGTATTATGCTAGATGTGGAATCTCGTTTAATGCTGCCTATCTGTGATTTTCAGCGAAAACCATTAGCATGAATGTGACTGGCACTTATAAACACTGATGCATTGTGAGAAAGTGACGAAGCCAAAGAGTTTACAATGTATGCCAACCCCATGAACAGAAGCACTGCTTGGAAAGGAGGGGGATTTCCAAAGAAGTTCATATATAGATAGACTTTTGAAGAAATGCTAGCATTCCATCAGGGACTTACCTGTTTCACATCATAAGCAAAGAGGACGTACTTCAAATCGGGAGAGATGGAATACTTTGCCACATTGAAGTTAATCTGTTGGAAAAGGCACAGGAAGAAAGGGATTAAAATACAGATATTTCAACGTCTTTCTTTGGGATTAAAATTGTTGACAGCCCTCACAATATCAACAAAGGATTACGGAAACTCCCTATTTGCATTCGGAAATTGTTTGGGTGATCGACGCTTAACCCGGGACTTGAAATGCTGTGTATGTAAGTAAACTCACGGTGTTCCACACACTTACCAGTAAAAGCCGCAGAAGATATCAATGTGCAGAAAGATAAGGGATAAAAGGGACATTTATAGCAGCATACTGCTGCTGTGGTAGTGTATTTAAAAATAAAACTACACCCAGAGACAGATAAACCATCATTGGTGGTAGGTCTTACACGCATACCAAAGTTTGACACATTTGAGCCAATCGTTTGGGAGAAATTAAAAAAATATTGACAGGTATATATATAACAGATATAGACGTGTCAGTAGTCCATTTATACCTGCCCAGCAGACGTACGGCAGCAGCACTTCTCTCTATAGAGCCATCACTCAATCAATATTTCTGGATTATAATGGATTAAAATCCAGTGTATTCCACTAGATCTACAACAGTAAAAAGAAGATAAAAAACAGCGTGGCCAGTGCAGTCCAGTGTTGGTTTAACGCACACAGACTGTATATAATACAGGCTAAACTTACTTTCCATATGTGTACATTGGTGGGAATTATGCTGACTTGAAAAAACGAAAAAAAAACTTGAAAAAAACGAGTGCACAAGTAGATCCTACTTGTTGAGATTTGGATCAAATCTCTGCAAGAAGGGCGCTTATGTCCTATCTAGTCATTATTCTATAGGCCATAAGTATTTCAACTGAGCCAGATTTGTCGAAGTTGGCAAATTGCATATTAGACACACAGCATTGTAGGCTAATGTCATACACGCTACTAGGGCTGCACGATATTAGGAAAACATGCGATATGCGATAAAATTATTCTATATTAAGATAACGATATGACTTGCGATATATAATGTTTTTGTTCACTCTACTTGTTGCCAACATAGACTGATGCAGAAATTAAAAAATAAATGCATTGTTTCCATTCCAACATTAATTTTATTGGGAAAAATGCAGCTACACCTGCAATACTGGCTATAAGTCACCTTGCCCCCTTAAACATTTTGTGAAATATTTGTATGTCTAAGGCCCCGTCTACAGGGAACCGTTTTTTTGGTGAAAAAGCATAGGTTTTGTGTATTTGGGCCGACCGTCCAGACGGATCCTTTTCTGAAACCAGATAAAAACGGACCTAGGATTCGTGTGGATGCCTGAAACGCAAACTATGACATCACCAGCTGGGTGACGTTAGAGTTGCGTTGAATTTGTTTTGTTTTTATTTGATTTGTATTATTTTTGTAGCTTTAAATACAGCCCCTTAATTACTAACTGTACATTAAAAAGTATTTCTGCTCAATCTAAAAGGTTTAACAACTGCTTTCTCCTCCTCGACTGTTTGTTTGTATACAGCGTGCAGGCTTGATGCGCGCAGGCTTGATGCGTTCCTCTTTTTTTGTGGAGCACCAGCGCCACACAGTGGCCTTGAAGATGTACTACAGCGTTTCTACAGCTCGATGCGTTTTCGCAATGAGTCTGTCTTTACGGAGATAATCCTGAAACACATCAAAGGAAAACAGAGGGGAAAAGATTGTTTTTGCCGGTGTAGACGGGGCCTTAATTACCATTACCACATTGCAAATATGGGGGTACATTAAAGAAGAATTATTAAAACAATTACACTCGTTCTGTCATATACCCTGGTGAAATGTCAGGGAGGTATGAAGGTATGAAAAAATGTATACCGCCCAAGCCAAGATGTAATGAAGAGTCATTGCTTATATTATCAATACACACATTTTAGTTGAATAACAACCAGATATTGGATATTTATTTATTTCAAAAATGTCATTGATTGGTATCATGATTTTTTCCTTTGCCTTGGAGTTAGTTTGTTACAAAGAATGACGAGTTAGCATGAAAGTAATGTAACAGGAGTGAGGGGGGAGTGGGTGGAGGGAGGCGTCTCTCTACTTACAAACGTGGTGTTTGTCAGAAGGATCTCACTTTCATTGGTTAGGATGTTGAACTTGATCACATGGCCTTCTTGGGTCCTGTAGATAACTTCAGAGTCTGAAATACAAAAGACAATAAAACGTGTTTGTTGTCTTACAAGCTTCCAAAAGAGAAAAGGACCTCACAAAGAGACGACTTCCTTCTGCATGGGCCATATAACATTACAAAGAAATCACAAAATATTGGTTCATTGAAAAGAAAAACTGTACAAAGACTTCAGTGCCAAAAAACAAGCCTCAAGTTTGAACTACTACTGCAGCCATGATGTGTTTGCACATCATTTCACATGAATCATTTCACACTGATCTGAACAAAACAAGCACAACGACAGAATTTCTAAGGACAGAAGAAGCTGCATTGTTCTCTACTGATGAGAGGCACGCTCGCTCCATCAAGCGAGGCGGGAACATATCCTCTGTGCCCTTTAAGCGGTCGCACACTTTGCATGTTGTTGGTTTTTGGTCGTATGATTCCAGTCAGTTAGTATCCCCCCCGAAAAAAAAAGTCAACCAGCAAGGGAGACATGGCAGAGTTTGTGTTGAAAACGCTTTCATCAGACACAAAACAAACAACAACTACACACAGGCACCGTGTCAAATGTGTAACAAGCTAAGAACGACACACACACACACACACACACACACACACACACACACACACCTACAACAGAACCCAAAGGCTAGGTACTGAAAGAGGTACAGAAGCTGATAGAATAGCCCAATAGCCCTCGCCAATGCGGGTGTCAGGAGCTGGCAGGAGTCCTTTGTCCAGAGACTATGATTTGGCCTCATCGTTCCACATTTAAAACCAATGGGTGTCTTCATCTTAATGAGGAAGAAGCTAATTCATTAAAAATGAATTGGTTAAACTTAGCAAGGTAATCAAGGGCCGTCCGCTTTTACAGAGCACATTTCCATTCTCAGTAAACCATCTGGATATGCAGAGAACAAACCAGAGTTTCAGATCATTCCACATCACACCTGTGCATACAAGTGTGTACACACAAGTGAGCGAGAGTCTGTTTGTATATGTGGTGAGCGAGTGAGGCTGGCTGCTGTTGAGCGTTTGATTCTCTGGGGGTGTGTGTGTATTGTGATTCAGTGTGCTTGCTTGTCTCCTTTTGAAAGTGCATGTGAGTGTGTGCGTGTGTGTGTGTTCTAAGATGTCTTTCGAACTGGCCGTGGTAAACTGGCGACCGTCTGAACCAATCAAGCATCTGACAAAGGTGAAGAGTTAACAATGAAAGCCGCTGTTGTCTGACACATAAAACATAACGTCCTTTCCCTGGTAGCTCCGTCTGCCGCTGTGCGGTCTTCATATTCCTAAAGAGCTTGATCAATACTTTGTGTGGGCCTTTTGTGATCTTAAGCAGCTCTGACGTCATCCTTCTTCCTCTCCCGCTCTCATCAGAGAGGCGGTTGATCCCGTACGACAGGAAGGGCCAATAAACCCGCCTCCGGAGCTTCCTCCCTCCGATTAAGACACTCAGTGCAAAGGGCCAACGGGGGAAGGGAGGAAACAAAGGACTTGTCAGATTGCTTTTATTTCAAAGTGTGATTTATCTTGTCTGATCACTGATTGCGTCTCTGATTCCCATGCTGGGGGACGTGGAGAACGTAAACAGGCAGTTGGAACCCGGTTATTGATTTGTTGATTGTCCAGACCTGTAGTGCTGAGGAGAGACTGTTACTGGACTGATTCAAACACAGTGATCCATTGGAAGAAAATATTATTTTTTATAAAGAGTAGGAAAGCAAAAGTAAAGGGGTGATTTAAGCGCGTGTGTGTGTAACGACCCTCACATGTACAGGTGTTCGTGGAAATGATTCAGACCCCCCCGGGATTCCTCAGTGACATTTATTGTCTGCTGCCTGCATTCACAATAAAAACCAACATGAGCTCCAGCGTGACTGCCCGAACAAGTCTCCAACGGAGATGGCCTACTTCCAATGCACTGGATGATCGTATAGTTTTTCTTTACATACATACACATTAACATTAGTAAATGATCACATACCTGCATTCACAATAAAAACATGTCATGAGCTCCAGCGTAACTGCTCGAACAAGTCTAAAATAACATAAAAACAGAAAGAGAACAATGCTCTCCATTACAGTATCGAGCGGGGTTGCCGCCAAAACTATGAACTGAATTATAAACCCTGTTAACAACAGTAAACTTCGAGAGCATGAGTTCCTAAACGTATATACACTAATATTAAATCAAAAATTGTAAATAAAACATGTTCATTTATTAAAATATCAAATTATATACAGAGCGCTCCCAAAACCTGCTTACTTCCAATGGAGATGGCCTACTTCTAATGTAATTGTAGCGCAAACACCCAAAATGCGTGAAAGGAAACAGACAAGCAGTCACGGAGCCTCATATACAATCTTGGTGAATGCGGTACATTACTGGACCTTTCATATTAACGTGCATATTAACAATGGCATTCTAATAATATAATTTTGTGAGAATTCACTTCTGAGTCTTTTTCAACTGTTACATGTGTGTGTGTGTGTGTGTGTGTGTGTGTGTGTGCAGTTGCATTGTGTAGCCTCCTATCCTAGATATCTTTGTTGTATATGGCGAATGGGTTAACCTAGCGATTGTTAGTGCTTGGCGCTTATTGTAAGTCACATGCAGCTAAAGAAATATATTAAATATCACCAAAGTTGCAATTGTTCAAACGCACACATACTCACACATATATACACACACACACACACACACTCACACACACACACACACACACATCGTAACACATAAATGAGCACCACAGCTTTAGTAAATGATCTTCTATCATTTAGAAAACTGTTCTGGCACTCAAGTTACGACAAAAATGTGCACAAATGTGTTGTCCAAGGACCAGAAATCCCAGCAGGCTTTGAGAAGATGCTTCTGTCCCAGGCATAGTGGTCCTCATCTTACAGCCATCCATAAACGATGTTGGGTTCAGTGAGGAATGAGCGTGTCAGTATTAGAGTGTCCTGTGTGGATGGAGGAAGCATGAATGTGAACAAGAGGAATTACGTGACGCCCGTCCTAATGGATGAGGCTTACACACTCTTACAGTGCAAAGTGTTGTTGCCACACCATTAGCGGTGCTATATCTATAACACAACACATTTGTATGCATTGGAACACACACACACACAAACACACACACACACACACACACACACACACACACACACACACACACACACACTCTCGCTCTCACTCATTGTTACTGTTTGTTTGTTCTCTTCCCTATGTTCTGTGCAGGTGCCAGTCATTACCCATTCATCATCCCGCCTCTACCAACCAGCTTCCACCAATCACCTCATCAGTTTCCAGCAAGGGGAGGCCTTCCACACAGATAAAAGCCAGTTGTGGCTAGTCTCTCTCTCTCTCTCTCTCTCTTTTTGGCCCTGTCGGTGGCTGGTGGCAAGGTTTTGTAACTGGATGGTTAGAGCCTTTGATTATGTATATACATATGTACACGTCGTACCTAAGATATATATATTGTCCCCTAGTTTCCCTTCTCCCCCTGCTTGAACTAATTGTGAACACTTTTGTTAGCCCCACCATGTTTTTGTACTTTGTGGCTACCTTGTGGTCTTGGGACAGGTAAGACAGAGGCCTCTATACATTAACAACATGTAGTACTGCTCTTTGTTTAGAAACCCCAGTTTAGGAGTGTTGCTACCAACTGTATTTTTGGCTTAGTTTAGTTAGGGTAGCGGACGTGTGGTCCGCGGGGTTAGCTGTTAGCTTAGCTTTGTTTTGTTTGTTTAGTTTTCTTTGGCAACACTCAAGTCCCAAGGCCCGGTTGCTGTGCTGTACTTCTGTGTTTTTGGGTTGACCTGCTCCAGTAAACCTGTGATCACCCTCCTCTGTTTTGTCATTCCTTTATTGTTCACTCTCAATTGTTCATCTACACCCATAACCCGGACATTTCAACATCCGTTACCTCCCCCACTACCCCTAGACAGTGGGGTTGTAACACTCATTCACCCACACACGAAAATACACACTACACAAACACATTAAAGGTGCCATGACATGCCACCAGGTGAGGTGTGATTAGCCCTTACAAGCCGTTTTGGAAATCTGCCCCTTATGACAGAAAGTGGGCGTGTCCACCTAGATGTGTGCTGGATGTATCAGTATCGGCCTACCCAGTGGACTGTAGCCAAAGTTGCTCATCTATCAGTCACACAGCTAGGTGGACACGCCCACCTGTGATGTCATAAGGGGCAGATTTCTAAAACGGCTTGTAACAGCTAATCACACCTCACTTGGTGGCACGTCATGGCACCTTTAAGGCACAAACACGTGACCACCACAGACAGGACGTCAGGCCTGCTGGCGTGAGGCCAGGTCAGTCCCACACACACGTGCAGCAAAGTCAATTGTAATGATTGGGAAAGGCTTGTTAGAGAAGCCCGGTAATTAATTAACTTTGCTTATTGATGGTGTTTAACGGGCTGATGTCGCAGGAGGGCCTGCTAATCTATCTCCTAATTGTCCAATCACATCGCTGCATGTTGCTCATTTATTACTTGTGTGTGTGTGTTGGGAAATAAATAAATTAACAGACAGGGCGATTAGCCACAGAGGCGCAGAAGATTGGGCGGGTGGGGGGGGGTGTACCTTGTAACCTGTTAGCCTCTTCCTAATCAATCACAAGATCAACGCTGAACGTGTGCTGGACTATCCTGGCTGCCAGCGCACAACCCACTAAGCTGACAATAAACAAGGAAAGAGTCTCCAGATAAGGCTTCATTATATATGGATTCAGTGTAAGTAATCGTTGAAGAGTATAATGTAATTATATTTACAAAAAAGTTCTGAATCAACTTACAGGTTTAGTGTACTATATATATATATATATATATGATAGAGTTTCCGCTCCCATGCTGCGCACACTCAACCTCTAGTTGTAATTCAGGGGTAGTATTATTCAGGAGATTTTCAGGGTACAAATATCAGGATATGTTGTTCACACATACAGCCCATCAGGAGAATAGCAGGAGAACATCAGGACTTACACATGAAAGCAGCTAGTGTGTGAGCATTTGATTACATTATAAAATTAGTCAATTTATGGGTTACAGGGGTAATTGTTCAATGGAAAGTGTAGTATACTATGCACGCTAATCAATTATTCAATAGCTTTTACTGTTCAAGGATTAGTGCATTTACATTTTTTAAATGCATGGCAACTACTATTGGTTAGTTGAAAATAATAACAAACAGCTTCTTCTGAAACTGAAAATTGTGTTCATTTACAGAAGCACCTTAGTGAAATATACTAAGTGAAACAACAGCTAAGGCAGCAACCTACCTAATTATAGAGAAATAGTAAAAAGTACAGGCTTGTGTGAGGGAGGGGAAGAGGGCGAAGGGAGGGTGCGAGGGCAAGATTGCGGATTGTACATTGGCTACCTGACGTGAGAGATTAAGATTAATTTTTAACCAGAAAAATACGTCGTCATTAAAAATCTCCTTTTCAAGTGTCCTGGCCAAGACAGGCAGCAGTAGCCTACAGTAACACATAGCCTACACACAAAGCATTAGAAAAATAAAACAACTAAAACAGTCGGTAGGGGGAGGGAGGATATCAATATCGCAAGACATTTCAGGAGGCTCAAGGTTGCTAGACGTCTGAGAATGCTTCAGTTAAGGCAACGGTAGCCATCCTCACAATGGCCAAATATGGGATCAATTATCATTCGGTAGTTTTGTACACTCAAACATTATAGTAAACATAATTATAACAGGTAGCGATGTTTATCCTTCTATGGTGATCCGTCCCCCACAACAGCCACTGTGCGGCTGTTGTCATCACTGGGTAAATAACACTTGTCCTGTGGTGAAATTGATTAAAAACTTTGCACGATGTTCAAACCACCTGTTTGCTTTGTGATAATTGGAAGTAGGGATACTATCATACTTTGAAAACCGTGTGTGTTGGGAAACTTTTAAGGTGCATTGAAGCTCTGATGAGTGGATCCGAAATCACGGGCGTGAAATTGTTGTTTTGCTATTTTTGCATTATTAAAATATGACATTTGTTTAACCAATTGAACCAATTGAACCACAGTTGAAAAAAAATGTGATTCTCTGCCTGCTACGTTTACATGCAGTGAAAGATACGCAACATGAATGATATTTTTTTCTTCACCGAAGCTTGAAATTATGTATTCGGGCCAGCCCGACTATATATATATATATATAGAAGCACCATTTGCATAGAAAACATAAGTAAGGTTGACCCTAACACTTTTGAATCTTACATTTCACAAAGCTATGTACAGATGTATATTTTTGTGCCTGTGAGACAAGTTCTAACTGTAACTTTAAGTTATTACTACCAAGATGTTTGCCCATGTCTAGGAATACAGGGTGAAAGCTGAGCTCCAAAAATCATCTCATTAACTATGAATGGAAAAATACTAGTAAAGATATTTACTAGGTCCTAGATGGAACATTCTAAAAAATGTGTATAACAGTAATGGACATATTATAGACATTATTATTAATAGTAATAGACATATTATGCTAATTGTTATCAAATAATTCAAATAGCCATGGCGAAAAACACGCACAGTGTTTGTGTAGGTGCGTGTACGCACACACACACACAGTGTCCTACACCTTTTTTGACAGGTGTACCGAGAGTAGTACAACCTTTCCTTTTCCTCTGGAGGAGTAATCTCTAGCCACACAGCGATGGCATCCTTTGACCTCAGAGTAAAGTGGTAAATAGCGTCTAGTGAACAGTGGTGGTCACCTTGTAATCTTCTGCTTTGCCCCTGTGTTTCCTCTGGAAAGCACTAGTATTCAGGGTTCCTGATAAACTGCTGGCTAGTCCTAGCAGATATGTCTTGGGATGTGGTCAGCGTTGTGCAGGGTTTGAAATACGTGTTGTCATTTGAAAACACATTTGAATGTAACTAGAAGACACTCATTTACATGCACAGCTTAATCCGATTAAAGCCATAGTTCGACTATGCTCCACAATTGGACAACTGCAATTGTCCGGTTATACATGGCGGTAAGTAAATCGATTCATTGGCCGAAGCGTGTCATGCCCCGGTACAATAGGTGGCGCTGTGCCCATTTCAACTAGTGGTAATAGAGCCACCGGTTGACCTCTTTACGTCACCAGCAACAACAAACTCAGGCGGCATTCGAGAAAGATGTCTTCAGTAGACAGCTGTCAGCTCACTTCGGGTCCATATAATTTCTCAGACGCTCCATTGTTCCGACCTCTCGGTCGTATGCCGACTCCTCTGGCTGCTCTGCCGGCGGAGGTGCCCGAAAACACACTTTTCTGAAACTACCTCAGAGGGTGGATTCAGATAAAAACGGACCTATGCGGTTTCATCTTAGGATTCGTGTGGACGCCTGAAACGCATGACGTCATGTGGATGTGTTATTATGTTTTTTTTATATAAATGATGTTATCGGGAGTAATCAGGAGCTGTTGTGCTTGTGATGGTGCCGGTCTTTAATCGCAAACATCTTACAAAAGTCTGAAACGATTGATAAATAGATTATCTAATAATGGTACTTTAAATATGTTAATTTTAATAACTTGGTAGGCATGGCAACAAGAACAAACCTGTGATTGATTAAGAGACAAATTCGATTTTTGTCTCTGTAATATTGCCAGGTCTCAAACTGAAAATATGCTCTACAAACACCCACAAGCTTCTTTAAGGCAATACTTTTCAGAAGCACCCTTACATATTTACATTGTATATAAGCACACACACATGCAGCCATGCAGACACAATGCAGACAGATTCACAGGTAGACCTCGATACTGCGGTATGAATAAAGTCAATGCTAACGCTTTACAATAAGAATACAATAATGAACCATTCATTAACTGTAAAAGAACACTAGTTAATGCAGTTATACTCATAAACTAAGAGTTAATGAACCGTTTTCTAATGGTATTCATGTTAACCAATGTGGTTCATGGTAACTTAGGTAATGGTGCTGATGTTAACTAAGGTATTATTGTACACATTGTTTAATTAATAAAGTTGTATTGTATCGTGATAGGGATATGATCAACACACAACAAATATTAATTGATGGTTATTTAATGTACCGTTATTGTTAAGTGTTAACTACTCAACCACCAGGTGCTGCACCTTTCCTTGACCACCGTGTCCGTTGTGTCAGTGTTGCCCTGGATCTGGTTTTCCACTCGCTGTTAACAACTTCCTCAATGGATTCTCCCAAACTTCACCTCTTCCTCAATGGATTCTCCCAATCTTCACCTCCACCTCCACCTTCTCCATGACGACTCCTATGGTTCCCTGCTTCCTCCATGGTTTCTCCCACACTTCGCCTCCTCCATCATGGAGGCTTCACCTCAGCATCTCTTATGCAAGCTGCCCCGTCACACCCAATCCTCCCCCGGCTTTGATCTCCGCAGGCTGAGACTTTGTGGTGAAGCTTCTGGAGCTGCAGCAATAGCATTTAAAGCATTACGCAAGACGCACACGCTAAATAATTCACAGCACGCAATGCATATTATGTGATGTTATGTCACTAAACCCTCCCCCAGTCCTGCTTGGGCTACGATCACATCCCGCCGCACACGGCCTCTAACCTTCTGCTTGCCTGGCTTCAGTGTTTATATATAGGGCTACTGACAACACACTTGCTGTTTGTCTGCAAAAAACGAGAGGAGCAGAGGAAAAAGGTCGGAGGTGGAGTGGAGAAAGAGGCAGGTATTCTGTGAAGGGCAGAAGATTTGGGCCATGTTTGACTGGTTAAGCTTAAGTTGTGTAAAACTATTCTCAGGTTAGCGGAGAAGGGAATTCAAGTTTAAGTTTCTCATTGTCAAATTAACTAGGAGACAAGGTTTGTAAATTAGGACCAGAAGGACCATACAGCCATTTAAGTGACTATAGATATATCATTAAATAACACAGGTGAAACGCAGGTGAAATCAGTGTAAAAAGGTTCACAATGATTACCTGTACCTTTGTAAAAAAACACATTTTCTTTTACTTTCAGCAGCTCTTTTTAGTAAACCTGACGTATGTATTACCTCGCTGGTGATCGTAAGCCTGTTCCAGCGAACATCACAACCTTGTTCCTTCCCTCCCTTTTGTCTTTTATTTTTTCGTGGTGCATACATGACCCATAATTATATTGGGTGGTAGTCAACTTTGTTAAAGGAAGGGTGAATGCACCATCAAAACTTAAATATGAAATGTTTTTAATTTCACCCTTTGAAAGCAATGACCTCAGAGGGTAGGTATAGCCCTGGGTCTGAGCAGTAAATACAGTATGGAAACAGCCTTTATGAGACTCGTATCCTAGCATCAACCAGCCTGGTAAAATGCATATGAGGTTATCATACATTTGTTATTGTGAATGTATCGTGTATCATATGGCTGTATGAGGGCGGCTCAACCCACCAATGGGCTAACCACATAGGCAATGAGGAAAACCAGGTTTGATTCCGACCCCAATACTGTGCTGCATGTCTTTCCCTCTCATCAACCAACTTTTCTGTCAACCTCCACTCTCCTGTGCATGAATGGTTTTTGTATAGTCGACATATAAGTGACTGTTATTTGTCTTCTCCTCAAAATGTTTCTTCTGCATTGTTAAACAAATATAACAATGCCAATTCTATGAGATGTCAAACCTTTGCAATCAAACTTGCACACACATGCAAGCACAGATACACATACACGCGTGCATACACACACACACACACACACACACACACGCATATTGTAAGCACACACACACACACACACACACACACACACACACACTCTAAGTTCAGTCTGTAGGAGTGGACTATAGGAGATGAGCTTGAGTTAAAAAAAGAGCTACATTATTAAGTGTTGCATTATTCAGTAGGCTACAGAGCAGGCCCATGACTTATACATTAGACTGGATGTTTCCTTCAGACATGGACGGTTCATTATTGAGACGTGTGGAAGTGGAGACCTATGGCTGCCTGAATATTATATTCCTTTTTTAAAGATCAAACAGTTCAGCCCCTTTCAACAACTCCCATAACCACCACCGGGGACGCCGAGACGCAGGGGCAGGGCCTAAAGGGCTGTAAAAACATAAACATATATAAAGCAATAAATCAAGGGGCCCTAGCTGCACTGGCCCGGTGGTCAGGGGCCCATGGCCTCTCTCTTTGCATGCCTGCTTGGGGTCGTATTTAAATTGTTTATTTACCATAGGCCCTACGTGGTGAACAGAAACGAACTAACCCGCAACTGTGATCGATTTTCGGAGGCAGCTTTCCATCACGCTGATATACAATCTCGCGGATTTCCCTGCACACTTTCAGTCGGCCAGTGATCTGTTATCCATCTTTACTATCGTTGATTTGTGGAATCGTACCAAACATTAATTTGCTACAATAATTTTTCTTCGCACAAAAGATGGTAAGATGTCGTGTCAGGTGACGACGTATGAAGGTGGAGGGCCCCCTGCCCTGGGGACCACCTCGGGTCTCGGCGGCCCGGATAACCATGCACCTGTTTCAACGTTAACACCATTAGTGTCGACGTGGAACCTGTTGAACCAATCACAAAGTGACTGGAGTTCTCTATAGCTCTATATTCAGATCCCAATTACCTGACAGGCCCCGTCCACACTGAAACGTTTTTTTTGTAAAGATCCATGTCTTCTGCGTTTGGGCCGACCGTCGAGACGGATCCGGTGTTTTTGGTGCCTGCAAACCCACTTTTATGAAACCAGGTCCCAGGGTGGAAAAGAGAAGAACAGCCCCTTGCGTTTTCGTGTTATGATTCATGTGGACGCCAGATATGAAAATGATGACATCATCGCACCCCCCCACCAGGTGGCAACGTTAGATTTCCGTCTAATTTGTTTTATTTGATTTGATTTGTATTATTTTTGTAGCTTTAAAAATAAAGATACAATACCGACAGCGATATATTGTTTCACTTCTTATGACAACTGTACTTATTGTAAGTCACTTTGGATAAAAGCGTCTGCCCAAAATGTAAACGTAAATACAGAACCCTGGGTAAATTTAATTACTAACTGTACATTAAAAAGTATTTTCTGCTCAATCTACAAGGTTTAACAACTTCTTTCTCCTTCTCGACTGTATGTTTGTATACAGCGCACAGGCTTGATACGCATGCTCCGCCTCGTCTTCTTTTTTTGGTGGAGAACCAGCACCACATAGTGGCCTTGACATGTACTACAGCGTTTCTACAGCTAGATGTGTTTTTGCAATGAGTCCGTCTTTACAGAGAAATTCCTGAAACGCTGCCAAGAAAAATGGAGGGGAAAAGATTGGTTTTGCCCATGTAGACGGGGCTTCAGTGGTTGCTTGTCTTACCTGAAGGGTATTCCATCAAAGTTGCTAACGAAAGCGGCGCTTAGTTGATTAAGCCCAGTTAGAACTAGGGTCAGCTTCCACTTGAGGCTAAAGCCGTTCCATCAACGCAGTTCAGCCCCGCCTTCTTCAGGTTCGTTCAAACCAGGCTTACATTATCGTGGATTATGCGTGTTGAATGTCCGAAAAGGACCAAGCGGGATCTTTTCTAGTGGCCAACAGAAGCTGCTTGTGGAGGACTATGAGGAGTACAAGCATACAATAACTCAAAAAGGGAACATCGTAACCATTAATAAAAACAGGGAGGCCGTCTGGAAAAAAAATCGCTGATCAGTTGAATCATAAGTAGTATTAAGCGTAACATATTTTAATTTATTGACAATGGATTTGTAATCAGGGAGATAGTCTTCAGTTAACGTGTCAGACTTGCACTCGGCCGTCTGGGGTTCAATCCCCAAGCAATTAGAAATATAGGCAGGATTACTAGAGAAATCAGATAACTTTTCATGCCATTTATTTTCCATCTCTTTGAATATTCTAAATTGACTAACCATAGTATTTATCTCAACAGAAGTGGTCTTGGCTGCCTGCCGAGAATGGACTTTATGTGGCTGACAATTTCCCATGCAGCAGTGTCTTTGTCATTGTGACAATGGCTTCACTATCAGTAACATTAATATTAACATTAACTTTACATAAACTTTTTTTGCAAATTATATTTGGATTCTAGGAAAATTGTAAGACATATTTCTTATATAAAAAGTTACGTATCACAGGGCAAGTACTAGACCACTCACCATCCAACTGCTGCTTACCAATTTCAATATGTTGTTTGTGTAAAAAAAAATCAACATGGTCAAACGATGTGCTTGGGGTGCATGTAACACGGACAGTTGGTATCCCGAGAGGCTGCAGAATGGGGTCTATTTCATCCCTTTTCCCAAGCCACAACGGGACAAGAAAAAGTGTGCAATGTGGATCAGACTGTGCGGCCAGAATACCAACTGAATTTAAGCTTGTTACCTTCTGTTTGTATTTTAAAGTTTTGAATATACCCCTCCATAGCATAATGTAGTCCCTTTCAATTGATCCTGGAAGAAATGAAATCTGTTTTCGCCCAAAACTTCTCTATAACCTGCTTTGATATACTGTCAGCTGACATTTTTCCATCTGTTTTTGTTATGGAGTCTGGTTTGTTTGTACGAGTTTGTCATGGTAATGGCGGGGGGCGGGACTTAGCGACAGGTCCGTTGTATTTTCTTTTGGATGTCTGTCAGCAGTACTTGACGAGATAACAGGTCAGTACTCCAGGTGTGACAGAACGTGTTCTCAATAAACCCTGGTTGCCGGCTAAACAGCCGGCAGCTAGGGTTGCTTTTTGACTAAGCTAAATGGAATTGGCACCATGTTTTTTTATGCTTAGGTCTAAACACTACCCTGGAAATCCAGAGGTCTCGCAAGAGCAATTTGAATTTGCTCAGTGAGTCACTCTGGGAACGAGCAATATACTCCCCGATTCCCCTGGCCCAGAACATTAACCAATCACATCGGTGTATCTGATATAGGCGGCCCAAAAGCATTGCTGTTTTACCGTCCGGATACGGCAAGTCTTATCTATTGGTTAGCTCCACTGGTCTGGATATGTCACCCCTTGTAATCTTCTGATTGGTCGTAGTGTTATCCAATTGCATGCAGTGATATTTTCAAATGCATGCTTGGTGCTGCCCCTCGAGTTGGGCCATTTTCATTACTTGTTGCCAGACCCTACAGCTTTTTAGATGTTGGTATTCCATCTAAACACAACAACAGAGGTTATGAAGAAAAAATGTATTTGAATGGATTTATAAGTTAACTTTTTAATCCTTGCAAGATAGAAGGGACTGCAAATAACGTGATGTTCCTACATTAACCGGCCCGGTATGCAGCGTCATTCAGAGCATGCAGAGTCCTATGCAGAGTCTAACTCTGAACAAGTGAGTCTTGAGTCTTTTGTGGAAGCTGGTTAGTGACACTGCGGTCCTGACATCGGCAGGGAGCTTTTTCCAACACTGCGGTGCCAAAACAGAGAAGAGTTGAGAGCTTTGATGATCGACTTTTGCTTGCTCTTAGCAATGGTGGTACCAGACGTCCAGCTGAAGTAGTTGAGTGGAGCGCTCGAGCTGGGGTGATGGGTTTGACCAACGCTTGGAGGTAGGCAGCGGCAGTTCCATTGACCGCCTTGTATGCCAGTACCATCATCTTGAATATGATACAAGCTGCTACAGGGAGCCAGTGGAGGTCCCGGAAGAGGAGGGACAGGTTGAACATGAGTCGCTGCAGCATTCTGGATACGCTGCAAAGGGTTAATTGCAGAGACAGGGAGTCCAGCCAGGAGCGAGTTGCAGTAATCGAGGCGGGAGATGAAGAGCGCTTGGACCAGGAACTAAGCTGCTTCCCTCATGAGGAAGGGCCGGATCCTGCGGATGTTGTAGAGGGCAAATCGGCAGGATCAGGCCACGCCGTGCCGCATAACTGATTGTCCAGTATGACCATACCGAGGTTTCTGGCAGTTGGTGATGGAGTTACAGCGATGTCCTCGACAGTGATACTCATATTCCTCCCATATTTCCTCAAATAGTCAAATTCATTTTAAAAGAGAGATTACTATTGTGGGATAGAGAGGGGAGATATTGGGTTAATAAATAAATAAGTATGCCTACTACACCACGGCTAAAATAGCCTGCACAAGTCTACAAACTTCATTCACTCTCTGTGTATAGATCAGGACAGCAAGATCTTTTGGGAATAGCCCCGGATCTCTGTGCCGTCAAATAAAAAATAATATATGATGAAAATGATAGCCCCGTAGTGTAGACTTTTATGTGGTTGCATTACCAGCAGCCACAGATTTGTGGCCAGTGAAAACCACAAAATTCTGACATATATCAGTGTCATATATGGGCAGATTTAGAATCATTTGTTGCAAATTCAACATCGGTATTCTTTCTTCTCTAAGCATAGCGCATCATGTTGATATTGTTGTTTCGTGCTGCTAGCTAGCCTTTTAGTGAGATCAGAGTTCAGTGTTAAGAAAGACAGTAATAAAATATATTTGGTAAGATGGATATGAGAAGAGAGACCCACAGTGAATCCAACCCGGTCCACTTGACATCGGGTAGGTGCATGACAGTGTTTACCATAAAGCTGAAATGAATAGCCCGGGCTTTTATTTGTTTCAATCACTGAACTCAGCCTATATTTGGGACAGGCATCTATATGTATTATTTAAACCATTATGAATATTACCATATATGTAAACATTACCAGGCTATCGAATAACGCATGCACACACACACACACACGGTGGCGGAGTGGTAATCGGGAGAGTCAGTTAACGTTTCGTTGCCGCCGGGCTGATTACTGCGGAATAACAATATTGCATTCATAAAAGTTCCTTGCTGCGCTGTCCGGCAGCCTGAGTTGTGTGCCCGCAGCCTCTCAGCCTTTCACTCACTCAACACACACAACACTCACAAATTGTCAACGTCGCAACCAAGTTGGTATGTGGAGGGGGAGTAAATGAGCGGCCCCTCCCCAAATGGTACAGCCCAGGTGTCCTTGAACTGCGATTGGTCAGAAAGACGTAACAGCTATGACATTGAACTCTCGTGCAGGCTCAAAGAGGGTTAGAGACTACAACCAAATGTAAACAGCCCCCCTTTCCGTTTCCGGCCAACGAGCAATAGACCTAGGTTAGGTTCCCTCAGTCAAATGTCTATAGACCTCTGAAGAATAAGTCCCGCCTCCGAGGCTCCGGTTCCCTCGGTCAAATGTCAAAACTAGATGGAAAAAGTGTGTGGTTCAAAACGTGACGCAGCTTTTACTTCTTCGCCACCTACAGAGTTTGTTATGTACGATCATTCAAAAACCCCATGTTATTCCCGTAGACATTTGACCGAGGGAACCGGGAGCCTCGAAGGCGGGACTTATTCTTCAGAGGTGTATGAGTCTTCTAACAGATCAATTGAATGTACAAAATGCGATAAATGTGCAATAAAACACGACTGAAACTGTATTTCGCTACGATACTTTTGATTTGGAACATCAACGAACACCACTACTCGGTGAGTTGCACATTTCCAGAGCTGCCAACTCTCACGGTTTCACCGTATGACACACATTTTTGCCTGTTTACACACGCGCACACGCCACATCCAATTTCTCAATTCCCCCCCCCCCCCCTCCCCCCCTCAACAATCCCGATCGCCCCCCCCCCCCCCCCCCCACCCCTGTCAACATTTACACCCGCGGACCCTGCTATAAGGTATGCATTACAAGATTCTACAGAATCTCACGCCGGCCAAAACCCAAAAGTTGGCAGCCCTGCATTTCTGAAACTGAACGTTTAGGGTTGTTTGTAGGACAGGTTTGTGCATGCACGTAGCCAGCCATTCTGAAGCAGGCAGGGGCGATTCTAAATGAGTCACCAGAGACAGGACCTAGAGTCAAAATTTCGAAGGGGGCTCAATGTTCAAAATACCGGACTTGTCCTTTAACCTAAACATTAACCTACTCAGTAGGCCTGCCCCGACGTGAGTCAGACCTGACGATTGGTCTTTCCTTTCCTTCTCAAACCATGTTGCAATTGCATGTTCATAAGACAGATTTTCAAATTTTCTCGGGGGAGAAACCCCTGAACCCCTGTCTTAAAAAGACTCTCACTTCTAGGCTACAGCCCAGAATATTTTCAATTGATAACAACACTCCTGCTTCCAATAACTAACTTTATGCTCCCATGCTTCCAAAATGGAGGCGATCATTGAGATGTGATGTCATGATGTACAAGCCTTATTAATACAGGCAAGCGTATGCCAGGGGGGTAGGATGCCTTCACAAAAATGATTCACTCGACAACTTTTCTCTTTCTCTCCTTCCTCCTTCTCTCTGCCCCTCCCTCTCTCTGCTTGTGTCTCTCTCATTCTCCCCCTCTGTCTGCTTACCTCTGTCTCTCCCTCTCTCCTCCTCTCTCTCTCTTTCCCCTCAACAATCCTAGAATGCAGTCAGTACAGCAGCCAGCAGCAAACTGCTATTTGATAGCCTCAATGGTCATAATCAAGCAATTTCCTTAATCTTTGAGATTTGAAGCTCTAATTCTGCTTTGAAGAAACTTCATCACATAATATGATAGACAAAGTAAACAAGAGAATACTAAATTATTCTAAAATATTACGTGTTGAAGAAATTTCATCACATAATATGATAGACAAAGTAAACAAGAGAAGAGAATAATGATAATATTATTAAATATTACGGAGTAAGTTCCTTTGCACTGATTCTGTGTGAATTTGGTCATACACAGACTTCATGGCTCTCAAAATTTAATTGCCAGAATATCTTCCAGCTTTCTTGCTTAACAATATTATATGCTGGCTTTTCTTTCACACAAACACACACTCAGTCACTGTGATTGGCTACAGTGATGAACTGTATAACGGTGTGGAAAGCAAACACATGGCGACTAATTAGGGAAGGACTCTGGCTGGCAGTAATCACTGAAGGGTTTAGAGAGCTTCCTGCAACTTAGATTGTAATCCAATTTAGAATGTCTTGGATTGAAGTGTAAATATTCTTGGGTAAAAGTTACATTCCATTACCTCCATTCCGTTATAGACTTCCATCCATCCGTCATCCATCAATCAACTGATCCTATCTATCTATAAATATATCTATCCATCCATCTATGCCTCCTCCTTCCACCATTCCATTCACTCCTTTGAAGCTGTGCAGAATTAGAATGCCTTCTGCATGGTTGACTCAAACCCTATAAATAAAACATTTCATGGGATCTTTTTTCAAATGAAGGTACAGAAAATGTATACTTTCCAGCTCTGACTAATGGGTGGATGGTAGAACAGCCCTACCACTCCAGACACCAACTGCTTTCTCCCCCTATCCCCCATCATCCATGCACTGCATTTAAATAGCCTACGACATACATATCCACCATCACCATGGCAACCACTTACAACATGAAAATCATCTAGCCAGCAAATGTGGAGGTGTATGATGTGGGGAGGGGATTATATGAGACGATCAGCTAATTCACCAGGACCACCAGGAGAGACCTTGTGTATACGCTCTTTAAGTGTGCTTGCATTGTAGTCCAAAACGCAACAATATTTCTGTATTATTCTTTGTCCAGAGGTCAACTATGTGCTCTAATTCCATTCCATTTACTTCTAAGCAAAACTAATGATTGTTTATTATTTGAAACAATCATTAACACACTTCTGTTGTTTTATGAAGTTTGTACTCCCTCAAAGTCTGAAACACCGTAGCTTCCTGCAGCTGCAACACAGCGTTATGTGAGTGTAGGGTGATGGTCACCACGTAGCTACGTAGCAGGAGGGACATTAGACTCCACCGTTCAATCAGCGGGAAGGAACAGAAGAAAATCAATACTTGATTGAAATGGAAATATTTCTCTGATGCTTTATGCACATACATAATTTGAAGTAGATATCGGATTTCTGTTGTCCATCACTTTAATCAAAATACTGACATTGTTTGCTGCTCAGATATGTGTTTTCTATGAACAGCATTCACATGGATAAGTCTGGTCACTGAGACATATTCACAGTGTACTGCAGGGCTCCAGAGTGCGACCAATTTGACTAACAATTCACTTTCCGCAAGTTAACCATGAACTTATGGTCTAGTATTGGTTTTCATGTGAACTAAGGTATTAATTTCAAATTTCAATATTCATCAGGGTTAAGCCTAACCCTATTGAATAATGTATACATTTATACCTTAGCAAATATTCACATAATTACTGTAGTTACAAGAACACCATTAGTTACATGAACACCACAAGTAATTGATTACTAGACCATAAGTTAACTGTTAGGGCTTAGTTAATGCTCATTACTGCATAAACTAATGTTATTTCATTGTAATTATTATACCATTATTGTAAGCGTTACAGAATAAGGATTCATGAACTTGTCTGCTGGAGAAGTAGCAGGTGTTACCACACTGGTGGCTCAGAGTCAATGGTAGGTCATTCGTTGAGAGTAAAGAGGTCATTATTTGTATTATTATTATTTGTATATCTTAATTATTCTTTTTCGATTTTTTCCAATTAATATACCTCTGTGATGTAGTCCTTATTTTACGGTCTGAATCATAGTTTATATATCTATATCTATATATATATATATATATATATATATATATATATATATATATATATATATATATATATATACAATGATATATAGTATATATAGTATAAGGACCCCTATTTAATGTACAATAGATCAATAACGTGTGAACATCACTCAATATTTATATTTTCCATAAAAAAAATAGATTCACAGATTTACAGTGTAGAGTGAGCACATCATGAATATTCATCAGACTCTACATTCTAAAGAAAGTTCTGATGAGTCAAACTGAAATGCATACGTAAATCATGAAGATTAGGGTGCATGCAATATTTAACAATTATTCTATTGAATAATTGTTTTAGTATATACTACACGTGAACACTCCAATAATAAACAAGATAACACTTTTTGCAGGGATTTATTTGTTTTTATTAGCGTGACGAGACAACCGTCACTTGTTAAAACACTTGTGATATCCCGAGTTTGAGATTTCAATCATGGGATATTGCCCAATATCCCAAGATAGCGAACCAATCAAATTGCGCCATCTTAGGAGGTTCACCAGGTGAATGATGTTCACCAGGTGTATTTTCATAAGAGCTGCTGAAGTTTTAGAGGCCTCTCTAATGAGTGCTGTAATAATTTCTACTGATAATAACTGTTCAAACAACGCTTCAAGCCTGTGTTTTCCTGGTTGATACAAAAGGACTTGCTGCTGTCGTAAATAGCTAAGCAGCAGTTTAAGGCTTTTCAAATTACAAAAAAAAAAAATCTTGAGTTAATGTCTGATTGTCAACATTTGATTCAAGATATCTGAGTGATCCGTTAAGAGCAATGGGCAGTTTCTTCCCATTGGCTGTTGTCACCATAATCGTCTGTGATTGCCACCCACAATAAACAACAATCAGAGCCGACTTCAGCCCCCATCATTTCCCCTCGACCTGTGTCTAATATCTATTAAATAAATTAAAAAATATGTTATGAATTTTCGTCCAGGAAAGGCCGCCGAGACAGGATCGCTTTTAACTCACTTTATTTGGTTAAGGTTATTGGTCTATTGTCTATCGTCTATGAAACAAAAGGAGAGGGATCGTATATAACACGCGTTGAGCGTCTCTAAGCTTAACATCTAATCGATACGCCGCCCAAGAGATTCTGACCTAAAATGGCGGAGTCTGTTTATATATATATATATATATATATATATATATATCAGGTGTTCTTCTATGGTTTTCTCACTTCCTCTGTGTGTCCGTTGCTGCCCCTAGTGTAAATGTTTTGTAACTTTGTCAAATGTGTTCAGTGCTGCCCTCTGGCGATTAGGAGGGGAAATTACCTCTAAACTATGCTTGGTGCTACTGGATATGGCTATGTGAGAGTATTACAGTAAAAATGTATCACTAGGGAATATTACAATTAAAATATGTCACAATTAATAATAATTTGCCTTTTAATCGATACAAATCGATTAATATTTACACCCCTAGTCCTTACCCATGTGTAACCCTTTCCTCACTGGCCGGCCATGCCAAGCAAAATTAAATAAGCAAAAGTCTAATGCTACCAGTTACTAACATGTTACAAAGCAAACACTGTGAATTCTCAGTCGTGATACGGTGAGCTGGACTGAACTATTTTGTAGCGCGGTGCCTCCACTGAGAAAATACTGCATTTACCTACGGCGAGGGAATAGCATATTTTCACAGAATTAAAGTGGTGCAGATATAGGACTGGTGGTGTATGAAATCACTACACACCAACCCAGCATTATATTCAAATTAACTGCTGGCTTTTTGACATTTCCACGGCGGGTTGCATCACGACTGGCACACTAATGTATTTGCATAACCGCGATCTGATTGGCCAACGGACCCGTCGCTTCCCGAAAAGTTAAACATTTCTCAACTTTTGACGCAGGCCACGGAGCCCAAAGAACGGATGGACCCACAATGCATTTCGAGGGCGCCCCATGCAAAGTCAATGAGATGCGTCTGTTGACAAAGGTAGGTATTTTGGCACAAGGGATTATAACATCTGATCCTGTGTATTAATGAAATGTATTTAAACATTTGCTTGTAATACTACTATTTTCATTTATACACTGGATCAGATCCCTTGTGCCAAAATCCAAGGAAAACACATATTCAGAAGCCCCTGCCCAAACTAACCTTACAAGCACGCTGACCACTAAGCTACCAACCGATGGTGAAAAACACAAGACAAATGGCCCATACAAATGGTATGCAGCATGTCATTGGGGTTATCAAGTGGGCATCCTCTTTCACCAATGTTTTGTTAAGTTAGGCCCACGACACCTCCTGAGGGCTTAACAATGAAACCAGCGTCCTGGAGTCACCCCCCTCTATGCTGCCACCACATTGCCATGCCACATTTAATGCATCTCAATACTCTCTTTACTGCATCGTACCCCTAGCCCTACCCCTAACCCTGATCAAACAAACACGTTAGCACATTAGTCAGCTGGCTTACCTTAGCTTGCACCCCAGGAAGTATGTTTTCTCCTTACCCACAGCCATTCACTTGCTCGTTCTGCTGCCAAGGACATGTTACTAACCACCTGCCTCAGACTTCGTCCACAAATGCCCAGTTCAGACAGCAAGCTAGTAGCAGATCTAGCCATGAACTCCCGTGCGCCGATTTCAATAGGCCTTAGTCGTGTACTCCAGCCTCGCTGTGCTGCTTCTCCAGCCATTTCAGCATAATTCGCTTTCTTAAGCTCATTGGCTCCTTCAACATTGTCTTCCCAAGGAACTGTAAGTTTAATAAAATAAACGATCTTCTTCGACCACAATAGCATATCCGGTCTTTATCTAGAGCTAACAATATGTGGAGGTACAGCCATCTGCTGATTAAGATCCACCTTCAAGTCCCAGGCTCCTCCACTACTTAGCTGCCCGGCTCTGTGCCTGCCTCTAAGTGGTGTAGCCTTTTCCCCCTGACGTACAAAGTTAATTTTGTTTACCCTCTTTACTAGTGGCTGATGAATTAACTTCTCTCCATTTATCATCAACAGCCGCTGCCAAACATTTCAATACCTGGTTGTGACGCCACGTATACTGCCCCTGGGAGAGACTGACCTTGCATCCTGATAGGATATGGTGGAGGCTGCACACACAAGAACATAGTGTGCATGTCTCATCCTCACCAAACCATTGATTTAAGTTCTGGGGAGATGGGAGCACATCATACATAGCACCTATCATAAATCTGATCCTGCTAGCCTCCATGCTCCAAAGATCTCTCCATTTTATCTTCTTCTCCACTCCCTCCCAGTTCACCCACTGCCCTTGTACATCTTACAGTCTCCTCCTGTCTATGTATTTCTTCCACTACCATTTTCCTCTTTTCTCCTGCAGAAGCCTTACCCCACGAGGGTTTTCCTGCGTCCCACCCTAAGCCTGCCCGCCCATGCTGAACATGGCCCATGATATCCCTCTGCCTAAGCACTGATTGAGCTTGCTGAACCGCTTGTTTTGGTTTCCATTTCCTCCCTGCGTTAACTGTGGGTGCAACCCTCCTCACCACTGGGTCCTTGGACTGAGTAAGAGTAATTTCCAGTCTAACCTTAGCGCACTTAAATTCTTCTGTCAGACTAGATATTGGCAACTCTACAATGCCCTTCCCATACAAGGCTACGCTGCTTAGGCAGTGTGGGACTTTGAAAAGAGTTTATCATTTTTTCCATCCTTCCTACTTTTGACAGAGGAACTCCATAAACTGTCAATGGCCACATTAGCCGAGGCAACTGCAGACACCACAACTTAAGCTTATGTGGCAGCCCTGACTTGTCTATTTTTGCAATACCTTGTCTAGTTTCAATACTTTCCTTCTTGTCATCTGTACCTTTTCTCCACTGCTTCTTAAGCTGCCTCCTCTCCTGGATGAGTCTATCTATCTCTTGCTGGCGCCTAGATTTGACTACCTCATGTTGCCGTTGCGTCCTTTTCTCAAAATCCCAAATCTTTCTTTACCGTGGCTGTAAATAATGTCCCCCATTTTCTCTAATTTGCTTTCAGTTGTCCCTTTAAGCTGACCCAGAATGCTAACCAGATCACTATTAACATCTTCCCATGTCCTACCTTCTGCTGCGCCTGGCCACCTGACCCCAGGCCTATGCCCACTCATCTTCTCCCTCTTTGGTTGGTTGGCCTCTCTTTCTGCCTCAGTGCTTGAATCTACCTCAACATCAGGGGTGCTGATGTCCTGCGAACTGTGGGTTACTTCCTGTCGCTGGACTTCAGCTGACTGACTCTATGCACTTCTTAAGAAGTAGCTATCAATGCGGGTTCCCTGTGTTCCCTCTACCAAGCACTTCATTCTCCCTTGATGGAAAAATTCTCAGGCCCTTTAGAGTAGTAACCTCCTGCCGGCCACATACACACACCTGCAGCTTCTTCTCAGTTAAGTTTGAACTAATGGCTTCCACCGACATGCTTAACTTACTCATAGTCGAATTCGTTCCAGGGTCAGTAACCGTGTCCATCACAGGTGAGTCATCTTCCGCCCCAGGGGTATTTTTCCATTATGTCATTCAGTAGCTTGGTAGGGTGTAACCCATAGCTTCATAAAGCCTGGGCTACCGCCACAATGAGCTGCTGACCCATTGCGGCCCCGGCGGGGTCTATTTCCTCCTGTCAGCCGTCTTTCCATACTGTCACAAGGTCTTTCCCTAGCTGCCAGCTGCGCTATTCACAGCAGTCACTAGCCTAAGCTAGCTTTAGTAATACGACATATTCAGAAGCCCCTGCCCAAACTAACCTTATAAGCACGCTGGCCACTAAGCTACCAACCAATGGTGAAAAACACAAGACAAATGGCCCATCTAACAGCAGTATGCATACTGCTGTTGTACTACTGTACTACTGTACTTCTACTGTATGTACTACTATGCAAGTAAATTCTAGCACCAATTGCACTTCTAACAATCCCCTGTAGGAGGGATCTCCCACTCTGTGTTCATTTAAAGAACTTTTCTTCTCTTTGTGGGAATAGGGTAATGGGATTTGATAAATGTATGGCCTGAATGGCCCTTTGAGAATGTGCCTGGGACTAAAGGGATATTCAATTAACTTGACATGAATTGACTTGGCTTCGTACATATGTATCTGAAACATCATTGTGGATTTATTTGAAATATATTCACTTAAATATATATCATTTTGCCATTGGGCAGAAAAGTGGGCAGAAACTTTGATTAAATAAAAAAGTTCCCGTGCTTGTTAAATATCTCAAGACTGTCATTATATCAATAATTTAATGAATGAATTGAAACCACAGACTTTGTTCCAGGCACCCCATTGGCAGATATGCTTAATATTCAGCACTATGGTAAGGTATCCAGATAGTTTTGGGCTGCTACACACTGACTCACAGGAAGCCCTTTAGCACAATAGCACAGCAGTGTAAACATTCATGACAGGCGGTCCCACTAGAATAGACGTGCTGCTCCTTCTAACACACAACGCTAATAGGATGTGTACAACTAAATCTAAGATTTCTTTGTGATTTTACTTGGTAGATGATACTTTTGCTTTTATATTTCTCTGAATCAAATGTAATGCTATTTTAAAAGGTAGAGACAGACACAAAAAAATGGTTAAGTGAATCTATCTTCCATGACACATGTCACATTTAATCCATTCATCAAACTGCCATGCTAGTCTGGCTAGTACATTAATCATCGACTGAGCCTATTGTCTGGCATCTCTCCTCTGATGTTGCTGCCATTTCGAGCAGATAAAGAGTTTGTAGGATACAAGCCTTTCCACTGCACAAACCCACTGTGTGTCATGTTCAGTTCATCTATTTCTGAAGTGTTCAGAAGTTCAGAAATAGACACCACGTTCTGCATCGACAGTCTTTGGATGTCGCACATTCTAATCTCAGAACCATCGCAGCGCAATCTGTGGACAATTACCACACAATTAAACAGAGACGTGCAAGGCACTGTGGATACAACTGGCTGCTCACACAGCAGAAAGACACGGTGCTGCTGTCCCCTTTAAATAGGCCATGGACAGTCCTGGTCTGACTCCATTGTGTCAGAGCTGGTTTGATGGGCAGCCTTTACCTCCAACCAGACCGGCCTCTCAGAGAACAGCCCCGTGCCCGCCCTCCTTCAATACATTATCATCTGCTCGATTGGTTCAGGTGAGGGCCAATCAATAACCCAGACTCGTTAGCAGTCCAGTCCGGTACTGTTATCCACAAACCCCCCTTAGCGATAGCAGCCCTCATGACTGCACCAATCAGGGGTGGAGGCAGAACACGGCCATCTCACTAATGAATGTTAACAGTGCAGCAGCTTATAAGGAGGCTGTGATGTCATGCGTAGGAGAGAAGATAATACGCAACATTATTATGTGTAGAGCGAAAGCCTCATAAGGACTTTGTGAAATCACACAACAGAGCCAACCATATTGAGCCAGTGATTAAAGTAGACATAAGTGCATCATCATTACCATGGAAGGGTGAACTATTATATCCGAGGAAGAGGTCCCTCCTCACTATTTGGTCTTGTACAACCATGACAGAATCCTTTGAGGATACAGATAAATCAATAAGGGAGAACGCACATTTCATCTGATATCTCTCTCTCTCTCTCTCTCTCTCTCT
Organism: Micromesistius poutassou; assembly: GCF_964030765.1. Lineage (NCBI taxonomy): Eukaryota > Metazoa > Chordata > Actinopteri > Gadiformes > Gadidae > Micromesistius > Micromesistius poutassou. The sequence goes on along the minus strand of NC_140293.1, from coordinate 8,596,302 downwards.
CTCTCTCGAGCGCTGCGACGGGTAGTGCGGACAGCTGAGAGGATCAGTGGATGTGAGCTTCAGGATGAGGAACAGTTTTTTCCCCCAAGCATTCAGGCTCCTTGAGGAATCCACCTCCCACAAACCAATTTACTGCATTATTTACAGTAATTGCACAACATTTTTGCACTGAACTGTATACTGCACTACAATCAATCGTAGCTTGAACTTATTTTATGTATTTTTAAATATCTATTTACTTTATATTGTATTGTGGCTGCTATGTGTGTCTTGAGGTACCAAGCATTAGAATTTTACTCTTGTGTAGCAATTCTGATTCTGATTCTGATTCACTCCACTTCAGATTTTCAGTGCTAGTGAAAGACATTTACTGCCATCACACCGCTGTGTGATTCTCCCTGCACTCTGCCGCCTTGTTCTGCATGCTCCTCCACAACAATACTTTGCTTCAGCTACACATTTGACAGGCACCACATAAACACCATTTCACTGTCAATCTACACCTGTTTCTATTTCCGCCGCGCAGCTCGTCCTCTCTCCCTGTGACGGGACAATTATGCAAATGACTAAATATGAAATATTCTACCGGAACTATGGAAGGTCTTTCTCCCAGATCAGGCTTTGCTGCTGATGGCGTGGAGACACTTCCTGTGATGCGTTAATGGCTTCCATCCCCACCACTACCTGCCTACTCAAACAGCACTGGTGAAACGAGGGCAGAGAGAGACCCGCGGAGAACGCTCTCTCTGGCTCTCTTTCCTTTTTTAATCAGTCTGCAGCCACTCAGAGAAGTGATAATGGAAACATATGGATTTCCAAAAATGGACTGATGTGTCAGGGAGACCGAGGGAGAAGGACACAAGAGAGACGCTGTGGAGAGCTTAATGGCAGACAGAGGGCCTGGGATGGAGGGCAGCGGGGCTCGTACGGTTAAGAGGATGAAAAGTTTCATAAGGTGGCCATGATGGCGATGTCTGAGGTCTTTGTGGCTCTCCTGGAACCAGTGGGCTGCCGTGAAGGCTGTGTGCTTCCTTTAACCAATTCAATAGCTCTGTGTGTGTCTGCCACACACATGGAACACTTAACACACATGTGCACAAAACACACACACGCATACACACCTTTAACTGCACACAGCCCAAACATACACACACACACACACACTCACACTTGAATGTACACAAACTGATGCACAGACAACCATGACACAAACATCTTTCGACACACACACACTGGCTGGGGAGAATATCTCATGTTAATGAACGGAGGCAGCGGAGTGTGTGAGCAGTAATGAACCCCTGGGACTGCAGCGGTGTTCATGCCTGTGCACGCCCCACAACAGACTGAGAAGGCCTTGACACCCCCATAGACCTGCACCCACATTACGAACCGCCCGGCTGTGTGCATCATCATCATTATCATCATCAGCGTCTGACAGCGGCGACGCCCACTTGCACTTAAAAATAGTACTTAGCATTGTGTAGCGTCTTATCCTAGCTATCTTTGTTGTATACGGGGAACGGGTTAACGATTGTAAGTGTTGAGCACTTGTTTCTATGAATATCTTTACTGAACCGACAGCAATATGTTGTTGTTTCTCTTTCTTCATACAAATGTACTTATTGTAAGTCGCTTGGGATAAAAACGTCTGCTAAATGCCCTCAATGTTAATGTAAGTGATCACGTGGAGGGCAGGTTGACGAACACAAGGATAGAGAAAACAGGAGACATTAAGAGGTCCTCAAGCTGAGGCTGGTGTTGTAGCTGCTGTCATGTGCAGGGTGTGAAGTCCACACATGACCGTGGCATTGACTGTCGCCGTTGTGTCTTTGGAGCGGTGCGGACTCACACTTTGCTGTTCTCCGCACGAGCCTCATCATTTCTGAGTGACATGCGACCAATCAGCGAACGATACATACGCCAGGGCTGCAACGAGGTGATGTTTGGTTAATGCTGGTTTGCGTCATGAGCAGTGTCTGTAGGCTTGAACCTTCTCCATTCTCGAGCCATTGCTAGTTCCGATAGTTCTCAGTGTGACCCTGCGTCTCAAGGAGACATTTTATTCTATGGCATTCTTTTTTATTCTTACCTGCCGCATAAGACCAGGATTTCCCTTTACAGCTATTATCATCCCAGAGCTCAATGGTCGTTCTCACTTTATTTAGTTGGAGATGTTTTCTTTTAAGTCTGGTATGGGTGTTTCTCGTTTATGGTCGCTTGGAATGGTTTAGCACCTTTTCTTATCTATTTCTCAGTAGTTCTTACTTTAGGCTTTACTTTATCATACTCTTTTATTTGTATGCAGAATACAGTGCTTTCAGAGATTGGTAAAATTGGTCAGGATTACTCATATTTGCACAACTTGTAATACCATTTGAAAAAAAGAATATTCATTTGTATGGAGTAGATGGCGAGATATAGAAAATAGCTATTTTTAAAAGGTATTGCAGTATTTTATCTGTTGTATGTGCCCGGGGGTCTTAACTAGCAAGACATGAGGATGGAGCAGGAAATACATTATCCACCAGGAAGGCTCTGATTTCCCTCTCTCTCACTCTCGCTCCCACTTTCTCTGTCTGTCTGTCTGTCTCTCTCTCTCTCTCTCTCTCTCTCCCTCCCTCTCTTTTTCCCTCGTGGACAGGACAGGTGTCAGCTGCCCTGCCTCACCCACCACACATGCACACACTGATGCATCCTAACGCACACGCACACACACACACACACACACACACACACACGCACGCACACGCACACACACTCACATATACTCACACACATTGCAGACACACATGTTAAGACGATTGCCGAGTGCTGTACCTTTTAGGAAAGTATAATTGGGAAACGCTTCGGGAGAGAGGAAGACAATGAACAAACGCATTACAGGCTTTTATCTGAGAAAATGAACAGGAAAAATGTGAGCAAATGTAATGTGAATGTTATATCTCCGTCCTCCATCACACAGAAACACCCCACGGCAGTGTGCTGCCTTCTTATCAAAACTCGACATTTTTTCATTCAATGGTGCTGTTGGTTTCCCTAAATGAGGTTTCATGGCCTTCTGTTCCTATTAATTACTGTCAAACCAGTTATTTTGCAATCATCATTATGTAATAGTAATTAGAGGAAAAATCCCAGCAGAATGCAGACATCCCGGCCCGGAGCACACAGAGTGGGAGGTATAATCTGGTATTGACCAAGACCTCACGTGGTATTGACAGACCCATTACGGGGGGGGGGTAGGGACTGCCGGCTACTGTAATGTCCTACAGTGAAGTACTTGCACCATTTAGACCACGCTAGAGGAAGTTCCTACCCTCCCCTGGGGCGGTCAGGAGAGGAAGACAGAGCGTGGACCACGGAGATGTCCAGCGGTGCTCACGTCTTCTGTCGGAGTCGGTCCCTATCCAATAGTGGACCAACGTTTGGGGAGTTGAAAAGGACAGTTATCCCTCGCTTTCTATGTCGAGCTCCGCATTCATTTTGATGTTTTTTTAAGCTAATTTCTTTTGTAAATAAAGCAAATCAATAGCAATTACGACGAGGCTTTGGAGAATGCACATAGAGTTGTTTTATAGTAATTGGGTGAGGAGGTGATCTACGGGTCTACAGGACAGCCGGTCATGTGACCAGACTGGTCCACATGGGACTGGCAGCTTAACCTCAGTAGAATGGGTCCAAGTGGCAGTGAGTCCAGTGGATGGACCCAGGAGAATGTCTTCACACACACACACACACGCACGCATGCACGCACGCACGCACACACACAAACGCACTCTTTCACACACACACACACACACACACACACGCACGCATGCACGCACGCACGCACAGAAACGCACTCTTTCACACACACACGCACACGCACGCACGCACACGCACACGCACACGCACACACACACACACACACTGGTTCCTCACGTATGCCTCAATATATTTCATTACAATATACTTTAACCTTCTGAAAAGGTTGGCTATTGGCCCTAAAGAAAATCAAGTTAATCTGACATGACAACTCAGTTGACAACACACACACTCATTCCGACACACACAGGCACATGTATGTGTATGCCGCTATGCACACCAAACACATACAGAATCTCACACACACACTCACAAACACACACACATTAACATATGTTGCCATGCAGTTCAATTGATGCACAAACAAACACATGATACAAACATCCAACAATATCCAGAAAGACACACACTCATAAATACAGAAACAAGGACATTTACGAGCACACACATTCAATTAAAAGAGCAAACAACAGTGTCACACTCGTCTAACACTCGTCTAAAGTTTATCGCTATAATTATCTTCAATGTTGATGCCCAACTTGTAGGTATCGATCAGCTTGTCACTGGTGGACCAGGAGACGTGGCATCAAAACCAGTGACCTGAATATAGCTCACAGCATTGTCATTGACATCATTGTCATCTGAAAGCCTCACCTCGACCTGGGGCTTGAGGGGCTTGTCAAACTAACAGAAATTTAAAATTCACACCAATTCCCGTTGGTTCCTGGTATATTTCTTCCCAGTAACAGTCATGGACCTGAAGATCCATGGCAATCAACAGTGCTGTTAACTGATGAAAATGATACTTTCCATGCAGTGCACTATCGTAGTGTTCTGTCAATGTCTAATTGCTTAATGATGCTCATAAAACACCTTTAGCAATAGAAAGGTCATTCTCACTGTAGGTCATTAACACTAATGGAAGAGGAGCTGCCATTTGCTCAAGAGCACTCCAGCAGAAGCTGACATATAAGGGTTCATTTCCTTATTACACGGTGATGACATCCAGTGTGGGCTAGTGTACAGCCTCACCATACTGCAATCCCACACAGAGGCACCAGGAAAATACTGAAACAAAAGGGAACAAAAAAGGCTTTCAAAGCAACTGTCACAGAAAAATACAATGTGGACTTTCATCCATATCCCAGTAATTAATCTCCCTCCCACTTGTCTGGCTGCTATATCTCTCCCCACTCCCCCTTCAAATCACTATAAGCTTGTTTTATAACTGACAGCAGAGCACTCTCTCTCTTTCTCCCTACCTCCCTCTCTCTCTCTCTCTCTCTCTCTCTCTCTCTCTCTCTCTGTCTCTCTCTGTCTCTCTCTCTCCCTTCCTCCCTCTCTCTCCCCTCCCATTTAGCTGGGGTCAGCTTAGGGGAGTGTGATGGCCTGGAAGCGATAGTGGAGATGCCACCAGGGATGAAATATTGATGGAGAGCAAATCCTTGTCCTTGTGTGTCTTCCCTTTGCCCTGGAGCAAGGCACAGGAGTCACACAACAGCATAGCGGCTGAACGCAGAGACACACCACCAGAGACAGACACACATACACACACAGGGATGGGAAGGAAGACTAAGGAGCTAGGAGCTAGGACACACCAACCCAGACATAATAACACACACATACACACAGGAGGGAGAAGGAAGACTAAGGAGCTAGGAGCTAGGACACACCAACCCAGACACAATAACACACACACACAGCAGCAGGCAGAGCGGGATAACAGATAACCGGAAGTTTGCTAGTTCAATCACTAGCTCCTCCTAGCTAATTGTCGAGGATTCCCTGAGCAAGACACCAAACCCCGACTGCTCGTGACGCGCTGGCTCTCGCCCAGCGTTACTGACTGTTTGAATATGTGCATGAATGGGTGAATGTTAGGCAGTATTGTAAAGCGATTGTGGCCACTGGTTAGAAAAGCCCTCTATAAATGCAGTCCATTTATAGGTGGCAGGACACACAGGCAGACACACACCACTGGATACACAACAACACACACACTCATGGATGAGGCAGATTTATGAACGAGGAGCTAGCAGCCAATAGCTAAGGGCCAGGACTGGGAGGTAGGTGCTAGGGTAGGAGTGAGGAATGAGGAGTCAGGACTAGGAGATGAAAAGCTTTATGAAGCTCTAGGTCGAGTCCCCTGCTCCTTCAAACAACTCTCAGATTCACTGGCACTCAATGTTCAGCACGAGAGCCCCTCACTATTCCTTATTTCAGCAAATAAGAAATCGGCATACGGCCGGATAGAAGGCAGCAAATAAATAAAGAGCTGCACATTTCCATAATCAGATCCCGGGAAAAGCTGGGCTCAGACCACATGTAAGACAACATGCTGTTTAAGCAGCGTTTTTGATAAGCTTCTTGATAGAGAGAGAGCATGAGAATATGTCCTCTGCATGTTGTTTAACAAACACACTTTCCTCTCCTTTCACGGAACAGACCGTATTCACGTCAGGTCTTCGTTAGCGTCAACAAAGAAGTGTTTCTTTATTTTTACATTTTACCCAATATCCTTAAACAATCAGTGTTGACCGAGTGGATGTGAAGCGCGGCCGCGTGCTGCCGTCAGCGACTGATGAATAATGGATGAAATGAATACGGAGAGCCTTGTGTTCAGGAGGCCCACGCACTGGAGCTGTTTATTCAAAAACAGCCAGGTGTTATTTGGTTTGGGGATAATTCTGTTTGTTCGAGCTACAATATAACATCTATGACAAGCCAAGAAACCCAGCCCCGCAAACAACCTATAAGCCCCTTTCCAGAAGCACTTAGCCCATACCTCCATGCCAGGACTTAGCAGACCTCACCCCCTCTGCATACTAGTACAGGGATGATGGAAAATCCTCAAACGATCGCCCCGACCACACAACACCACCCCCACCCCCACCCACTCTGAACAGAGCCAAGGGAGCGATCGCTCAGATGAGGCAATTAACAGACAGTCACCAGAGATTTGGGTGGAGGCTGATCCAGTTGACTCTTAAACCAAGCACACACCAACACGCACGCACACACACACACACACACACACACATGTGCACGCACGCACGCGCTCGCACACACACAAACACGCACACACACACACACACGCACACACACACACACACACAGAAACACACACGCATACGCACACGCACACACACACACACGCTTAGCAGCAAAATGCTGAAGGCAGACCGGTCCTTCTTGTGGCCGTGCGTCTTCGAGCTGAGCTGGCCATTTATCTTAGCGATGTCTCTGGGCTGGACCACGGGATCACGGACCACTACGTATTGCTTTCCCACAGAAACGGTAACCATACAAAAGTCATAGCTAAATGTTATCACCTCTAACCCCAAAACCATAACACATAACACATAACAAAACGCTCCACAGAAAGATAAGCAACAGAACAGTCAGTTGAACAGTCACACAGACGGTAAAGGATGGGCCCATCTATGGTAATGAAACCTCACTAGTTAGACCCTTAGGGACAAACACAGGTGTCACTCATAACACTAACTATAGGTCTGCTACTTTACTTTAGGATCCAGGGAGCAGATGGTCTGAACTAGTGAAGACTACCGGTGTCCTGGTACATAAAAGCAGTAGGCCCATCATTTTATCTGTTTTTGTCCCACAATGATGCCTCTTTGAAAGAGGGTCAATCCACCAATCTGATGTAGTACCAGAAATAAACCACCATGACCACGTTGGTGTTTCGTTACAATACACCCAAAATTGATTGCAGGCTTTCCTTAGAAGTGCACATATTTCTGCTTTAACCTTTACTCTCTATTATTAATGGTATTGATGTCTCGGAGCTCGGGGAGAACCAGTGCAGCTCTCAGCTCCACTGGTGCGGCCATTGGGGGCCATTGCGTCAGGTCATCAATGTCAGGCAAACCCAACCGGCCATGCTGCTGTCCCAGCAGTCACACTGAGTCACTACGACTCGCTACCGCAGTGAGGCTGGCTGCCGCAATACGGCCAAACCCAGGCGGCGGCGGCGGTGTATAGCCGAGGCTAATACAACTCATCGACCCAGAGCAGCTGTTAGCTTCTGTGTTAGTCAAGCTCTAATGTTTCCACCGTGTGTACAAACAAGGAGCAGGCGAGCGTTTATGAGGTCACTCACCGTTGATCCATTTAGCTTCCGGGTCATGGATCACAAACTCGGCTCGGAACAGGTCCTCCACGGTGAGTTTGGTGTCGCTCCCGGCCTGGCTGTCCGCTGTCAAACAGAAAGAGTTTACAGTGAGATATTGTAGTGCTGTAATCGCAATATTCTGCCTTTTTTGTTATTTTTGCTTCATTCCCTGAGGGATGTATGTATATGATATTTGTTTTTTTCATTAATACACAGGATCAGATGTTATAATCCCTTGTGCCAAAATCCAAGGAAAACACATATTCAGAAGCCCCTGCCCAAACCAACCTTATAAGCACGCTGGCCACTAAGCTACCAACCAAAGTTGAACAACACGAGACAAATGGCCCATCTAACAGCGGTACATACAGCAGTATGTTGAGATGGCAAACCAGCTAAATGCCTTCTTCTGCCGTTTTGAGAGTCTAGAGCCTGCAGATGAGGTTTTTACTGTTAACCCCCTCCCACCTCCTCCATCAAACATTAAAATTGAGGAATTTCAGGTCCGTCAGCTTTTCAGAGGCTGTAACACGTGGAAAAGCCCAGGTCCTGACAATATTAGTGGTAATGTCTTAAAAAATTGTGCAGACCAATTAGCACCTGTGTTTACAGGCCTTTTTAAGTCCTCCATCACCTCTGAAATTGTCCCCGCTCTTTGGAAAACTGCGGTCATTACTCCAGTGCCAAAGACCTCAAATCCTAGTCAGCCTAGCGACTTTCGTCCTATTGCTCTGACATCACTTATAATGAAGTGCTTTGAGCGTCTTGTAAAGAAATTTATTTTGTCCAACACACAGCATCTCTTAGACCCCCTGCAATTCGCTTATCAAGCATCCAGAGGGGTGGATGACGCCATTGCGACTCTTTTGCACATAATTTATAGTCACCTTGAGAAGCCCAAGGCTCATGTTAAGATTTTATTTGCGGATTTCTCATCCGCTTTTAATACAATCAGGCCCAGAACTTTAGCCAATGTATTATCATCGGAATTTGCACTTGAAGCTGGCCTGATTGCCTGGATTGTGGATTTTCTTAGTGGTAGAATCCAGCAGGTCAAAGTAGGAACATCACTCTCTGAAAAAATGATCACTTCCATTGGCTCCCCTCAGGGATGTGTTCTGTCCCCTCTTTTATTTAATTTATATACTAATTCATGTTCTAGCATCTTTCAAAATAGATTCTTTATGAAGTATGCGGATGATACTGCCTTGGTCAGTCTTTTACATGATGAGGAAAAGGAGCATGGCCCAGTACTTGAATATTTTGTTAACTGGTGCGAAAAGTCAAACCTCCTCCTCAATCCATCTAAAACCAAGGAAATGTGTGTTGATTTTAGAAAAGAGGAAGCCCCCAACACAGTAACCTTAATTAATGGAAAGCCAATACAACAAGTCTGTGAGTTTAAATATTTAGGGATTGTGCTTGACAGCAAGCTTAAGTGGGACAAGTGGACAGATCAAATCTGCACCAAGTCTCAACAAAGAATGTTCCACCTAAAGAAACTCCTGTCCTTTAATGTTGAAAGGAGAATGCTTCAAATGTTCTATTGCTCCTTCATTGAAAGCATTCTTTCTTTTTGTATTACCTGCTGGTTTGGCAATGCCACAGAGGCACAGAAAAAGAGGGTTAGAGGAATTATAACCATATCTAGTAAATTGCTGCGCATTACTTTGCCATGTATGGAAGGCATCTACAGAGATAGGATAGAGAAAAAGGCAAGGAATATTATAGGTGACCAAAGGCACCCCCTTGCCCACTCATTTAACCCTCTTCCATCCGGGCGACGATATCGCCCCCCTCTGTTTATTAAAAACAGAGCTAAATTTTCTTTTGTGCCCCAGGCCATTAAATCCCTTAATAATAATCGATAGTCACTGTTAGTGTTGGTCAGCTCATAGCCTGCTCAGCTGGTCTGACCAGGTTAAGGCTGTGATAAATATAAAGCTGACTCACTGATGATGAGTGTTAATCTGTGAAAGTTGTACTGTGCTGTTTTTATCTGTGTTGTTGTTGTTGTTTTTTTAGATGAAATGTCAAGTGATCTGCTGCAACTCAATTTCCCTACGGGGACAAATAAATTACTACTACTACTACTACTACTACTATGTACCAAGTGAGCACCCTCTTTCACAGATGTTTTGTTAAGTTAGGCCCACGACACCTCCTGAAGGCTTAACAATGAAACCAGAGTCCTGGATTCACTGATATACACTGTGTTGATATTGTCAGCATCTTTGCATTTTATTGTGGGCTGGAAAAGAAAATCCTTGGGTCTAGCGGTGAGGGCGTCCCCGCTCACGGGCTGAAGATGCCTTGTTGGCAATGTCCTGGGATTGGCCCTTGTGGACCTGTCTCTGCATCTCCTTAACCTTCAGAGCTCAATAGAATAGCATGAGCAATATAAATAGTCATTGTAATAATGGAAGTGCATCACACAAATGTAATCTACACATGGATCTACAATTGCACATGTTATCATTAAAGGGGTAATTCAGGATTTTGGACATCGGGTCTCATTTCCAAGTGAGCCAGTGTGTTATTTATCATTGGAGAGCGTTTTCAACACTTTTCATTCAGTCCTTCTAGTTGCATAAATCACTGGTGCTAGGCTAGCACAAGTCGAGGGGAACTGTTAGCCTGCCAATAAAAACTGTTTTACCCACTCCAAAGTACACCCGATGCAAACCAATTATAACGCCCGACTATCAATGTAAATGTCTGTGTTGGTAGAGTAATATTAGAAATAAAACTATCCTTGTATCGCAATGATCACATTACATTTTGGGGGACTACTTTCTCAGCAGCGGCGGAATTTCACTTTGTTCCGGTGTAGCAACCAATTCAGCAGAAGGTAAACAGAGAAGCTCACTCCAGGTAATATCAGTCGCTGCCGTAGCTTGCTTCCAACTACAGGGATTATAAACTAAATGCAATGCAATGCAAGGGTAAGTTTATTTCTAACACTATTCTATCAACACAGACATTTACATCGATAGTCGGGCATTATATGGTTTGCCTCAGGAGTGGGTAAAACTGTTTTTATTGCCAGCGATTTCTGCAACTAGAAGGACTGAATGAAAAGTGTTGAAAACGGTCTCCAATGATAAATAACACAGTGGCTCACTTGGAAATTAGGTCTGATGTCCAAAATCCTTCACTACCCCTTTAAGTATATCAATCTTGGTTTTACATTACATTACAACTCGTGATACATTATCTTTCACGGTTTAATGAATGCGACATGCTGTCTTTCTTCCTAGTAAAATTTTCTGGGAAACTGTGGAGCAGTGGTACGTTCGCATTTTAGCATTGCCTCGGACGGCAGATGGAAAAGGTGCATGAGTGCACATCAACACAAGTATGAACACACACACATATAAATACACACACAAACACGCATGCACAGATACATACAAAAACAGATCAAACAGACAGACACACAAATACAAAAGCCCATTCCCATATACAGTCGTGTCCACATTAATTATCATACAAACACCCACACACACACACACACACACACACACACACACACATAATAAAAACAAACATTATAAACAACATATGTGCTTAAACAAAGACACCAACACACGCGTTTAAAATAGAGAATTTAAGTTATTGCCAAAGGTCTATTTAGTATTGCAAAATATGATCTGCCATGCTCTGAGCCATCGAAGCAACCTTTGCAAATCATTTTTAATTATGAATGTAGAGTAATTAGAAGACAGAGACTGCGTTCAGCTGTGTCTGAATAGGACATCTGCCAGTAGGAGAACAGAGAGGCCAAACTGTGTTGAATGTCAGCTGTGGTGGCTCTCCTTGATAAGGCCGTGCGGCGGTGTGCATAAACAACAGCCAGTCCACGTCTAAGTAGGCGCTGGCTTCTCAGGGGAATGGCGCGGTTGTTTAAGCAGCCGCCTGCAGCCATTTTGAATACAAGTAGCGACGTTATATTACAAATTGATTTTCTTTTGTCTAGGGAGTGAGATTGCCTTCTGTGATCGTTTAAGAAATAATGATTTACCCACCATTAACTGATGTTTTACGGGATAGTATGGGCCATACATAAGATAGATGGACGGTTTTAAAAACAGCTAGCACAATAATAACTAAATAAATAACTATAATTTATACTTTTATTTATATGTTTTTAGAATAAATTATAAATTGTTGTTACTGTCCTTAATGGTATAAGCAGTTGCGTGGCAATAATAGGATTTTTATCGAAATAGCAACAAAAATAAATGATAAAAACAAATCAAAAGTACAAATGTAACAAAAGATAGCATTGAAAAGGAATAGGAATGACGGTGGTAGTAAAAGTTATAAGCTGTATAAGTAGTATCTGTGGCTACCTATTGTATTTGTACTGGATATTATTAGTATTTTCTTGATGACCCATATCTCAACCACTGACTTGTCAAAGGTTTCCCAATTTCTCTGTAAATAAGATCCCTGTAAATAAGATCTCCAAAAAGTTGGAGATCTAAGTGACAAGGGCCCATAGGGGGCGCTACAATATTCTTAAATCAACCACAGGTTGACCCAGACCAAAATGACCAAAAGTCGTTGCAGGCGTGTGAATACCTTAATTGACTGCAGGCAGTCCTAGTTACTGCTGCTACAGGTATAGTATAATAGTAGCAGTTGTGGTGTGCTGTTGCTGTGGTATTACAACTAGTTTCAGTAGTAGGCGTACATTATTTAGGTATACCACTGCGTTGCACACAGGCTATCACAGTAAAAGCCTGCAGTCTTGTGCGTTATGGTTTGGAGCTGTCAATCAAGGACGGCGATAGCCTATGGTGTAATTATTAATGGGCAAATGTCATTCAGTTTGAGAACTTTGAGACATAAACATAAATAACCACAATACAAAGGAAGCTTCACAGTTTCACATAGATCAATATAGCCTATGCCAGAAAAGCTTGAGAAATCCATGCCCATGAGACTCGCTGTCAACCGCTCCGCTCACAAGCTCAGCCCGGGGGTCTACAGTACTCTTAGAAAGTCTAGGCTTGTTTTGCGTCACACGCCGGAAATATGTTAACATGTTAGTTCTGTGTCCGCAATCGTTTGTCTATGTAACGCTTGGGTTTTGCCGTTCAGAGAAATAATTGTTTTGTAAATCCCTCTCCCAGCTGAGAAGCCTGGTGCACGTTGAGCAGGAGTGAGCGTGGAGCCTTGTTGTGTGAGGTTATAGACACTTCAATCGTTTCAACAAATAGGGGGATGTGTGAATGATGGCAAGTGTTAACCTACTCTTGGTCTAAAAGGAAAATAGCCCAGTTTTCATAACATGCAGGCTGGTCATTGCCTCCTATAACTGAGATGGACACACCTGGCTTTGTCAATCGGTAAGATATGTCTACCTTTATTGAGCGTCAAGGCAATTTAGAAATGACTTGTGTTGGACAAACATGAATTGCCTCAGTGACTGGACATAATGATGGCCGTCTCGACTCTCGAAATCGGCTCCTGCAATCTGTACATCTCACAATTGATGGCGTATACTTGACCGAAAATGATGGGTGGCCGATCGGTGGACCACTAGTAGATAAAGATATAGCATACTGATAATGGAGACCCTAGAACGGATATGGATAGGATGGAGGGTGGATGGGGGTTGCCGTGGGTTACCTGGGGTGAGGAGGATGACTGACATGGTGATGAGGGAGCAGACCACCAGGATGACCAGCAGAGCGATGGCTATTCCCTTCCAGTTCCTCGCGGGAGGACTCCCCCCTCCAAGGTCCTGCAGAGAGAGAGACATAGACAGAGAGTGGGAAAGAGAGAGAGAGAGAGAGCGAGAGAGAGAGAGAGAGAGAGAGAGAGAGAGAGAGAGAGAGAGAGAGAGAGAGAGAGAGAGAGAGAGAGAGAGAGGGCAAGTGTGATGGAGAGGAAGTGTAAGATAGAGAGGGGGGGAAGCAGAACAGAAAGTGTAAATATTGTATCTGCTAAAAATAGTCCCAGGGAGTCATAGAGACTTCAAGACAGTGTTTGTTGTTTTAACATCTAAGAAAGATCGGATTTCTAAACATTTTAACTTCTGACTGGAGGACCAATGTGTGAAGTGCTCACGAGTTGCGATTTGTCTCCAGTATATTGTGTGAAGTCTTTATGATATGTAAAGTAGGCTGAGCGCCGCCAGAGGTCTCGTGCTGCTCCATGAGGAACACAAAGCAGTCAGAAGGAAACCGAGGGAACAGCTCACTTCTGTGGAATTGCGTGGATTTAAATAATACTTATTTGGCTAAAAGCGAGTGGGGTGGGGGGAGGGGTGGGGGGCTATGCTGGTCAAACGAGGCGAACAGAAAGGCAGTGGAGGGTGTTCAGCAGGCGAGGCGACCACAGAGTAAATATAAGATATTATCTGAGCAAAATGGCTTTCCAGAGATGGTCGGGTGAAGCGTTGGCCAGCAACTCAATCTGGAGTAGCCAGTATTAAAGGGACTTAAACAGTGGCTCTCCACACATCTGCTGCCTCTGATAAGGTGAGCTGAGCCCCCTCCCATCTCTCTCACCCTGCCCCTCCCCTCTCTCTCTGCCCTCCAATACCCTAGAAATGCATTCTCTCCATATCGCCTCCTGGCCTCAATTACCCACAAAGCCCTTCAGGTGCAGTGCAGAGATTACTGGACACAGAGACACTCCTGCGCTGCTATTGGCCCGAGGACGCGTGGGGTGCCGGTCGACAGCCAGTTGGAACCAGATCTAGCTTTCTTAACATTTCAAAGTTCTGATGTTGTTTGTATCGTCTTTTAGAATGCTTAGGTGGGTTGAAACAGTGGTAACTAATGAATAATTAATAATTTATATTAAATCAAGAAGGTGTCGCCTGATTTCGTTCTAAAACCACAGTGGTTTCAGCATTACGAGGAAAGAATATTTTATGTTAACTAACCCAATTGTGTCCACTCTATCCAGACATGGTCCACTGTGGCATAACTGAGTCATTTTGACCACCAACTCCTTTAGAAAGGTTAACTCACTTATAACCCAATCCAACAATCACACACACACACACACACACACACACTAACGCACACACAAACATGGAAACATGGAACATGTCCACGCACGCACCCAACGACACACACTCACCGCTGATGGCTCATTAACAATTGTTTGTCATTAATCCCTCAAAAGACCAACTAGTCCTTGAACACCACAAGCTGTCTACACTGACTCTGCATGCATGTGATTATCTCTCTCTCTCTTCATATCTCTTCCTCCATTCCTTTCTTTTTCTCTCTCAAATTCGTTGTGTGGAATCATCATTCTGCTTAGTACTACTGTATGAAGACGGAGCAGAGAGAGAGAGCGAGAGAGGAATGGGACCCAACAAGTCGTTGTGCTCAAGTCTTCCTCCTCTTGCTCTCTCTGACCTCCGCTAAACACCCCATCCTGTCAGACTAGTCGGCATTAGGTGATGTTTGCAGGGAAGTTGGCCTCTTATTGAACGCTAGCCACAACAAAAAGGCATTGATTTCCATGAAAGATACACAGCCAACTACCCCATAACCACAGCAAAATGATGTGGCACATTGCATGACTGCAAAGGAAAAAGTGTGTTGGAGTGTTCAATAAGTGTTCAATAAAAATAGTGTGTATGGTAAATTGTCATCGTTTTTTACAACCTTTTTTTTTTCCCCGAACAACATTGTCCCTCGCAGCCCGTGGGCTGGCTGCCTTCCCCGTCTTTCTTCAAGACAATTTTGAGCCTTTGATTTTCTGTCAGCATCTGCCATTCATCTTTGAAATGTTTGTTTACCCAACATAAAAGCGCTGGTCCCGGGGAACAGAGAGAGGCTTATAGCTATAAATAACCCTCCGACAAAAGCGGCCAGTGGACGCAGGCCTTGATGTTACACCCCCACCACCCCTGATCTGCTGCAAGGACAAAGAGAACAAAAATAGAGAACAGAGGGAGATGGAAAGACAGGGAGAGAGGGTTTCTGACGAGAGAGAGACCACTTCTTAATCAAGCCATGCTATGTCGCTCCCCAGGATGTACACGACTATGCTCGCAGGCTCAACAAATACTTGGTCCGGATTGAGGTGTGGCATCCTAAATCTGGCCTGCTGTCACTTACGTTCAGTGTGAGTTTATATTCTGTTGTTTATAGAGTGGACTTGTGGACACCTGTAGTACCACTGAAAGCCCCCTTTTACAATGATTCCCCAACAGTTACACACCTGCGACAGTGTTAACCATGAGTGCTTCTAAACTGCCCGGCTTCTGTAGTTCAACCACATCAAACTGCTCAAGTAAAGAAATAAAAAGATTAATCAAGAATGGGTGCTTCTAAATTTGATTATTGAGGTTTTTTCAACTGCATTTAAAACCATTTTCATTTTACTATGGTGCAGAAAAACAATACTGAAGTCGAGGCACCTAATTTTATTCAAGACATTCAAGAAAGTAATTGTTGATTAATGGCAACGTCCACATCATACATCTCCAAGTACAAGCCCAGTGAAGATCTAAATGAAAAACATCACAGACTATTGAGTCAAGGTTTTTTGTGAAAACGTAGATGCCTTGTGCGTTTGGGCCGACCGTCCAGACGGATCCGGCGTTTTCGGTACCCGAAAACGCCGGATTCGGTACCCGAAATCGGGTACCGGATTTCGGTACCCGAAAACGCCGGATCCGTCTGGACGGTCGGCACTTTTATGAAACCAGGTCCCAGGGTGAAAAAGAGAAAAACTGCCCTATGGGTTTTCGTGTTACTGTGTGTTCACACCAAACGCGACGGCGCGACACGATTCCATAGAAAGTCAACGTAGAGACACGAATTGGGCGAAATTTGTCGCGGCAAAAACCTGTGGCAAGATTTGATTGACGGCGCGACATTTTGCCCTGTCACAGCGAGCGAGTCCACGAGGATTTGCAGTTGAAATATAATATAATATTTGAAGTTGAAATATTTCAACTTTCCCTGAACCGCAGCTTGGAGGAGAAAGTCATTGTTGCCGTTTGTGACTCCCGGAGCTCTATATATAATATATAAATATCTATATTATATTATATAATATATACAATATATATAATATCACGGCACAAAGCTGTGTGCGCCTCCGGATTATATTATGAATAAACGACGGGCATTGCGACGTCTCTCCCTCTTCCACAACAGGTAAAGACATGCAATGGTGGTTATCCCGTCCATGGTTGATGAGAATGAATTGGCATAAAGCACCGTTGGTGGGCAAAAGATGTTGCGCGACAAAATTGGCTGTGTGACAAAATTCGCCTGACATAACTGCACAGCGACAGATTATGATTTGTTGCGTGACAAAACTTCACAGACAGCGCGACCAGGCGAAAAATGTGTCTTTTGGTGTGAACACACAGTTAGGATTCATGTGGATGCCAGATACGCAAACGATAACGTCATCGCCACCACCACCAGGATGCCGGTCGGCGCGATGTTTGAATCATTATCATCATCAACCATGTTCACAGCCTCATTCTGTGTGTGTGTGTGTGTGTGTGTGTGTGTGTGTGTGTGTGTGTGTGTGTGTGTGTGTATGTTTGTGAGAGAAACTTTCCCTGAGGCTTTGCAACTTCACCATATGTGTGTGTGGGAGTATTGTTCTTGAAATGTATTGTGAGCGTGCGCGCGTGTTTGCTTCAAGTGTGTGTGCGCGTGCTGATCTGTGTGTGCATGTGAGCCAGTGAACCAAAACCCCCCTTAGTGAGTCTTCTCTGATTTACACATAGTGAGATATGATGTATGTCACTGGAACTCAAATATTTATGTAATGCAGAATAATCTCTGCTCTGAGCAGTTTTCATGACATTGCCTTACGACAATGTGACAGAGGCCAAAAGGGTTTGCCAACGCCCCGGTGTGTGTGTGTGTGTGTGTGTGAGTGTGTGTGTGTGTGTGTGTGTGTGTGTGTGTGTGTGCGTGCTTGTGCGTGTGTTTGCGTGTGTGTGTTTAGGTGTGTGAACTTCTAACCACAGAGCTCTGCAGTGACAGAGGGCGGGGCTGTTCGTTGCTTAGCCCCTGACCTTGTAGACACTGTGACAAATGACACGGGCCCCATCTCGCCAGAGGAGCCGTCGCCATGACGACAGCCCAGCCAAACAGAGCAAAGTATCGGTTTCTTCGAATGCCATCACAACATACTTCTGGTTTGGTGGCCTTGTTATGTTTCTCCTCACAAAGTCTCATGTTGCGTCGATGTCTGCGTATGTTCCACTGTCGTCACATGGCTGAACAGCACCTCCCCCTCTCTCCCAGGGGGAGAGGCTATTGGCCGTTTAATCACGTTGAGGCAATTCTCAAATAGTCATGATCGTCTGGCTATTGGTTTCTGATAACTGGCCCTGTACTGTACTGCTGGTTCTTGTGTCATAACGTGATTTCATAGTCAGGCAGCTTAAAGTGCTGCGTGTAGGATTAGCGTAGTAGAGAGAGTTAGGCTGCATTTCTCTGGCCTTGAGACCGTGTACGCAAGTGGGATTGACAAGAAAGATGGAGTCCCTGAGCAACTCAGAGAACAAGAGGCCTTGATTGGTCAGAAATGAGCTGGGAGCGGTCCACAATGGAAACGGTCTATAATGGAAATAGGCAGGCTCAGGCTACAGGTCAGATGATATCAGGGACAAACTGCTGACACTATGGGATTTCTAATGAATGATTCTCAAATTATAACTCTTAAATCTTACCCACAGCACCCTCAAAGGTTTTCTCTCTCATATGTATATTGTTTGGGGTGGGGAAACCCATCTCTATGATAAAGGATCAGACAGCATTACAGCAAAAGCCTCTTCCTGTCTGTTAAATCCACTAACAGCCAGGCTACAGACGGGTTTGGAGTGTATCTACTGTATATGTATTAACAAAATCACAGAAGTCCTGTGTGGTTAAAAGCAGCTGAAAATAGCCTGGAACAGACCAGACTAAATAATGCATCCACTTCATCTGGTCTGCTCTCGTTTAAAACACTGCAGCCATGACTTGGTGGTGAAGTCTGGAGCTCATTGGCTCTCTCCAGCCACCACTTTGTCTTCAAATTATTTAAACGATCTGTTCTTTGGAAGAGCTGGCCAAGATGGCAGCCTCCTCCTCATACAGGAACAGATCACACACGCGCACACGCACGCTAGATGAAAACATTGTGAACGACAATCAAAGACGCAGAGAAACATAGAACTAAAACCAATCAGGCACAGAGATGTAATCTAATCTATTTTAATATGAAAGTAATTTCATTTTGGTTTAAAGGTTGCAAGGACGTTTTAATAA